>NC_092155.1:8289093-8449093 GCF_045791955.1 Oncorhynchus clarkii lewisi | reverse complement strand
CAGACACACACACACACACACACACACACAGACACACACACACACACACAGACACACACACACACACACACACACACACACACACACACACACACACACACACACACACACACACACACACACACACACACACACACACACACACACACACACACACACACACACACACACACACACACACACACACACACACACACACACACACACACACAGACACAGACACACACACAGACACACACACACACACACACACACACACACACACACACACACACAGACACACACACACACACACACACACACAGACACACACACACACACACACACACACACACACACACACACACACACAGACACAGACACAGACACACACACACACACACACAGACACACACACACACACACACACACACACACACACACACACACACACACACACACACACACACACACACACACACAAACTTGCTATTTGAATTATTTAGTTTTTTCTTTGTTCTTGTCTTTTTTTTTCTCTGTTCTTTCTTATTGGTCGTTGGTGGGTAAGTGTTTGGTTTGGGACAGTGGTGTCATCAGTCCATTGTTACAGCGGTGAGCTTAGATCTGTTATTTAGAGATACAAAATATGGAGTTCATTCAGTCTATTGTTACGGCTTAGATCTGTTAGATATTTAGAGATACGAAATATGGAGTTCCAAAACGGAAGGCAATGCCCATATATGGAAGCTCCTGCTGTGGGTTAGATGTGTCATATGAATTCGTGAGAAGTAGGACACCATCAATCATGTGGCACAATGCCATCATCTTCTTTGAACAAATCATGTGAAAAAAAATCTAGGGTTGACCTGCTTTGGTAAACACATCTTTGAACCCTATGTACGTGACAGAAGAGCCCTGATGCACACACAAACACACTCTCGCTCTCTCTTTATCTCTCTCTCTCTCTCTCTCTCTCTCTCTCTCTCTTTATCATGTCAAATCAATTCAATTCAAGGTGCTTTATTGGCATGGGAAACATATGTTAACATTGCCAAAGCAAGTGAAGTAGATAATAAACAAAATTGAAATAAACAATAAAAATGAACAGTAAACATTACACTCACAGAAGTTTCAAAAGAATAAAGACATTACGAATGTCATATTATGTCTATATACAGTGTTGTAACGATGTACAAATAGTTAATGTACAAAAGGGAAAATAAATAAACATAAATATGGGTTGTATTTACAATGGTGTTTGTTCAGGAGGTTAAGAACTGCAGCTCAGTTTCCACCTCATTTTGTGGGCAGTGACCACATAGCATGTCGTCTCTTGAAAGCCATGTCTGCCTACGGCTATGCTCACTGAGTCTGTACGTAGCCAAAGCTTTCCTTAATTTTGGGTCAGTCACAGTGGTCAGGTATTCTGCCACTGTGTACTCTCTGTTTTTTTGTTAATTCTTTCCAATGTGTCAAGTAATTATCTTTTTTTTTCGTGATTTGGTTGGGTGTAATTGTTTTGCTGTCCTGGACCTCTGTGGGGTCTGTTTGTGTTTGTGAACAGAGCCCCAGGACCAGCTTGCTTAGGGGACTCTTCTCCAGGTTCATCTCTCTGTAGGTGATGGCTTTGTTATGGAAGGTTTGGGAATCGCTTCCTTTTAGGTGGTTATAGAATTTAACGGCTCTTTTCTGGATTTTGACACTTAGTGGGTATCGGCCTAATTCTGCTCTGCATGCATTATTTGGTGTTTTACGTTGTACACAGAGGGTATTTTTGCAGAATTCTGTTTGTCCCTTTTTGTGAATTCTTGGTTGGTGAGCGGACTCCATACTTCACAACCTTAAAGGGCAATGGGCTCGATAACTGATTCAAATAGTTTTAGCCAGATCCTAATTGGTATGGCAAATTTTATGTTCCTTTTGATGGCATAGAAGGCCCTTCTTGCCTTGTCTCTCAGATCATTCACAGCTTTGTGGAAGTTACCTGTGGCGCTAATGTTTAGGCATGTATAGTTCCTCTCAAAATTTTTAGAAGGCTGTTGCGCAGCAACTCACTGCCTTCCTGAAGACAAACAATGTATACGAAATGCTTCAGTCTGGTTTTAGACCCCATCATAGCACTGAGAAGGTGGTAAATTACCTTTTAATTGCATCAGACTGAGGCTCTGCATCTGTCCTCGTGCTCCTAGACCTTAGTGCTGCTTTTGATACCATCGATCACCACATTCTTTTGGAGAGATTGGAAACCCAAATTGGTCTACACGGACAAGTTCTGGCCTGGTTTAAATCTTATCTGTCGGAAAGATATCAGTTTGTCTCTGTGAATGGTTTGTCCTCTGACAAATCAACTGTAAATTTTGGTGTTCCTCAAAGTTCCGTTTTAGGACCACTATTGTTTTAACTATATATTTTACCTCTTGGGGATGTCATTCGAAAACATAATGTTAACTTTCATTGCTATGCGGATGACACACAGCTGTACATTTCAATGAAACATGGTGAAGCCCCAAAATTGCCCTTGCTAGAAGCATGTGTTTCAGACATAAGGAAGTGGATGGCTGCAAACTTTCTACTTTTAAACTCGGACAAAACAGAGATGCTTGTCCTAGGTCCCAAGAAACAAAGAGATCTTCTGTTGAATCTGACAATTAATCTTAATGGTTGTACAGTCGTCTCAAATAAAACTGTGAAGGACCTCGGCGTTACTCTGGACCCTGACCTCTCTTTTGAGGAACATATCAAGACCATTTCAAGGACAGCTTTTTTTCCATCTACGTAATGTACATTGCTCAGCAGATTGTTTTTATTGAGGAAATGTACGAGTCTGCTGTTAATGATAATGCAGAGGATTTCCCCAAGGTTGCTGTTGACGCATATTCCACGGTAATTATTGGGGTCAAATTTGTCTCCGTTTTTGTGGATTGGGGTAATCAGTCTTTGGTTCCAAATATTGGGGAAGATGCCAGAGCTAAGGATGATGTTAAAGAGTTTAAGTGTAGCCAATTGGAATTTGTTGTCTGTATATTTTATAATTTCATTGAGGATACCATCAACACCACAGGCCTTTTTGGGTTGTGTAACGGTTTTCTTGGTGAGAAAGAGAGTCGGACCAAAATGCAGCGTGTAGATTGCGATCCATGTTTATTCAACAAACGCGGGACGTGGACCCCACTCAGTCAATGTCTTAGTCCCCTCGCGTCCTTGGATAGTCCACCCTCGCCGCCGACCATGGCCTAGTAGTCCTCACCCAGAACCCCACTGGACTGAGGAGCAGATCGGGACTGAAGGACAGCTCGGGACTGAGGGGAAGCTCGGGAGTGAGAGGAAGCTCGGGAGTGAGAGGAAGCTCAGGAGTGAGAGGAAGCTCAGGAGTGAGAGGAAGCTCAGGAGTGAGAGGAAGCTCAGGCAGGTTGATGGATCTACCAGATCCTGGCTGACTGGCAGATCCTGGCTGACTGGCGGTTCTGGCAGATCCCGGCTGACTGGCGGATCTGGAAGAGTCTGGTTGACTGGCAGATCTGGAAGAGTCTGGTTGACTGGCAGATCTGGAAGAGTCTGGTTGACTGGCAGATCTGGAAGAGTCTGGTTGACTGGCAGATCTGGAAGAGTCTGGCTGACTGGCAGATCTGGAAGAGTCTGGCTGACTGGCAGATCTGGAAGTGTCTGGCAGATCTGGAAGAGTCTGGCTGACTGGCAGATCTGGAAGAGTCTGGCTGACTGGCTGCTCTGGCTGCTCCATGCTGACTGGCTGCTCTGGCTGCTCCATGCTGACTGGCTGCTCTGGCTGCTCCATGCTGACTGACTGCTCCATGCTGACTGGCAGCTCTGGCTGCGCCATGCTGACTGGCAGCTCTGGCTGCTCCATGCTGACTGGCGGCTCTGGCTGCTCCATGCTGACTGGCGGCTCTGGCTACTCCATGCTGACTGGCGGCTCTGGCTGCTCCATGCTGACTGGCGGCTCTGGCTGCTCCATGCTGACTGGCGGCTCTGGCTGCTCCATGCTGACTGGCGGCTCTGGCTGCTCCATGCTGACTGGCGGCTCTGGCTGCTCCATGCTGACTGGCGGCTCTGGCTGCTCCATGCTGACTGGCGGCTCTGGCTGCTCCATGCTGACTGGCGGCTCTGGCTGCTCCATGCAGACTGGCGGCTCTGGCTGCTCCATGCAGACTGGCGGCTCTGGCTGCTCCATGCAGACTGGCGGCTCTGGCTGCTCCATGCAGACTGGCGGCTCTGGCTGCTCCATGCAGACTGGCGGCTCTGGCTGCTCCATGTAGACTGGCGGCTCTGGCTGCTCCATGCAGACTGGCGGCTCTGGCTGCTCCATGCAGACTGGCGGCTCTGGCTGCTCCATGCAGACTGGCGGCTCTGGCTGCTCCATGCAGACTGGCGGCTCTGGCTGCTCCATGCAGACTGGCAGCTCTGGCTGCTCCATGCAGACTGGCAGCTCTGGCGGCTCCATGCAGACTGGCAGCTCTGGCGGCTC
The DNA here is from genome assembly GCF_045791955.1 of Oncorhynchus clarkii lewisi. Taxonomy (NCBI): domain Eukaryota; kingdom Metazoa; phylum Chordata; class Actinopteri; order Salmoniformes; family Salmonidae; genus Oncorhynchus; species Oncorhynchus clarkii. The sequence continues at coordinate 8,444,631 of NC_092155.1, read as the reverse complement.
CATGCAGACTGGCAGCTCTGGCGGCTCCATGCAGACTGGCAGCTCTGGCGGCTCCTTGCAGACTGGCAGCTCTGGCGGCTCCTTGCAGACTGGCAGCTCCTTGCAGACTGGCAGCTCCTTGCAGACTGGCAGCTCCTTACAGACTGGCAGCTCCTTGCAGACTGGCAGCTCCTTGCAGACTGGCAGCTCCTTGCAGACTGGCAGCTCCTTGCAGACTGGCAGTTCTGAACAGGCGGGAGACCCCGGCAGCGCTGTAGAGGCGGAAAGCTCTGACAGCGCTAAACAGGCGGGAGACTCCGACAGCGCTGGAGAGGAAGGCTCCGGCAGCGCTGGACAGGCGAGGCGCACTGTAGGCCTGATGCGTGGTGCTGGCACTGGTGGTACTGGGCCGAGGACACGCACAGGAAGCCTGGTGCGGGGAGCTGCTACCGGAGGGCTGGGGTGTGGAGGTGGTACTGGAAAGACCGGACCATGCAGGCGCACTGGAGCTCTTGAGCACCGAGCCTGCCCAACCTTACCTGGTTGAATGCTCACGGTCGCCCTGCCAGTGCGGCGAGGTGGAATAGCCCGCACTGGGCTATGCAGGCGAACCGGAGACACCGAGCGCAAGGCTGGTGCCATGTAAGCCGGCCCAAGGAGACGCACTGGGGACCAGCTGCGTAGAGCCGGCTTCATGGCACTTGGCTCGATGCTCACTCTAGCCCGGCCGATACGCGGAGCTGGAATGTACCGCACCGGGCTATGCACCCGCACTGGGGACACCGTGCGCACCACTGCATAACACGGTGCCTGTCCGGTCTCTCTAGCCCCCCGGTAACCACAGGAAGTTTGCGCAGGTCTCCTACCTGGCGTAGCCATACTCCCTGTTAGCCCCCCCCCCAAGAAATTTTTGGGGCTGACTCTCAGGCTTCCATCCGCGTCGCCGTGCTGCCTTCTCATACCAGCGCCTCTCTGCTTTCGCCGCCTCCAGTTCCTCTTTGGGGCGGCGATATTCTCCAGGCTGTGCCCAGGGTCCTTTACCGTCCAAATCGTCCTCCCAAGTCCATTTCTCCAAGTAATGCAGCCTCTCCCACTGCTGCTGCTGCTCCTGCCTGTTGACACACCGCTTGGTCCGTTTGTGGTGGGTGATTCTGTAACGGTTTTCTTGGTGAGAAAGAGAGTCGGACCAAAATGCAGCGTGTAGATTGCGATCCATGTTTATTCAACAAACGAAACACGAATCTAAATACAAACACTACAAAACAATAAACGTAACGAAAACCGAAACAGCCTATACTAGTGTAAACTAACACAGAATAATGACATCAGGACACTAAGGACAATCACCCACGACAAACTCAAAGAACATGGCTGCCTAAATATGGTTCCCAATCAGAGACAACGATAAACACCTGCCTCTGATTGAGAACCACTTCAGACAGCCATAGACTTAGCTAGAACACCCCACTAGCTACAATCCCCATACATACACACCACATACAAAAACCCATGCCACACCCTGGCCTGACCCAATACATGAAGAAAAACACAAAATACTTAGACCAGGACGTGACAGGTTGGAGGGTTTTTATTTTGTCCTGTAACTCATTCAATGTAATTGGAGAATCCAGTGGGTTCTGGTAGTCTTTAATAGTTGATTCTAAGATCTGTATTTGATCATGTATATGTTTTTGCTCTTTGTTCTCTGTTATAGAGCCAAAAAGATTGGAGAAGTGGTTTACCCATACATCTCCATTTTGGATAGATAATTCTTTGTGTTGTTGTTTGTTGAGTGTTTTCCAATTTTCCCAGAAGTGGTTAGAGTCTATAGATTCTTCAACTACATTGAGCTGATTTCTGACTTGCTGTTCCTTCTTTTTCCGTAGTGTATTTCTGCATTGTTTTAGTGATTCACCATAGTGAAGGCGTAGACTCAGGTTTTCCGGGTCTCTATGTTTTTTGTTGGACAGGTTTCTCAATTTCTTTCTTAGATTTTTGCATTCTTCATCAAACCAAAAGTCATTGTTGTGCATTTTCTTCAGTTTTCTATTTGAGATTTTTTTTAGATTTGATAGGGAAGCTGAGAGGTCAAATATACTGTTAAGTTTTTCTAGTGCCAAGTTTACACCTTCACTATTACAGTGGAACATTCTGTCCAGGAAGTTGTCTAGAAGGGATTGAATTTGTTGTTGCCTAATAGTTTTTTGGTAGATTTCCTAACTACATTCCTTCCATCTATAGAATTTCTTGGCTTTGATGCCTCATGATTGAGTATTGCTCTGTTCAGGTAGACTATGGTTTTGCTGTGGTCTGATAGGGGTGTCAGTGGGTATGTACATAGTCAAGCATACCATTGACTATGTACACACCCAGCATGCGACAGAGCTGCAGGAGTTGTGACCCATTTTGTTGGTTATGTTGTCATAGTTGTGCCTAGGGGGGCATATGGGGGAGGGAATGCTGTCACCTCCAGGCAGGTGTTTGTCCCCCTGTGTGCTGAGGGTGTCAGTTTCTTGTCCGGTTCTGGCATTTAGGTTGCCACAGACTAGTACGTGTCCCTGGGCCTGGAAATGATTGGTTTCCCCTCCAGGATGGAAAAGCTGCCATCATTAAAGTATGGGGATTCTAGTGGGGGGATATAGGTAGTACACAGGAGGACATGTATCTCTGTTGAGATCATTTCCTTATTAATTTCTAGCCAAATGTAAAATGTTCCTGTTTTGATTAATTTAATGGAGTGAGTTAGGTCTGCTCTATACCAAATTAGCATACCCTCTGAGTCTCTTGCCTGTTTCACACCTGGTAGTTTGGTGGATGAGACTACCAGCTCTCTGTAACCTAGAGGACAACCAGTGGGTCCATCTCTCTCTCTCTCTCTCTCTCTCTCTCTCTCTCTCTCTCTCTCTCTGTCTCTGTCTCTGTCTCTCTCTGTGTCTCTCTGTCTCTCTCTCTCTCTCTCTCTCTCTCTGTCTGTCTGTGTGTGTGTTAACTTCTGACAAACCTCCCTACTAATGATCCAGCAGTTTCAGAGAGAGAGATAAGTTTACCATCTGTTACGTAAAGGTAGACCCAGACAGAGAGCCAAAGTTCCTGGCTCTGGGAACCAAGTCATTGACCCACCACTTGTTGATATGGGATTTATACTTGTCATATAATAAAAAATATTTAGTTTATTTCATAATTTCATAATTTCAGTTCATTTATTTCTATAAGATATTCATATTAGCCATAATTGTTATATGGTTCCTTCAATTTAATTCCATTAATTTCCTTTAGGTCAAAGGTAAACCCCAGAGGACACACGCACGCACACGCACATGCACACACACGCACACACACACACACACACACACAAACACACATACACACATACACACGTGAACTTCAGCCCTGGTCAAACAGGTTAGGCCACATTTAAGGGGCGGGGCTGGTAAGGGGCGGGGCTGGTAAGGGGCGGGGCTGGTAAGTGGGCGGGGAGGTAAAGAAGAACAGTATGCAGCACACACACTCAGACGTCCATAAACCTGAAAAGAGAGGTGAGAGAAAGACAGAGAAGAAGAGAAAGACAGAGAGAGGGAGACCAACTTACCAACAGCTGAAAAATCAACAGCTGAAAAACCAACAACCAACTTACCAACAACAGAACAACCAACTTACCAACAACAGAACAACCAACTTACCAACAACAGAACAACCAACTTACCAACAACAGAACAACCAACTTACCAACAACAGAACAACCAACTTACCAACAACAGAACAACCAACTTACCAACAACAGAACAACCAACTTACCAACAACAGAACAACCAACAACAGAACAACTTAACTTGCAGGTAATCTAATTCCACAATTTGAGTTACAGAATTAAAAAAAATAGCAATCAAAATTATTTTTTAAAGACCTTTTTACATCAGCCAATGTTACAAAGCGCTGTACAGAAACCCAGCCTAAAACCCCAAAACAGCAAGCAATGCAGATGTAGAAGCACGGTGGCTAGGAAAAACTCCCTGGAAAGGCTGGAACCTAGGAAGAAACCTAGAGAGGAACCAGGCTATGAGGGGTGGCCAGTCCTCTGCTGGCTGTGCCGGGTGGAGATTATAACAGAACATGGCCAAGATGTTCAAACGTTCATAGATGACCAGCAGGGTCAAATAATAATAATCACAGTAGTTGTCGAGGGTGCAGCAAGTCAGCACCTCAGGAGTAAATGTCAGGTGACTTTTCATAGCCAAGTATTCAGAGTTAGAGACAGCAGGTGCGGTAGAGAGAGAGAGACACAAAACAGCCGGTCCGGGACAAGGTAGCAATCATTTAGAGTATCTCTACCGCTCCTGCTGTCTCTAGAGAGTTGAAAACAGTAGGTCTGGGACAGGTAGCATGTCCGGTGAACAGGTCAGTGTTCCATAGCCGGAGGCAGAACAGTTGAAACTGGAGCAGCAGCACGACCAGGTGGACTGGGGACAGCAAGGAGTCATCATGCCAGGTGATCCTGAGGCATGGTCCCACAGCTCAAGTCCTCCGGGAGGGGGAGGGAGAGGGAGAGAGAATTAGAGAGAGCATACTTAAATTCACACAGGACACCGGATAAGACTGGAGAAACACTCCAGATATAACAGACTGACCCTAGCCCCCCGACACATGAACTACTGCAGCATAAATATATCATAATGTAGGTTCTTATACAGATGGGTAATGGTATAAGTTAGATAACACAGTTACAATGTGTACAATGTTCTACCTCTCCAAAGACGAGACTGTTTTCTATCCTGGGGGTGATTGGACTGGAGTTTTCAGAACTTACATTACCTGCACCAAATGAGTAGAGAGAGAGAGAGAGAGAGACAGATCTATCTATTTCACTTGCTTTGACAATGTAAACATATATTTCCCATACCAATAAAACCCTTAAATTGAATTGAGAGAGAGCGAGCGAGACAGAAAGACATAGAGAGAGAGAGAGAGAGAGAGAGAGAGAGAGAGAGAGAGAGGTAGACAGCGCAAGAGAGAGTTGCAGAGAGAGAGCGGTGGAGAGAGAGAGCAAGAGAGAGGTGAGGAAAGAGGTGAGGAGAGAGAGAGAGAGAGAGAGAGGGGGAGAGAGAGAGCAAGAGAGAGGTGGAGAGAGAGCAAGAGAGAGGTGAGGAAAGAGGTGAGGAAAGAGAGAGAGAGAGGGGGAGAGAGAGCAAGAGAGAGGTGAGGAAAGAGGTGAGGAAAGAGAGAGAGAGAGGGGGAGAGAGAGAGAGAGAGGGGGGGAGAGAGAGAGCATACCACTTTGAATGCTCTGAGAGACTCTGGGTTGAGGTAAGTGACACCCCTATCAGAGAAAATTGGGAAACACTAAACAAACAACAACACGAAGAATTATCTATCCAAAATGGAGATGTATGGATAAACCACTTCTCTAATCTTTTTGGCTCTATAACAAAGAACAAACAGCAAAAACATATACATGATGAAATACAAATCAAATGTTCAACTGCAGGACAAAATACAAACCCTCCAACCCCAAAAAAAGCCTGTGGCGTTGATGGTATTCTCAATGAAATGATAAAATATGTAAACAATGCACTGAGCAAATGAAAAATTGGCTTTTTTCCAAATTACCGTACGACAGACCACGTATTCACCCTGCACACCCTAATTAACAAACAAACAAACCAAAACAAAGGCAAAGTCTTCCCATGCTCTGTTGACTAAATGTGGAATGAGGGTCTGCTATACAAATTGATGGAAAGTGGTGTTGGGGGCAAAAACATACAACATTATAAAATCCATGTACACAAACAACAAGTGTGCAGTTAAAATAGGCAAAATACACATTTCTTTCCACGGGGCCGTGGGGTGAGACAGGGATGCACCTTAAGCCCCACCCTCTTCAACATATATATCAACGAATTGGTGAAGGCACTAGAACAGTCTGCAGCCTGCGGCCTCACCCTACTAGAATCTGAAGTCAAATGTCTACTGTTTGCTGATGATCTGGTGGTTCTGTCACCAAACAAGGAGGGCCTACAGCAGCACCTAGATCTTCTGCGCAGATTCTGCCAGACCTGGGCCCTGACAGTAAATCTCAGCAAGACAAAAATAATGGTGTTCCAGAAAAGGTCCAGTCGCCAGGACCACAAATACAAATTCCATCTAGACACTGTTTCCCTAGAGCACACAAAAAACTATACATACCTTGGCCTAAACATCAGCGCCACAGGTAACTTCCACAAAGCTGGAACGATCTGAGAGACAAGGCAAGAAGGGCCTTATATGCCATCAAAAGGAACATAACATTTGACATACCAATTAGGATCTGGCTAAAAATACTTGAATCAGTCACAGAACCCATTGCCCTTTATGGTTGTGAGGTCTGGGGTCCGCTCACCAACCAAGACTTCACAAAATGGGACAAACACCAAATTGAGACTGCATGCATAATTCTACAAAAAGATCCTTTGTGTACAAGGTAGAACACCAAATAATGCATGCAGAGCAGAGTTAGGCCGATACCCACTAATTATCAAAATCCAGAAAAGAGACATTAAATTCTATAACCACAAAAAGGAAGCGATTCCCAAACCTTCAACAATATAACAAAGGCATCACCTACAGACAGATGAACCTGGAGAAGAGTCACCTAAGCAAGCTGGTCCTGGGGCTCTGTTCACAAACATAAACAGACCCCACAGAGCTCCAGGACAGCAACCCAATTTGACCCAATCAAATCATGAGAAAACAAGAAGATAATTACTTGACACATTGGAAAGAAGTAATAAAAAAACAGAGCAAACTAGAATGCTATTTGGCCCTAAACAGAGAGTACACAGCGGCAGAATATCTGACCACTGTGACTGACCCAAACTTAAGGAAAGCTTTGACTATGTACAGACTCAGTGAGCATTGCCTTGCCATTGAGAAAGGCCGCCGTAGGCAGACCTGCCTCTCAAGAGAAGACAGGCTATGTGCTCACTGCCCACAAAATGAGGTGGAAACTGAGCTGCACTTCCTAACCTCCTGTCAAATGTATGACCATATTAGAGAGACATATTTCCCTCAGATTAAACAGACACACAAAGACTTCAAAAACAAACCCAATTTTGATAAACTCCCAAATCTACTGGGTGAAATTCCACAGTGTGCCATCACAGCAGCTAGATTTGTGACCTGCTGTCACAAGAAAAGGTCAACCAGTGAAGAACAAACACCATTGTAAATACAACCCATATTTATGTTTATTTATTTTCCATTTTGTACTTTAAGTATTTGCACATCGTCACAACACTGTATATAGACATAATATGACATTTAAAATGTCTTTATTCTTTTGGAACTTCTGTGAGTGTAATGTTTACTGTTTATTTATATTGTTTATTTCACTTTTGTTTATTACCTATTTCACTTGCTTTGGCAACGTTAACATATGTTTCCATGTCAATAAAGCCCTTAAATTGAAATGAAATAGAATTTGAGAGAGAGAGAGAGGGAGAGAGAGACAGAGAGAGAGAGAGAGAGAGAGAGAGAGAGAGAGAGAGAGAGAGAGAGAGAGAGAGAGAGGGAGGAGAGATACAGAGAGAGAGAGAGAGAGAGAGAGAGAGAGAGAGAGAGAGAGAGAGAGAGAGAGGAAGAGAGACAGAGAGAGAGAGAGAGAGAGAGAGAGAGAGAGAGAGAGAGAGAGACAGAGAGAGAGAGAGAGAGAGAGAGAGACAGAGAGAGATATATGTTATTTCCTATTACATAAGAAAAAAACATGATTGATTATGATTAAGTATGGCACAGGTAAAGCTATTTTTCAAAAATTGATTATGGTCAAATATGATCATTGATTTTTAATGTAGACTTTCAGTCGTTGTGCTAATGCTTGTCAGTTAGTAATGCTAGTCAGCTATTAATGCTAGTTAGTTAGTAATGCTACTCACTTAGTAATGCTACTCACTTAGTAATGCTACTCACTTAGTAATGCTAGTTATTAATGTGAGTCAGTTAGTAATACTAGTCAGTTAGTAATTATAGTTAGTTAGTAATGCTAGTTAGTTAGTAATGCTAGTCACTTAGTAATGCTAGTTAGTAATGCTAGTCAGTTAGTAATACTAGTCAGTTAGTAATTCTACTTAGTTAGTAATGCTACTTAGTTAGTAATGCTACTTAGTAATGCTAGTTAGTTAGTAATGCTACTTAGTTAGTAATGCTAGTCTGTTAGTAATACTAGTCAGTTAGTAATGCTAGTCAGTTAGTAATGCTAGTTAGTTAGTAATGCTAGTCAGTTAGTAATGCTAGTTAGTTAGTAATGCTACTTAGTTAGTAATGCTAGTCAGCTAGTAATGCTAGTTAGTTAGTAATGCTACTTAGTAATGCTAGTTATTTAGTAATGCTAGTTAGTTAGTAATCCTACTTAGTAATGCTAGTTAGTTAGTAATTCTACTTAGTTAGTAATGCTAGTTCGTTAGTAATTCTACTTAGTATTGCTAGTTAGTTAGTAATGCTAGTTAGTTAGTAATCCTACTTAGTAATGCTAGTTAGTTAGTAATGCTACTTAGTTAGTAATGCTAGGTTAGTTAGTAATGCTACTTAGTTAGTAATGCTACTTCATTAGTAATGCTAGTTTGTTAGTAATGCTAGTTTGTTAGTAATTCTACTTAGTTAGTAATTCTACTTAGTCGGTAATGCTAGTTCATTAGTAATGCTAGTTCATTAGTAATGATAGTCAGTTAGTCATGCTAGATAGTTAGTAATGCTTGTCAGTTAGTAATGCTAGTCAGTTAGTAATGCTAGTCAGTTAGTAATGCTTGTCAGTTAGTAATGCTAGTCAGTTAGTAATGCTAGTCAGTTAGTAATGCTAGTTGGTATTGTCTCACGAAAGTACCTCTAACTTCCTTCATACTGCACGCAGAGGCATGAAAAAGTTATCAACGAGTTCCTCTTGACTATATAGAAGTAAAATAAGAATCTGTCAGTCAGGTTCATCTGACTATAGGGAAGTAGTGTGAGAATCTGTCAGTCAGGTTAACAAGTTCATCTGACTATAGGGAAGTAGAGTGAGAATCTGTCAGTCAGGTTAACAAGTTCATCTGACTATACGGAAGTAGGGTGAGAATCTGTCAGTCAGGTTAACAAGTTCATCTGACTATAGGGAAGGTGAAAAATAGAGAGATGGTAGAGAAGATAAGTAAGCAGGAGGTTATTATGTGTGAGAAAGGTGTGTGTGTGTGTGTGTGTGTGTGTGTGTGTGTGTGTGTGTGTGTGTGTGTGTGTGTGTGTGTGTGTGTGTGTGTGTGTGTGTGTGTGTGCATTCTCTGTGCATGCTGTAAAACGCCACGTAGGTGTGATCTCTTTGATTTTACAGCGTGGTATTATATTGGGGTATGTATCTATTTATCTAGGAGGAGGAGGAGGAGCGTTTGACAAACAGGACGACCTGTAAGCCTACCTGGCGACCTCTTCACTGAGATGCGAAGACGGTTCTCGAAGTCGGGGGTAAAGACCCCAAAAACCTCTGAACCCCAGGGTTAGATATTTTTTTTTTTTTTTACCAAATATGTGTTTTAATTCATGTTTTAAGAGTTATCCTCTGAGATCCAATGCAGGCAATCTTGTTGTATAATTGTTTTTTACACAAATACATTTAATTCAAGGAGTGCCTATCCCGATGTCTGCTGAACGACCCCAAACTTCCTCTGTAGCCTCCTCGCTTCCCACCCCAAGCCTGGCTGCAGCGCTAGCCCGGCGAAGGTTCACCCTGAGTGGGGCAGCTGACAGCCAGAACCAAGGACTGCCGGTCTACTGCAGGTGTGTTAAAACTGGGTTTTTGCCTGATCCATCAACACGTCACATGCAGAGTGGAGCCTTTTACACACAAACACTAACACACTTCACTCACACACACTCTCTCTTCTCTCCCCCTTCCTCTCTCTCTTCACCCTCCTCCATCCTCCCTTCTTTCCCTCCCTCTCCCTCTCTCTCTTCCTAACACTACCCCCCCCCCCCCCAATCCCAGAATGCCATTCTCTCGTAGCTTCCTGTCTGAAGACCAGTTCCAGTGTTCCATCTGTCTGGATATCTTCATAAACCCCGCCTCCACTCCATGTGGACACTCCTTCTGCATGGCCTGCATTGGTAGGTAGTTGTACTTCAAATCAAATGTTATTCGTCACATGCACCAAATACAACTTACAGTGAAATGCTTACTTACAAGCCTTTATTAATTTTAAACAACAATGTAGTTTTAAGAAGAAACTTACAGTGAAATGCTGACTTACAAGCCTTTATTAAACAACAATGCAGTTTTAAGAAGAAAAAGTGTTAAGAAAGTGTTTACTAAATAAACAATAAATAAAAAATAAATAATTAAAGAGCAACATTTAAATAACAGTAGCTGAGATATATAACGAGGGTATCTGAGGAAACAGAGTAAATGTTTGGGGGCACCGGTGAGTCAAGGTAATTGAGGTAATACGTACATGTAGGGAGAGGTAACGTGACTATGCACAGATAATAAACAGATAGAAGCAGTGTCAAAATGAGGAAAGGGGTCAATGCAACTAGCCTGGGCAGCCATTTTGTTTAGCTGTTCAGGAGTCTTATTGCTTGGGGGTAGAAGCTGTTAAGAATCCTTTTGGACCTAGACTTGGCGCTCCGGTACCGCTTGCTGTGCGGTAGCAGAGAGAACAGTCTATGACTAAGGTGGCTGGAGTATTTGACCCTTTTTAGGTCCTTCCTAAGTTACAAATAACGCAACAACAAAAAAAAACACACACAATAGTTTAGGAGCCCGTAAATAGGCAACCATCTCCTTCGGCGACATTATCATTAGGGGAGCAATTAGGGACAGATTTTTCACGTAGTCGGCTCGGGGATTCGAACCAGCAACCGCTAGGCTTCCTGCCGTACACACATCAGTGTGCCTTAGAGCAAGCAGGGATGTTACTGACCTGCCCAGGTACCTATGACCCTTACATGCCCCCTATGTTGAGCCCTATTCTGTCCTCTGATCCAGGTCGGCACTGGGACGGTGCTCAGCTCTGCCAGTGTCCTCTCTGCAAAGAGACCTTTAAGAAGCGTCCGGACCTCCAGATTAACCGGACCCTCAGGGAGATCACAGAGCAGTTCAAGTCCATGTCCGGGGTGTCTCGGTTGGGCAGCGGGACGTGGAGAGGTGTCCTGGGGGCTGGAGGTGAGGTATCTTAAAAATATATAGATATTTTAGGGAATGTTCTAGTTTTAAAGACAGATTATTTTACGGTAGACAGACAGACAGACAGACAGACAGACAGACAGATAGATAGATAGATAGATAGATAGATAGATAGATAGATAGATAGATAGATAGATAGATAGATAGATAGATAGATAGATAGATAGATAGATATTACATAGAAAGTGAGTGGGGGAATAGGGTATGGAACAGCTGCCTCTAGAGACATATGGACTACAGGCACTACCATTAGACCAGCCCCCGGCATGGAGGTGTGCTGTTCTTGATAATACTGTACGTTATTGTATTTATGTACTGTATGTTTCTATTAATCTAGGAGGAGGAGGAGGAGGAGGAGGAGGAGGAGGAAGGGGAGGAGGAGAGGACAGAGACCATCAGGATCCCAGCACCATAGAGAGGGAGTGGATGGACACTAAGGTGGGTTGTAGGGAGGGAGGGAGGGAAGGAAGGATATAGAGGTGGAGAGGGAGAGAGATATATATAGAGGTAGAGAGGGAGAGAGATAGATATAGAGGTCGAGAGGGAGAGAGAGATAGATATAGAGGTAGATAGGGAGAGAGAGAGTGATAGATATAGAGGTAGATAGGGAGAGAGACATAATATAGAGGTAGATAGGGAGAGAGAGATAGATATAGAGGTAGATAGGGAGAGAGAGATAGATATAGAGGTACATAGGGAGAGAGAGATAGATATAGAGGTAGATAGGGAGAGAGACATAGATATAGAGGTAGATAGGGAGAGAGAGATAGATATAGAGGTATATAGGGAGAGAGAGGGATAGATATAGAGGTACATAGGGAGAGAGAGATATATATAGAGGTAGATAGGGAGAGAGAGAGATAGATATAGAGGTACATAGGGAGAGAGAGATAGATATAGAGGTAGATAGGGAGTGAGAGATAGATATAGAGGTAGATAGGGAGAGAGAGAGATATATATAGAGGTACATAGGGAGAGAGAGATAGATATAGAGGTAGATAGGGAGAGAGAGATAGATATAGAGGTAGATAGGGAGAGAGAGATAGATATAGAGGTATATAGGGAGAGAGAGAGATAGATATAGAGGTACATAGGGAGAGAGAGATATATATAGAGGTAGATAGGGAGAGAGAGACATAGATATAGAGGTAGATAGGGAGAGAGAGATAGATATAGAGGTAGATAGGGAGAGAGAGATAGATATAGAGGTACATAGGGAGAGAGAGATAGATATAGAGGTAGATAGGGAGAGAGACATAGATATAGAGGTAGATAGGGAGAGAGAGATAGATATAGAGGTAGATAGGGAGAGAGAGAGATAGATATAGAGGTACATAGGGAGAGAGAGATAGATATAGAGGTAGATAGGGAGAGAGAGAACTTTCAAAGAGGTGAGGTTTTACCTGATCCATGTTCTGGTGTCTGTCTAATCAGAGGTAAGGTGTTATAGATGGTACCAGGTATCCAGGTGTCTGTCTAATCAGAGGTAAGGTGTTATAGATGGTACCTGGTCATGTAGAAGGTGTCTGTCTAATCAGAGGTAAGGTGTTATAGATGGTACCTGGTCATGTAGAAGGTGTCTGTCTAATCAGAGGTAAGGTGTTATAGATGGTACCTGGTCATGTAGAAGGTGTCTGTCTAATCAGAGGTAAGGTGTTATAGATGGTACCAGGTCATGTAGAAGGTGTCTGTCTAATCAGAGGTAAGGTGTTATAGATGGTACCAGGTCATGTAGAAGGTGTCTGTCTAATCAGAGGTAAGGTGTTATAGATGGTACCTGGTCATGTAGAAGGTGTCTGTCTAATCAGAGGTAAGGTGTTATAGATGGTACCTGGTCATGTAGAAGGTGTCTGTCTAATCAGAGGTAAGGTGTTATAGATGGTACCTGGTCATGTAGAAGGTGTCTGTCTAATCAGAGGTAAGGTGTTATAGATGGTACCTGGTCATGTAGAAGGTGTCTGTCTAATCAGAGGTAAGGTGTTATAGATGGTACCTGGTCATGTAGAAGGTGTCTGTCTAATCAGAGGTAAGGTGTTATAGATGGTACCTGGTCATGTAGAAGGTGTCTGTCTAATCAGAGGTAAGGTGTTATAGATGGTACCTGGTCATGTAGAAGGTGTCTGTCTAATCAGAGGTAAGGTGTTATAGATGGTACCAGGTATCCAGGTGTCTGTCTAATCAGAGGTAAGGTGTTATAGATGGTACCATGTAGGTATCCAGGTGTCTGTCTAATCAGAGGTAAGGTGTTATAGATGGTACCTGGTCATGTAGAAGGTGTCTGTCTAATCAGAGGTAAGGTGTTATAGATGGTACCTGGTCATGTAGAAGGTGTCTGTCTAATCAGAGGTAAGGTGTTATAGATGGTACCTGGTCATGTAGAAGGTGTCTGTCTAATCAGAGGTAAGGTGTTATAGATGGTACCTGGTCATGTAGAAGGTGTCTGTCTAATCAGAGGTAAGGTGTTATAGATGGTACCAGGTCATGTAGAAGGTGTCTGTCTAATCAGAGGTAAGGTGTTATAGATGGTACCTGGTCATGTAGAAGGTGTCTGTCTAATCAGAGGTAAGGTGTTATAGATGGTACCTGGTCATGTAGAAGGTGTCTGTCTAATCAGAGGTAAGGTGTTATAGATGGTACCTGGTCATGTAGAAGGTGTCTGTCTAATCAGAGGTAAGGTGTTATAGATGGTACCTGGTCATGTAGAAGGTGTCTGTCTAATCAGAGGTAAGGTGTTATAGATGGTACCTGGTCATGTAGAAGGTGTCTGTCTAATCAGAGGTAAGGTGTTATAGATGGTACCTGGTCATGTAGAAGGTGTCTGTCTAATCAGAGGTAAGGTGTTATAGATGGTACCTGGTCATGTAGAAGGTGTCTGTCTAATCAGAGGTAAGGTGTTATAGATGGTACCTGGTCATGTAGAAGGTGTCTGTCTAATCAGAGGTAAGGTGTTATAGATGGTACCTGGTCATGTAGAAGGTGTCTGTCTAATCAGAGGTAAGGTGTTATAGATGGTACCTGGTCATGTAGAAGGTGTCTGTCTAATCAGAGGTAAGGTGTTATAGATGGTACCAGGTATCCAGGTGTCTGTCTAATCAGAGGTAAGGTGTTATAGATGGTACCAGGTATCCAGGTGTCTGTCTAATCAGAGGTAAGGTGTTATAGATGGTACCAGGTATCCAGGTGTCTGTCTAATCAGAGGTAAGGTGTTATAGATGGTACCAGGTATCTAGGTGTCTGTCTAATCAGAGGTAAGGTGTTATAGATGGTACCAGGTATCCAGGTGTCTGTCTAATCAGAGGTAAGGTGTTATAGATGGTACCTGGTCATGTAGAAGGTGTCTGTCTAATCAGAGGTAAGGTGTTATAGATGGTACCAGGTATCCAGGTGTCTGTCTAATCAGAGGTAAGGTGTTATAGATGGTACCTGGTCATGTAGAAGGTGTCTGTCTAATCAGAGGTAAGGTGTTATAGATGGTACCAGGTCATGTAGAAGGTGTCTGTCTAATCAGAGGTAAGGTGTTATAGATGGTACCTGGTCATGTAGAAGGTGTCTGTCTAATCAGAGGTAAGGTGTTATAGATGGTACCTGGTCATGTAGAAGGTGTCTGTCTAATCAGAGGTAAGGTGTTATAGATGGTACCTGGTCATGTAGAAGGTGTCTGTCTAATCAGAGGTAAGGTGTTATAGATGGTACCTGGTCATGTAGAAGGTGTCTGTCTAATCAGAGGTAAGGTGTTATAGATGGTACCTGGTCATGTAGAAGGTGTCTGTCTAATCAGAGGTAAGGTGTTATAGATGGTACCTGGTCATGTAGAAGGTGTCTGTCTAATCAGAGGTAAGGTGTTATAGATGGTACCTGGTCATGTAGAAGGTGTCTGTCTAATCAGAGGTAAGGTGTTATAGATGGTACCTGGTCATGTAGAAGGTGTCTGTCTAATCAGAGGTAAGGTGTTATAGATGGTACCTGGTCATGTAGAAGGTGTCTGTCTAATCAGAGGTAAGGTGTTATAGATGGTACCTGGTCATGTAGAAGGTGTCTGTCTAATCAGAGGTAAGGTGTTATAGATGGTACCTGGTCATGTAGAAGGTGTCTGTCTAATCAGAGGTAAGGTGTTATAGATGGTACCTGGTCATGTAGAAGGTGTCTGTCTAATCAGAGGTAAGGTGTTATAGATGGTACCTGGTCATGTAGAAGGTGTCTGTCTAATCAGAGGTAAGGTGTTATAGATGGTACCTGGTCATGTAGAAGGTGTCTGTCTAATCAGAGGTAAGGTGTTATAGATGGTACCTGGTCATGTAGAAGGTGTCTGTCTAATCAGAGGTAAGGTGTTATAGATGGTACCTGGTCATGTAGAAGGTGTCTGTCTAATCAGAGGTAAGGTGTTATAGATGGTACCTGGTCATGTAGAAGGTGTCTGTCTAATCAGAGGTAAGGTGTTATAGATGGTACCTGGTCATGTAGAAGGTGTCTGTAGAAGGTGTCTGTCTAATCAGAGGTAAGGTGTTATAGATGGTACCTGGTCATGTAGAAGGTGTCTGTCTAATCAGAGGTAAGGTGTTATAGATGGTACCTGGTCATGTAGAAGGTGTCTGTCTAATCAGAGGTAAGGTGTTATAGATGGTACCTGGTCATGTAGAAGGTGTCTGTCTAATCAGAGGTAAGGTGTTATAGATGGTACCTGGTCATGTAGAAGGTGTCTGTCTAATCAGAGGTAAGGTGTTATAGATGGTACCTGGTCATGTAGAAGGTGTCTGTCTAATCAGAGGTAAGGTGTTATAGATGGTACCTGGTCATGTAGAAGGTGTCTGTCTAATCAGAGGTAAGGTGTTATAGATGGTACCTGGTCATGTAGAAGGTGTCTGTCTAATCAGAGGTAAGGTGTTATAGATGGTACCTGGTCATGTAGAAGGTGTCTGTCTAATCAGAGGTAAGGTGTTATAGATGGTACCTGGTCATGTAGAAGGTGTCTGTCTAATCAGAGGTAAGGTGTTATAGATGGTACCTGGTCATGTAGAAGGTGTCTGTCTAATCAGAGGTAAGGTGTTATAGATGGTACCTGGTCATGTAGAAGGTGTCTGTCTAATCAGAGGTAAGGTGTTATAGATGGTACCTGGTCATGTAGAAGGTGTCTGTCTAATCAGAGGTAAGGTGTTATAGATGGTACCTGGTCATGTAGAAGGTGTCTGTCTAATCAGAGGTAAGGTGTTATAGATGGTACCTGGTCATGTAGAAGGTGTCTGTCTAATCAGAGGTAAGGTGTTATAGATGGTACCTGGTCATGTAGAAGGTGTCTGTCTAATCAGAGGTAAGGTGTTATAGATGGTACCTGGTCATGTAGAAGGTGTCTGTCTAATCAGAGGTAAGGTGTTATAGATGGTACCTGGTCATGTAGAAGGTGTCTGTCTAATCAGAGGTAAGGTGTTATAGATGGTACCTGGTCATGTAGAAGGTGTCTGTCTAATCAGAGGTAAGGTGTTATAGATGGTACCTGGTCATGTAGAAGGTGTCTGTCTAATCAGAGGTAAGGTGTTATAGATGGTACCTGGTCATGTAGAAGGTGTCTGTCTAATCAGAGGTAAGGTGTTATAGATGGTACCTGGTCATGTAGAAGGTGTCTGTCTAATCAGAGGTAAGGTGTTATAGATGGTACCTGGTCATGTAGAAGGTGTCTGTCTAATCAGAGGTAAGGTGTTATAGATGGTACCTGGTCATGTAGAAGGTGTCTGTCTAATCAGAGGTAAGGTGTTATAGATGGTACCTGGTCATGTAGAAGGTGTCTGTCTAATCAGAGGTAAGGTGTTATAGATGGTACCTGGTCATGTAGAAGGTGTCTGTCTAATCAGAGGTAAGGTGTTATAGATGGTACCTGGTCATGTAGAAGGTGTCTGTCTAATCAGAGGTAAGGTGTTATAGATGGTACCAGGTATCCAGGTGTCTGTCTAATCAGAGGTAAGGTGTTATAGATGGTACCTGGTCATGTAGAAGGTGTCTGTCTAATCAGAGGTAAGGTGTTATAGATGGTACCTGGTCATGTAGAAGGTGTCTGTCTAATCAGAGGTAAGGTGTTATAGATGGTACCTGGTCATGTAGAAGGTGTCTGTCTAATCAGAGGTAAGGTGTTATAGATGGTACCTGGTCATGTAGAAGGTGTCTGTCTAATCAGAGGTAAGGTGTTATAGATGGTACCTGGTCATGTAGAAGGTGTCTGTCTAATCAGAGGTAAGGTGTTATAGATGGTACCTGGTCATGTAGAAGGTGTCTGTCTAATCAGAGGTAAGGTGTTATAGATGGTACCTGGTCATGTAGAAGGTGTCTGTCTAATCAGAGGTAAGGTGTTATAGATGGTACCTGGTCATGTAGAAGGTGTCTGTCTAATCAGAGGTAAGGTGTTATAGATGGTACCTGGTCATGTAGAAGGTGTCTGTCTAATCAGAGGTAAGGTGTTATAGATGGTACCTGGTCATGTAGAAGGTGTCTGTCTAATCAGAGGTAAGGTGTTATAGATGGTACCTGGTCATGTAGAAGGTGTCTGTCTAATCAGAGGTAAGGTGTTATAGATGGTACCTGGTCATGTAGAAGGTGTCTGTCTAATCAGAGGTAAGGTGTTATAGATGGTACCTGGTCATGTAGAAGGTGTCTGTCTAATCAGAGGTAAGGTGTTATAGATGGTACCAGGTCATGTAGAAGGTGTCTGTCTAATCAGAGGTAAGGTGTTATAGATGGTACCAGGTCATGTAGAAGGTGTCTGTCTAATCAGAGGTAAGGTGTTATAGATGGTACCTGGTCATGTAGAAGGTGTCTGTCTAATCAGAGGTAAGGTGTTATAGATGGTACCTGGTCATGTAGAAGGTGTCTGTCTAATCAGAGGTAAGGTGTTATAGATGGTACCTGGTCATGTAGAAGGTGTCTGTCTAATCAGAGGTAAGGTGTTATAGATGGTACCTGGTCATGTAGAAGGTGTCTGTCTAATCAGAGGTAAGGTGTTATAGATGGTACCTGGTCATGTAGAAGGTGTCTGTCTAATCAGAGGTAAGGTGTTATAGATGGTACCAGGTATCCAGGTGTCTGTCTAATCAGAGGTAAGGTGTTATAGATGGTACCAGGTATCCAGGTGTCTGTCTAATCAGAGGTAAGGTGTTATAGATGGTACCTGGTCATGTAGAAGGTGTCTGTCTAATCAGAGGTAAGGTGTTATAGATGGTACCAGGTATCCAGGTGTCTGTCTAATCAGAGGTAAGGTGTTATAGATGGTACCTGGTCATGTAGAAGGTGTCTGTCTAATCAGAGGTAAGGTGTTATAGATGGTACCAGGTATCCAGGTGTCTGTCTAATCAGAGGTAAGGTGTTATAGATGGTACCTGGTCATGTAGAAGGTGTCTGTCTAATCAGAGGTAAGGTGTTATAGATGGTACCTGGTCATGTAGAAGGTGTCTGTCTAATCAGAGGTAAGGTGTTATAGATGGTACCTGGTCATGTAGAAGGTGTCTGTCTAATCAGAGGTAAGGTGTTATAGATGGTACCTGGTCATGTAGAAGGTGTCTGTCTAATCAGAGGTAAGGTGTTATAGATGGTACCTGGTCATGTAGAAGGTGTCTGTCTAATCAGAGGTAAGGTGTTATAGATGGTACCTGGTCATGTAGAAGGTGTCTGTCTAATCAGAGGTAAGGTGTTATAGATGGTACCTGGTCATGTAGAAGGTGTCTGTCTAATCAGAGGTAAGGTGTTATAGATGGTACCAGGTCATGTAGAAGGTGTCTGTCTAATCAGAGGTAAGGTGTTATAGATGGTACCTGGTCATGTAGAAGGTGTCTGTCTAATCAGAGGTAAGGTGTTATAGATGGTACCTGGTCATGTAGAAGGTGTCTGTCTAATCAGAGGTAAGGTGTTATAGATGGTACCTGGTCATGTAGAAGGTGTCTGTCTAATCAGAGGTAAGGTGTTATAGATGGTACCTGGTCATGTAGAAGGTGTCTGTCTAATCAGAGGTAAGGTGTTATAGATGGTACCAGGTATCCAGGTGTCTGTCTAATCAGAGGTAAGGTGTTATAGATGGTACCTGGTCATGTAGAAGGTGTCTGTCTAATCAGAGGTAAGGTGTTATAGATGGTACCTGGTCATGTAGAAGGTGTCTGTCTAATCAGAGGTAAGGTGTTATAGATGGTACCTGGTCATGTAGAAGGTGTCTGTCTAATCAGAGGTAAGGTGTTATAGATGGTACCTGGTCATGTAGAAGGTGTCTGTCTAATCAGAGGTAAGGTGTTATAGATGGTACCTGGTCATGTAGAAGGTGTCTGTCTAATCAGAGGTAAGGTGTTATAGATGGTACCTGGTCATGTAGAAGGTGTCTGTCTAATCAGAGGTAAGGTGTTATAGATGGTACCTGGTCATGTAGAAGGTGTCTGTCTAATCAGAGGTAAGGTGTTATAGATGATACCTGGTCATGTAGAAGGTGTCTGTCTAATCAGAGGTAAGGTGTTATAGATGGTACCGTTCATGTAGAAGGTGTCTGTCTAATCAGAGGTAAGGTGTTATAGATGGTACCAGGTATCCAGGTTTGTAGATGTATTCAAGCATTGTTTCTCCTCCTCTCGCCTCTATGTGTGTGTGTGTGTGTGTGTGTGTGTGTGTGTGTGTGTGTGTGTGTGTGTGTGTGTGTGTGTGTGTGTGTGTGTGTGTACCAGACCCAGCTACATATGTCTGAGGCAGACATCCATCAGCTGATTCTACAGAGACAGAGGAAGATGGAGGAGATAAGGTCATCACTGGCTCAACTACAGGTGACCTTTAACCCCTGACCCTTAACCCTGGGGATGGACGTTGACCTTTAGCCCCTAACCCTTAACCCTGGGGATGGACGTTGACTTTTAGCCCCTAACCCTTAACCCTGGAGATGGGTTACTACAGCACATACCTTAAACAATGTAACTTAACCCTGAACGTTTACCCTCAACTCTCTCTAGGGGCTCTCTTTTCGGCGTTAAGGTGGCTCTCTGTCAAACGACACTTTAGTTTCCCATTTTGTCACGTAAAAACAAACGTTTTCCAGCCCAACGCACTATTCTAACATCAGCCCTGCGCTCAGATGGGAGGGCTGGAAATATTTGATACGCGTCCTTAAAATGTTTATCCAAAGTGCTAATTTCAGTCTGGTAGGAATATTTAAGATCAACCAAAAGCTAGTTTTAGCGGTAACGGTCATGGTTTGACACCGCCCAAATGGAACAACAGTAATGTGCTTTTGTCGCATGTATACTTGAGAAACATAAAACAGTGATGCCCCCCCCCATTTAGTTTTATTTGACCTCAACAACAAGCCTCTTAAAGAAGGCTGTTTTTCAATGTAATCAAGTCGTCAAGACCGTTGATCAAGTGTTTGACTCGTGAGACCGCTTGGAAATCAATCTTATTCACCAAAGCTTCATTAAAATAGAGAGTTTGAGAGGGGCAAAACAGTGATCTATTTAATATATTTATTGTAGACAGACCTACATTATTGTAGCCATGCTTCGGACGTGAATAAAACCAGTGCATTCGGGAAAGTATTCAGACCCCTTGACTTTTTACACATTTTGTTACATTACAGCCTTATTCTAAACTGGGTTAAATAGTTTTTTCCCTTCATCAATCTACACACAATACCCCATAATGACATCACAATACCCCATAATGACATCACAATACCCCGTAATGACATCACAATACCCCATAATGACATCACAATACCCCGTAATGACATCACAATACCCCATAATTTTTTATGTTATTTAACTAGGCAAGTCAGTTAAGAAAACAAATCTTATTTTCAATGACGGCCTAAGAACAGTGGGTTAACTGCCTTGTTCAGGGGCAGAACGACAGATTTGTACCTTGTCAGCTCAGGATTTGATCTAGCAACCTTTTGGTTACTAGTCCTACGCTTTAACCACTAGGCTACATCACAATACCCCATAATGACAAAGCAAAAACTGTTTTTTTAACTGAAATATCCCATTTATATAAGTATTCAGACCCTTTACTCAGTACTTTGCTGAAGCATCTTTGGCAGTGATTACAGCCTCGAGTCTTCTTGAGTATGACGCTACAAGCTTGGCACACCTGTATTTGGGGAGTTTCTCCCATTCTTCTCTGCAGATCCACTCAAGCTCTGTCAGGTTGAATAGGGAGCGTCACTGCACAGCGATTTTTCAGGTCTCTCCAGAGATGTTCAATCGGGTTCAAGTCCGGGCTCTGGCTGGGCATCTCAAGGGCATTCAGAGACTTGTCCCGAAGCCACGCCTGCGTTGTCCTGAATGTGTGCTTAGGGTCGTTTTCCTGTTGGAAGGTGAACCTTCACCCCAGTGCTCTGGAGCAGGTTTTCATCAAGGATCTCTCTGTTCATCTTTCCCTCGATCCTGACTAGTCTCCCAGTCCCTGCCGCAGAAAACCTCCCCACAGCATGATGCTGCCACCACCATGCTTCACCGTAGGGATGGTGCCAGGTTTCCTCCAGAAGTGACGCTTGGCATTCAGGCCAAAGAGTTCAATCGTAGTTTCATCAGAACAGAGAACCTTGTTTCTCATGGTCTGAGAGTCCTTTAGATGTCTTTCTGGCAAACTCTAAGCGGGCTGTCATGTGCCTTTTACTGAGGAGTGGCTTCCATCTGGCCACTCTACCATAAATACCTGATTGGTGGAGTGCTGCAGAGTTGGTTGTCCTTCTGGAAGGTTCTTCCATCTCCACAGAGGAACTCGGGAGCTCTGTCATTGTGACCATCGGGTTCTTCGTCACCTCCCTGACCAAGGCCCTTCTTCCCTGATTGCTCAGTTTGGCCAGGCGGCCAGCTCTAGGAAGAGTGTTGGTGGTTCCAAACTTCTTCCATTTATTGTTCTTAACTGACTTGCCTAGTTAAATAAAGGTTAAATAAAAAATAAAAAAATAATGATGGAGGCCACTTTGTTCTTTGGGATCTTCAATGCTGCAGAAATGTTTTGGTACCCTTCCCCAGATCTGTGCCTCGACACAGTCCTGTCTCTGAGCTCTACAGACGGTTCCTTCAACCTCATTGCTTCGTTTTTGCTTTGACATGCACTGTCAACAGTGGGACATTATATAGACAGGTGTGTGCCTTTCCAAATCATATCCAATCAATTGAATTTACCACAAGTGGACTCCAGTCAAGTTGTAGAAACATCTCAAGGAAGATCAATGGAAACAGGATGCACCTGAGTTCAATTTCGAGTCTCATAGCAAAGGGTCTGAATACTTAAATATATAAGGTATTTGTGTTTAAAAATTTAACACATCTGTTTTCGCTTTGTCATTATTGGGTATTGTGTGTAGATTGACAAGGAAAAATATATAAGGTAAGGTGTTATATAATTTAATCCATTTTTAGAATAAGGCTGTAACGTAACAAAATGTGGAAAAAGGGAAGGGGTCTGAATACTTCCCGAAGAAGCTGTAGGCTACAAGTGTCCATCATAAAACAAGAGATGAGAACCTTGGTGAATACCGGTGAACCTCGTATTTAGAAGTTATTTTCCTGTAAAAAAAAAAAGTTGAAAAAAGTGTTTTACGTTTCATAAAAAAACAACAACAACAACAACCTAGCCCTCCGTAGGCTACCCTTACCCGTGGCTACCCTTAACCGTGGCTACCCTTACCCTAGGCTACCCTTACCCTAGGCTACCCTTACTACCCTTACCCTAGGCTACCCTTACCACAGGCTACCCTTACCGTGCGTTGTGTCTTTTTTTATCATGGAGATTTTATGATATCATTACATTTCCCATTTTACAGATCGCATTCACACTTCTCCAGCAGTTGTATTGTATGCAGACATTCTCCCCATAAAATAATTTTAAAGTTTGGTTTTAATAAAATTTAACAAAAAACAAGCCATCTTTAATTTTTGTATATATACATATATATTTTTTTTTTCGTTTTTAAAACATTTTTTAACAATAAATTGGGGAGCAGTATAATAGTGAGTTGACATTCTCCCGGTCTCTTCCTATCGGATCATTCTCCCGGTCTCTTCCTATCGGATCATTCTCCCGGTCTCTTCCTATCGGATCATTCTCCCGGTCTCTTCCTATAGGATCATTCTCCCGGTCTCTTCCTATCGGATCATTCTCCCGGTCTCTTCCTATAGGATCATTCTCCCGGTCTCTTCCTATCGGATCATTCTCCCGGTCTCTTCCTATCGGATCATTCTCCCGGTCTCTTCCTATCGGATCATTCTCCCGGTCTCTTCCTATAGGATCATTCTCCCGGTCTCTTCCTATCGGATCATTCTCCCGGTCTCTTCCTATAGGATCATTCTCCCGGTCTCTTCCTATCGGATCATTCTCCCGGTCTCTTCCTATCGGATCATTCTCCCGGTCTCTTCCTATCGGATCATTCTCCCGGTCTCTTCCTATCGGATCATTCTCCCGGTCTCTTCCTATCGGATCATTCTCCCGGTCTCTTCCTATCGGATCATTCTCCCGGTCTCTTCCTATCGGATCATTCTCCCGGTCTCTTCCTATCGGATCATTCTCCCGGTCTCTTCCTATAGGATCATTCTCCCGGTCTCTTCCTATAGGATCATTCTCCCGGTCTCTTCCTATCGGATCATTCTCCCGGTCTCTTCCTATCGGATCATTCTCCCGGTCTCTTCCTATCGGATCATTCTCCCGGTCTCTTCCTATCGGATCATTCTCCCGGTCTCTTCCTATCGGATCATTCTCCCGGTCTCTTCCTATCGGATCATTCTCCCGGTCTCTTCCTATTGGATCATTCTCCCGGTCTCTTCCTATCGGATCATTCTCTCGGTCTCTTCCTATCGGATCATTCTCCCGGTCTCTTCCTATCGGATCATTCTCCAGCTACTGTAAAAAGTTTGAATGTACGTAAAACAAAACTTATATGCCCACGGGAAGAAATTATAGAGCCTGTCATTTATTTATTATTCATTTATTAGTACGTATTTAGATATAACCATTTGCTTTGTTTTGTTTACAATTTGATCCGGATTATTCCCTCTCTTCTCAGTGAATGTAATCTTGCTTATTGACAACGTTTGGCGTGTCCACGCTCAGCCATAATGCAGTTTACAGTAGTCCTAGTCCCTATATCAGTGAGACAGCTATAATGCAGTTTACAGTAGTCCTAGTCCCTATATCAGTGAGACAGCTATAATGCAGTTTACAGTAGTCCTAGTCCCAATATCAGTGAGACAGCCATAATGCAGTTTACAGTAGTCTTAGCCCCTATATCAGTGAGACAGCCATAATGCAGTTTACAGTAGTCCTAGACACCCTATATCAGTGAGACAGCCATAATGCAGTTTACAGTAGTCCTAGTCCCTATATCAGTGAGACAGCCATAATGCAGTTTACAGTAGTCTTAGCCCCTATATCAGTGAGACAGCCATAATGCAGTTTACAGTAGTCCTAGACA
Organism: Oncorhynchus clarkii lewisi; assembly: GCF_045791955.1. NCBI lineage: Eukaryota > Metazoa > Chordata > Actinopteri > Salmoniformes > Salmonidae > Oncorhynchus > Oncorhynchus clarkii. The sequence goes on along the minus strand of NC_092155.1, from coordinate 8,420,053 downwards.
CCCTATATCAGTGAGACAGCCATAATGCAGTTTACAGTAGTCCTAGTCCCTATATCAGTGAGACAGCCATAATGCAGTTTACAGTAGTCCTAGACACCCTATATCAGTGAGACAGCCATAATGCAGTTTACAGTAGTCCTAGACACCCTATATCAGTGAGACAGCTATAATGCAGTTTACAGTAGTCCTAGACACCCTATATCAGTGAGACAGCTATAATGCAGTTTACAGTAGTCCTAGCCCCTATATCAGTGAGATAGCCAAAATGCAGTTTACAGTAGTCCTAGTCCCTATATCAGTGAGACAGCTATAATGCAGTTTACAGTAGTCCTAGTCCCTATATCAGTGAGACAGCCATAATGCAGTTTACAGTAGTCTTAGCCCCTATATCAGTGAGAGAGCTATAATGCAGTTTACAGTAGTCCTAGTCCCTATATCAGTGAGACAGCCATAATGCAGTTTACAGTAGTCTTAGCCCCTATATCAGTGAGACAGCCATAATGCAGTTTACAGTAGTCCTAGACACCCTATATCAGTGAGACAGCCATAATGCAGTTTACAGTAGTCCTAGTCCCTATATCAGTGAGACAGCTATAATGCAGTTTACAGTAGTCCTAGTCCCTATATCAGTGAGACAGCTATAATGCAGTTTACAGTAGTCCTAGTCCCTATATCAGTGAGACAGCCATAATGCAGTTTACAGTAGTCCTAGCCCCTATATCAGTGAGATAGCCAAAATGCAGTTTACAGTAGTCCTAGTCCCTATATCAGTGAGACAGCTATAATGCAGTTTACAGTAGTCCTAGTCCCTATATCAGTGAGACAGCCATAATGCAGTTTACAGTAGTCTTAGCCCCTATATCAGTGAGACAGCTATAATGCAGTTTACAGTAGTCCTAGTCCCTATATCAGTGAGACAGCCATAAAGCAGTTTACAGTAGTCTTAGCCCCTATATCAGTGAGACAGCCATAATGCAGTTTACAGTAGTCCTAGACACCCTATATCAGTGAGACAGACATAATGCAGTTTACAGTAGTCCTAGTCCCTATATCAGTGAGACAGCTATAATGCAGTTTACAGTAGTCCTAGTCCCTATATCAGTGAGACAGCTATAATGCAGTTTACAGTAGTCCTAGTCCCTATATCAGTGAGACAGCCATAATGCAGTTTACAGTAGTCCTAGTCCCTATATCAGTGAGACAGCTATAATGCAGTTTACAGTAGTCCTAGTCCCTATATCAGTGAGACAGCCATAATGCAGTTTACAGTAGTCCTAGACACCCTATATCAGTGAGACAGCCATAATGCAGTTTACAGTAGTCCTAGTCCCTATATCAGTGAGACAGCCATAATGCAGTTTACAGTAGTCCTAGACACCCTATATCAGTGAGACAGCCAAAATGCAGTTTACAGTAGTCCTAGACACCCTATATCAGAGAGACAGCTATAATGCAGTTTACAGTAGTCCTAGACACCCTATATCAGTGAGACAGCTATAATGCAGTTTACAGTAGTCCTAGCCCCTATATAAGTGAGATAGCCAAAATGCAGTTTACAGTAGTCCTAGTCCCTATATCAGTGAGATAGCCAAAATGCAGTTTACAGTAGTCCTAGCCCCTATATCAGTGAGATAGCCAAAATGCAGTTTACAGTAGTCCTAGCCCCTATATCAGTGAGATAGCTATGTTTATATTTCATCACGGAAGCCATACAATTACTGAGAACAACGTAGACCGCAAACAGGTTGACCAATGCGCTAGGTTTGTTAAAAATAGAGCCCTAAAACTAACACACGCTCTCACTCCCTTCCCCAGCTTTCAGTGGAACGTGAGACGGCAGGCGTGATGTGTGTGTTCAGTGCGTTGGTGTGCGCGGTTGAGAGGTCGCAGGCTGAGCTCATGGAGGTGATTGAGATTAGTAGGCGGTTGGCAGAGCACCAGGCGGACGATGTGATTCGTCAGCTAGAACAGGAAGTGAATGAGCTCAGGAAGAGAAGCCACGCCCTCTCCCAGCTGGCACAATCAGACGACTACGTTCATTGTAAAAAGGTGAGAGGATGGAGGGGGGAGGGAAACGAATACATGTTTAATGAACAAGATTGTCGAATTCCAGACTACATTATGGATGTTGTATTACATCAATCAACGGTTACATCACCATGTAATCTACTGCAGTATCATATAATCACCACGTCATCTACTGCAGTATCATATAATCACCACGTCATCTACTGCAGTATCATATAATCACCACGTCATCTACTGCAGTATCATATAATCACCACGTCATCTACTGCAGTATCATATAATCACCACGTCATCTACTGCAGTATCATATAATCACCACGTCATCTACTGCAGTATCATATAATCACCACGTCATCTACTGCAGTATCATATAATCACCATGTCATCCACTGCAGTATCATATAATCACCACGTCATCTACTGCAGTATCATATAATCACCATGTCATCTACTGCAGTATCATATAATCACCATGTCATCTACTGCAGTATCATATAATCACCACGTCATCTACTGCAGTATCATATAATCACCATGTCATCTACTGCAGTATCATATAATCACCATGTCATCTACTGCAGTATCATATAATCACCACGTCATCTACTGCAGTATCATATAATCACCACGTCATCCACTGCAGTATCATATAATCACCACGTCATCTACTGCAGTATCATATAATCACCATGTCATCTACTGCAGTATCATATAATCACCACGTCATCTACTGCAGTATCATATAATCACCATGTCATCTACTGCAGTATCATATAATCACCACGTCATCTACTGCAGTATCATATAATCACCATGTCATCTACTGCAGTATCATATAATCACCATGTCATCTACTGCAGTATCATATAATCATCATGTCATCTACTGCAGTATCATATAATCACCATGTCATCTACTGCAGTATCATATAATCACCATGTCATCTACTGCAGTATCATATAATCACCACGTCATCTACTGCAGTATCATATAATCACCACGTCATCTACTGCAGTATCATATAATCACCACGTCACCTACTGCAGTATCATATAATCACCACGTCATCTACTGCAGTATCATATAATCACCATGTCATCTACTGCAGTATCCTATAATCACCATGTCATCTACTGCAGTATCATATAATCACCATGTCATCTACTGCAGTATCATATAATCACCACGTCATCTACTGCAGTATCATATAATCACCACGTCATCTACTGCAGTATCATATAATCACCACGTCATCTACTGCAGTATCATATAATCACCACGTCATCTACTGCAGTATCATATAATCACCACGTCATCTACTGCAGTATCATATAATCACCACGTCATCTACTGCAGTATCATATAATCACCACGTCATCTACTGCAGTATCATATAATCACCATGTCATCTACTGCAGTATCATATAATCACCACGTCATCTACTGCAGTATCATATAATCACCACGTTATCTACTGCAGTATCATATAATCACCATGTCATCCACTGCAGTATCATATAATCACCATGTCATCTACTGCAGTATCATATAATCACCATGTCATCTACTGCAGTATCATATAATCACCACGTCATCTACTGCAGTATCATATAATCACCACGTCATCTACTGCAGTATCATATAATCACCATGTCATCTACTGCAGTATCATATAATCACCATGTCATCTACTGCAGTATCATATAATCACCACGTTATCTACTGAAGTATCATATAATCACCACGTCATCTACTGCAGTATCATATAATCACCACGTTATCTACTGCAGTATCATATAATCACCATGTCATCTACTGCAGTATCATATAATCACCACGTCATCTACTGCAGTATCATATAATCACCACGTCATCTACTGCAGTATCATATAATCACCACGTCATCTACTGCAGTATCATATAATCACCATGTCATCTACTGCAGTATCATATGATGTGGTTTGATTATATGTTTAACACCTGGCATGAATCTGCAATGTAGTCAGCCTGGAACAGCTATTTCCACTCAATGAAAAACTTACACTCTTTGCTCCGCCCCCACCCTCAGACCTACCCTGCACTCTGCACCCCTCCACCAATCAGAGACTGGTCTGGGGTGTCGGTGAACTCTGACCTGGGAACAGGGCCCATCTATACATCGCTGTCTGTCCTGGTCCAACGTTTCCAGGAAGAGATCAGCAGGATGGTTCAATTTGGTGAGTACTGCTCCTCTCTCATCTCTCTCATTTCTCTCATCTCTCTCCCTCTTTCTCTCCTCTCTCACATCTCCATCTCCCTCTTTCTCTCCTCTCTCTCTCTCTTTCTCTCCTCCCTCCTCTCTCTCTTTCTCTCCTCTCTCTCCCTCTTTCTCTCCTCTCTCATCTCTCTCCCTCTCCTCTCTCATATCTCATCTCTTCTTTCTTTCTCTCCTCTCTCTCTCTCTTTCTCTCCTCCCTCCTCTCTCTCTTTCTCTCCTCTCTCTCCCTCTTTCTCTCCTCTCTCATCTCTCTCCCTCTCCTCTCTCATCTCTCTCCCTCTCCTCTCTCATCTCTCTCCCTCTCCTCTCTCATCTCTCTCCCTCTCCTCTCTCATATCTCTCCTCCTCTTGTCGTGTCTTTGGCATCATTAAAGTGAAGACTTATTTTATCAAATCAATTCTCTGTAATTATTATTACGTGATTAAACTAATCATGTAAATGCAATTAACCAGGGGGTCGGGACACCAAGGAAAATATTCAGATTACAAAGTTATAATTTTCCTAATATAACTTTTCAGATATTTTAATATCTGACCAATTAGTCTTCTAATTAATGAATAATTCTTTACCTCACATTAGTCTCATTCCAAACGTCGAAAGATGTTGGTTATCTGCACGAACCCAGTCTTTGCCATGAATCATCCATACATCAGTCGTCTTAATCATTTATTTACGAACTAACTAAATAATCACAGAAATGTAATAAACAAACAACAATATATATGGTTACAAGGAAATGATAAGGGTGTCGACTGAGAAGGGGGTGTGGACTGAGAAGGGGGTGTGGACTGAGAAGGGGGTGTGGACTGAGAAGGGGGTGTGGACTGAGAAGGCCGGGAAAGACAAGAGTCACTACACAGTTGATAATTATATTGATTGAAATGCTAATCATTTGCACATGAACGCTCACTCATTCGGGAACAATTGCAATCAATATATATATTTACGCTCAGTGTGTCGTTATGATCTCTGTTGGAATCGTCCGTCTTTCTGTTGGAAAGTTCATCTGAACTTATCTTTGTGTCCCTGGAGTCTTTCGTGGTTAGAATGGATACTTCAGAGTCCCATCCAGAAATGTTCTTATAGAATAGATGTTTCGGCGGTTGTCGGTCTTCGCATTCCAGGTCGACATATATTCTTGCTGCAGACCAGTAATTAGGATCGAAGATTTGCTCTTATTCTGTCGGTATCGAAAGTCTCACAGTTGAACCATTTCCACCAGTGTAGCCAATGGTTAGGAATTCAACTCTTCTCTCTTTCTCTCCTCTCTTTCTCCTCTCTTTTTCTCCTCTCCTCTCCTTTCTCTCCTCTCTTTCTCTTTCTCTCCTCTCCTTCTCTTTCTATCCTCTCTTTCTTTCTCTCTTTCTCTCCTCTCCTTTTTTTCTCCTCTCCTCTCCTTCTCTTTCTCTCCTCTCCTTCTCTTTCTATCCTCTCCTTCTCTTTCTCCCCTCTCTTTCTCTTTCTCTCCTCTCCTCTTTCTATCCTCTCTTTCTCTTTCTCTCCTCTCCTCTTTCTCTCCTCTTTCTCCTCTTTCTTTCTCTCTTTCTCTCCTCGAATTTCAAATTAGGGAGGTATTTAATTAATTTACCTGCAGAGAAGCAGAGAACCATTCACGCAGACCTGATACCTGTAGAGAACCATTCACGCAGACCTGATACCTGTAGAGAACCATTCACACAGACCTGATACCTGTAGAGAAGCAGAGAACCATTCGCACAGACCTGATACCTGTAGAGAACCATTCACACAGACCTGATACCTGTAGAGAACCATTCACACAGACCTGATACCTGTAGAGAACCATTCACACAGACCTGATACCTGTAGAGAACCATTCACACAAACCTGATACCTGTAGAGAACCATTTACACAGACCTGATACCCGTAGAGAACCATTCACACAGACCTGATACCCGTAGAGAACCATTCACACAGACCTGATACCCGTAGAGAACCATTCACACAGACCTGATACCTGTAGAGAACCATTCACACAGACCTGATACCTGTAGAGAACCATTCATACAGACCTGATACCTGCAGAGAACCATTCATACAGACCTGCTACCTGTAGAGAACCATTTACACAGACCTGATACCTGTAGAGAACCATTCACACAGACCTGATACCCGTAGAGAACCATTCACACAGACCTGATACCTGTAGAGAACCATTCACACAGACCTGATACCCGTAGAGAACCATTCACACAGACCTGATACCTGTAGAGAACCATTCACACAGACCTGATACCCGTAGAGAACCATTCACACAGACCTGATACCTGTAGAGAACCATTCACACAGACCTGATACCTGTAGAGAACCATTCACACAGACCTGATACCTGTAGAGAACCATTCGCACAGACCTGATACCTGTAGAGAACCATTCACACAGACCTGATACCCGTAGAGAACCATTCACACAGACCTGATACCTGTAGAGAACCATTCACACAGACCTGATACCTGTAGAGAACCATTCACACAGACCTGATACCTGTAGAGAACCATTCACACAGACCTGATACCCGTAGAGAACCATTCACACAGACCTGATACCCGTAGAGAACCATTCACACAGACCTGATACCTGTAGAGAACCATTCACACAGACCTGATACCCGTAGAGAACCATTCACACAGACCTGATACCTGTAGAGAACCATTCACACAGACCTGATACCTGTAGAGAACCATTCACACAGACCTGATACCTGTAGAGAACCATTCACACAGACCTGATACCTGTAGAGAACCATTCATACAGACCTGATACCCGTAGAGAACCATTCACACAGACCTGATACCCGTAGAGAACCATTCACACAGACCTGATACCTGTAGAGAACCATTCACACAGACCTGATACCTGTAGAGAACCATTCATACAGACCTGCTACCTGTAGAGAACCATTCACACAGACCTGATACCTGTAGAGAACCATTCATACAGACCTGCTACCTGTAGAGAACCATTCACACAGACCTGATACCCCTGGGAGAACCATTCACACAGACCTGATACCTGTAGAGAACCATTCACACAGACCTGATACCCCTGGGAGAACCATTCATACAGACCTGATACCTGTAGAGAACCATTCACACAGACCTGATACCTGTAGAGAACCATTCACACAGACCTGATACCTGTAGAGAACCATTCACACAGACCTGATACCTGTAGAGAACCATTCACACAGACCTGATACCTGTAGAGAACCATTCACACAGACCTGATACCTGTAGAGAACCATTCACACAGACCTGATACCTGTAGAGAACCATTCACACAGACCTGATACCTGTAGAGAACCATTCACACAGACCTGATACCTGTAGAGAACCATTCACACAGACCTGCTACCTGTAGAGAACCATTCACACAGACCTGCTACCTGTAGAGAACCATTCACACAGACCTGATACCTGTAGATAACCATTCATACAGACCTGATACCTGTAGAGAACCATTCACACAGACCTGATACCTGTAGAGAACCATTCACACAGACCTGATACCTGTAGAGAACCATTCACACAGACCTGATACCTGTAGAGAACCATTCATACAGACCTGATACCTGTAGATAACCATTCACACAGACCTGATACCTGTAGAGAACCATGTAGAGAACCATTCACACAGACCTGATACCTGTAGAGAACCATTCATACAGACCTGATACCTGTAGAGAACCATTCATACAGACCTGATACCTGTAGAGAACCATTCACACAGACCTGATACCTGTAGAGAACCATTCACACAGACCTGATACCTGTAGAGAACCATTCACACAGACCTGATACCTGTTGAGAACCATTCACACAGACCTGATACCTGTAGAGAACCATTTACACAGACCTGATACCTGTAGATAACCATTCACACAGACCTGATACCTGTAGAGAACCATTTACACAGACCTGATACCTGTAGAGAACCATTCACACAGACCTGATACCTGTAGATAACCATTTACACAGACCTGATACCTGTAGATAACCATTCACACAGACCTGATACCTGTAGAGAACCATTTACACAGACCTGATACCTGTAGATAACCATTTACACAGACCTGATACCTGTAGATAACCATTTACACAGACCTGATACCTGTAGATAACCATTCACACAGACCTGATACCTGTAGAGAACCATTTACACAGACCTGATACCTGTAGATAACCATTCACACAGACCTGATACCAGTAGAGAACAGTTCACACAGACCTGATACCTGTAGATAACCATTCACACAGACCTGATACCTGTAGAGAACCATTCACACAGACCTGATACCTGTAGATAACCATTCATACAGACCTGATACCTGTAGAGAACCATTCACACAGACCTGATACCTGTAGAGAACCATTCATGCAGACCTGATACCTGTAGAGAACCATTCACACAGACCTGATACCTGTAGAGAACCATTCACACAGACCTGATACCTGTAGAGAACCATTCACACAGACCTGATACCCCTGGGAGAACCATTCACACAGACCTGATACCTGTAGAGAACCATTCACACAGACCTGATACCTGTAGAGAACCATTCACACAGACCTGATACCTGTAGATAACCATTCATACAGACCTGATACCTGTAGAGAACCATTCACACAGACCTGATACCTGTAGAGAACCATTCACACAGACCTGATACCTGTAGAGAACCATTCACACAGACCTGATACCTGTTGAGAACCATTCACACAGACCTGATACCTGTAGAGAACCATTTACACAGACCTGATACCTGTAGATAACCATTCACACAGACCTGATACCTGTAGAGAACCATTTACACAGACCTGATACCTGTAGAGAACCATTCACACAGACCTGATACCTGTAGATAACCATTTACACAGACCTGATACCTGTAGATAACCATTCACACAGACCTGATACCTGTAGAGAACCATTTACACAGACCTGATACCTGTAGATAACCATTCACACAGACCTGATACCTGTAGAGAACCATTCACACAGACCTGATACCTGTAGATAACCATTCATACAGACCTGATACCTGTAGAGAACCATTCACACAGACCTGATACCTGTAGAGAACCATTCATGCAGACCTGATACCTGTAGAGAACCATTCACACAGACCTGATACCTGTAGAGAACCATTCACACAGACCTGATACCTGTAGAGAACCATTCACACAGACCTGATACCCCTGGGAGAACCATTCACACAGACCTGATACCTGTAGAGAACCATTCACACAGACCTGATACCTGTAGAGAACCATTCACACAGACCTGATACCTGTAGATAACCATTCACACAGACCTGATACCAGTAGAGAACAGTTCACACAGACCTGATACCTGTAGATAACCATTCATACAGACCTGATACCTGTAGAGAACCATTCATACAGACCTGATACCTGTAGATAACCATTCATACAGACCTGATACCTGTAGAGAACCATTCATACAGACCTGATACCTGTAGATAACCATTCACACAGACCTGATACCTGTAGAGAACCATTCACACAGACCTGATACCTGTAGATAACCATTCATACAGACCTGATACCTGTAGAGAACCATTCACACAGACCTGATACCTGTAGAGAACCATTCATGCAGACCTGATACCTGTAGAGAACCATTCACACAGACCTGATACCTGTAGAGAACCATTCACACAGACCTGATACCTGTAGAGAACCATTCACACAGACCTGATACCCCTGGGAGAACCATTCACACAGACCTGATACCTGTAGAGAACCATTCACACAGACCTGATACCTGTAGAGAACCATTCACACAGACCTGATACCTGTAGATATATTACTCACCTGTTTGAGCTGTTTCCCTTTGTTATCTCTACAGGCGAACAAGTTCCACTAGAATCCTCTCCAGTACCACAGCCCAGTGAGTATCTACACATCAGATCCTGTTTGTCACATGCACCGAATACAACAGGTGTAGGTAGACCTTACCGTGATATGCTTACTTACAAGCCCTTAGCCAACAATGCAGTTTTAAGAAAATACTTGTTTTTTTTAAGTATGAGATAAGAATAACAAATAATCAAAGAGCAGCAGTGAATAACATTTACATAGATTATAAGTATATGAGATAAAGATTACAATTGAATAATGTAATTATAATATTGATGTTTTTTAAAATTTGGTTTCTTCTGTTTCTTTATTCAAGAGGTGAAGCAGGTACAGGAGTATGCAGGTATGTAGAGATACATAGGTCATCACTGTGTTGTACTTTAAAAAGTTACTCATCAATGAATTTCCATTTATCTCTCCTCCCCTCTCTCAATCCCTCCATCTCCATAGCCTTTGTTCCCCCTATTGTGTTATTGACTGTATGTTTGTTTTACTCCATGTGTAACTCTGTTGTTGTTGTTTGTGTCGCACTGCATTGCGTTATCTTGGCCAGGTCGCAGTTGTAAATGAGAACTTGTTCTCAACTGGCCTACCTGGTTAAATAAAGGTGTTCTCAACTTGCCTACCTGGTTAAATAAAGGTGTTCTCAACTTGCCTACCTGGTTAAATAAAGGTGTTCTCAACTGGCCTACCTGGTTAAATAAAGGTGTTCTCAACTGGCCTACCTGGTTAAATAAAGGTGAAATAAAAAATAAATACAAAATCTCTTCTCCTCTCTGTCCTCCCTCTCTCCACTCCTCTCTCAATCCCTCCACCTCTTCTCCTCTCTGTCCTCCCTCTCTCCACTCCTCTCTCAATCCCTCCACCTCTTCTCCTCTCTGTCCTCCCTCTCACCACCCCTCTCTCAATCCCTCCACCTCTTCTCCTCTCTGTCCTCCCTCTCACTACCCCTCTCTCAATCCCTCGACCTCTTCTCCTCTCTGTCCTCCCTCTCACCACCCCTCTCTCAATCCCTCCACCTCTTCTCCTCTCTGTCCTCCCTCTCACCACCCCTCTCTCAATCCCTCCACCTCTTCTCCTCTCTGTCCTCCCTCTCACCACCCCTCTCTCAATCCCTCCACCTCCACCCCTCTCTCAATCCCTCCACCTCTTCTCCTCTCTGTCCTCCCTCTCACCACCCCTCTCTCAATCCCTCCACCTCTTCTCCTCTCTGTACTCCCTCTCTCCACCCCTCTCTCAATCCCTCCACCTCTTCTCCTCTCTGTCCTCCCTCTCACCACCCCTCTCTCAATCCCTCCACCTCTTCTCCTCTCTGTCCTCCCTCTCACCACCCCACTCTCAATCCCTCCACCTCTTCTCCTCTCTGTCCTCCCTCTCTCCACCCCTCTCTCAATCCCTCCACCTCTTCTCCTCTCTGTCCTCCCTCTCACCACCCCTCTCTCAATCCCTCCACCTCTTCTCCTCTCTGTCCTCCCTCTCACCACTCCTCTCTCAATCCCTCCACCTCTTCTCTCTGTCCTCCCTCTCTCCACTCCTCTCTCAATCCCTCCACCTCTTCTCCTCTCTGTCCTCCCTCTCTCCACCCCTCTCTCAATCCCTCCACCTCTCCTCCTCTCCTCCTCTCTTTCCTCCATCTCTCCACCCCTCTCGCAATCCCTCCACCTCTCCTCCTCTTCTCCTCTCTTTCCTCCCTCTCTCCACCCCTCTCTCCATCCCTCCACCTCTCCTCCACCTCTTCTCCTCTCTTTCCTCCATTTCTATTCCCCACTTCCCCTTCCTCCTTCAGTGGACGTGACTATGGACTCAAGCACCGCCCACCCCAGGCTCATCCTATCAGGAGACGGGAAAATGGTTAGTTATATGGGGGGGGGGGGTACTCCTACACCTTGATCAAACTGCCCTAACGATCAAGGTGTAGGATTAACCTCATGATAATTATAGTGACCCCCTCAAATAATGTGAAAAGCACTGACCTGCTTTCTGTCTATAGGTAAAATGTGGGGACCGTCACCAGCCGGTACCTCATAACTCTGAGAGGTTTGACCGTGTCGTGTGTGTTCTGGGTCGAGAAGGGTTCTCCTCAGGTCAACACTATTGGGAGGTAGGGTTAAACATTTTCTTAAACATTGTGTTGATCCTGGATCCTCATTTAGCTGTGTTGATCCTGGATCCTCATTTAGCCTTGTTGATCCTGGATCCTCATTTAGCTGTGTTGATCCTGGATCCTCATTTAGCCTTGTTGATCCTGGATCCTCATTTAGCTGTGTTGATCCTGGATCCTCATTTAGCCTTGTTGATCCTGGATCCTCATTTAGCCTTGTTGATCCTGGATCCTCATTTAGCTGTGTTGATCCTGGGTCCTCATTTAGCCGTGTTGTTCCTGGATCCTCATTTAGCTGGGTTGATCCTGGATCCTTATTTAACTGTGTTGATCCTGGATCATCATGTAGCCGTGTTGATCCTGGATCCTCATTTAACTGTTGATCCTGGATCCTCATTTAGCTGTGTTGATCCTGGATCATCATTTAGCCGTGTTGTTCCTGGATCCTCATTTAGCTGTGTTGATCCTGGATTCTCATTTAGCTGTTGATCCTGGATCCTCATTTAGCTGTGTTGATCCTGGATCCTCATTTAGCCATGTTGATCCTGGATCCTCATTTAGCCGTGTTGATCCTGGATCCTCATTTAGCCTTGTTGATCCTGGATCCTCATTTAGCCGTGTTGATCCTGGATCCTCATTTAGCCGTGTTGTTCCTGGATCCTCATTTAGCTGGGTTGATCCTGGATCCTTATTTAACTGTGTTGATCCTGGATCATCATGTAGTCGTGTTGATCCTGGATCCTCATTTAGCTGTTGATCCTGGATCCTCATTTAGCTGTGTTGATCCTGGATCATCATTTAGCCGTGTTGTTCCTGGATCCTCATTTAGCTGTGTTGATCCTGGATTCTCATTTAGCTGTTGATCCTGGATCCTCATTTAGCTGTGTTGATCCTGGATCCTCATTTAGCCGTGTTGATCCTGGATCCTCATTTAGCCGTGTTGATCCTGGATCCTCATTTAGCTGTGTTGATCGTGGATCCTCATTTAGCTGTGTTGATCCTGGATCCTCATTTAGCCGTGTTGATCCTGGATCATCATGTAGCCGTGTTGATCCTGGATCCTCATTTAGCTGTTGATCCTGGATCATCATTTAGCCTTGTTGATCCTGGATCTTAAATCTTTCTATTTGACCTTTTAGTTTGTCCATTTATGTCTATTTCTTGTTCTATTTAGGATAGAATAGAATAGGGTAGGATTATATTTGTAAAGCGTTTATAAATAATTATCTTAAATGTCAATTGGCCGATTCTGGAGAGTTTCATTATAATTTGTTTAATCAAGGTAATTTGCTTATAAATCACCTTCTGTTAAGCCAATTCAATTCACAACAGTTTTGTCTGAGAGCCCTGTTTGCCAGCTCGCATTGAATCTGTCTCGAGAAGACTCTGCAGTATTGAGTTACATATTCACAACCATTGAATTCATCTTGGAAGACTCTGGGGTATTGGGTTACATATTCACAGCCATTGGCCCTACACTTTCATTCTCTGGTCAGACTGTCAATTTGTGACGCAAGGACACATCACAGTCTCACAAGCAGTACGAGTTCAGGAAGCCAGGCTAGAGCCCTGTCCTGTACGAGTTCAGGAAGCCGGGCTAGAGCCCTGTCCTGAACGAGTTCAGGAAGCCGGGCTAGAGCCCTGTCCTGAACGAGTTCAGGAAGCCGGGCTAGAGCCCTGTCCTGTACGAGTTCAGGAAGCCGGGCTAGAGCCCTGTCCTGAACGAGTTCAGGAAGCCGGGCTAGAGCCCTGTCCTGTACGAGTTCAGGAAGCCGGGCTAGAGCCCTGTCCTGTATGAGTTCAGGAAGCCAGGCTAAAGCCCTGTCCTGTATGAGTTCAGGAAACCGGGCTAGAGCACTGTCCTGTACGAGTTCAGGAAGCCGGGCAAGAGTCCTGTCCTGTACGAGTTCAGGAAGCCAGGCTAGAGCCCTGTCCTGTACGAGTTCAGGAAGCCAGGCTAGATCCCTGTCCTGCACGAGTTCAGGAAGCCAGGCTAAAGCACTGTCCTGTATGAGTTCAGGAAGCCGGGCTAGAGCCCTGTCCTGTATGAGTTCAGGAAGCCGGGCAAGAGCTCTGTCCTGTATGAGTTCAGGAATCCAGGCTACATCTCTGTCCTGTACGAGTTCAGGAAGCCAGGCTAAAGCACTGTCCTGTATGAGTTCAGGAAGCCGGGCTAGAGCCCTGTCCTGTACGAGTTCAGGAAGCCGGGCAAGAGCCCTGTCCTATACGAGTTCAGGAAGCCAGGCTAGAGCCCTGTCCTGTACGAGTTCAGGAAGCCAGGCTATAGCCCTGTCCTGTACGAGTTCAGGAAGCCAGGCTAAAGCACTGTCCTGTATGAGTTCAGGAAGCCGGGCTAGAGCCCTGTCCTGTACGAGTTCAGGAAGCCGGGCAAGAGCCCTGTCCTGTACGAGTTCAGGAAGCCAGGCTAAAGCACTGTCCTGTACGAGTTCAGGAAGCTAGGCTAGACCCCTGTCCTGTACGAGTTCAGGAAGCCAGGCTAGAGCCCTGTCCTGTACGAGTTCAGGAAGCTAGGCTAGAGCCCTGTCCTGTACGAGTTCAGGAAGCCAGGCTAGAGCCCTGTCCTGTACGAGTTCAGGAAGCCAGGCTATAGCCCTGTCCTGTACGCTGTACGAGTTCAGGAAGCTGGGCTAGAGCCCTGTCAGATGATCAGAAGGGTGAGGGCAGAAGTTTTAATCAAGAGAGAGAGCTTTAGAAAATAGATCCCTTTTCTCTAGCACTAAACATACAAGTATGTGTTTTACAGTTATAAGGAAGGTAAAATCTTATGGTTAGTCATTTTATAATTTGATTGTTACTATATTTAGAAAGCATATAAATTCTATCAAGCCCTGTTCATCCACTTTTGTTGAATAGGAACTACATCGTATATAATATTCCATATTTTCATCAGATTTATACTATGGACTTGGGCTTGTATCCTCAAAAGTGAGCACACCTTTTCACAGGTGGAGGTGGGCGGGAAGACTGACTGGGATCTGGGCGTGGCCAGCCGCTCCATCAACAGGAAGGGGAAGATAACGGTATCTCCTAGCAACGGCTACTGGTTCCTCAGCCTCAGAGATAAACACAACTATGTGTTCCGGACAGATCCCTCCACTGAGCTGCTTCTCAACCTCAGACCCCAGAAGATCGGGGTGTATGTGGATTATGAGAAAGGGCAGGTAGGATGTCACACATTCGTACTCGTCAGTTTTTTTTGTGTGTGTGCAACATTTCCAGGGTTTTACAGAAATCCCAGTTGAAGACTCCCGGAATCAAGAGAGAATGAGGAGGAAATCCAGAATCCTTCAACAAGGATTTCTGAAATACTTGGACATTTTGCAACCCTCCTTCACCACACACACACACACACACACACACACACACACACACACACACACACACGCACACACACACACACACACACACACACACACACACACACACACACACACACACACACACACACACACACACACACACACACACACAGCTTTCTTCTCACCCTGTCTATCTTACAATATAACGTGGACTAACTTCCCTTCCTCTCCCCGTGTTCAGGTATCGTTCTACAACGTGGACTAACTTCCCCTTCATCTCCCCTGTTCAGGTATCGTTCTACAACGTGGACTAACTTCCCCTTCATCTCCCCTGTTCAGGTATCGTTCTACAACGTGGACTAACGTCCCCTCCCTCTCCCCTGTTCAGGTATCGTTCTACAACGTGGACTAACTTCCCCTTCATCTCCCCTGTTCAGGTATCGTTCTACAACGTGGACTAACTTCCCCTTCATCTCCCCTGTTCAGGTATCGTTCTACAACGTGGTACTAACTTCCTCTTCCTCTCCCCTGTTCAGGTATCGTTCTACAACGTGGACTAACTTCCCCTTCATCTCCCCTGTTCAGGTATCGTTCTACAACGTGGACTAACTTCCTCTTCCTCTCCCCTGTTCAGGTATTGTTCTACAACGTGGACTAACTTCCTCTTCCTCTCCCCTGTTCAGGTATCGTTCTACAACGTAGACGCTAAGCTCCACATCTACACCTTCCTGGCCTCCTTCTGTGAGTCCGTGTTCCCGTTCTTCAGTCCCTGCACCAACAAGTCAGGCAAGAACGACGGAGCCCTCATCATCACTCCAGTACTGCTCATGGACACCCATCCACTACAACCCAATGATTGTGATGAAGTGAACATCTGAGGCCCCTGACTCTAACACACTAATATAGAAAAATGTGCTTTGGGCTACAGATAGGGGGAACAAATTGTTTTTGACTATCTTTTTGTTGTTGTTGTTGTTGCCTGATTTAGATATGTTTCTGTTTATAATTTTCCGACATTAGATACATGCAGCTTATCTTCTGTTGTTATGTTTCCCCTTAGAAGACTAAATCAATCGTTTGCTCACCAGAATAATGTCATAATTCGATAGAATGAATGATTAAGATTTCAGTTTGTCTTGGGATCCATATTTTATGTGGTTGAAATACTATCCCCTTTTTATGGCGCTAATTTAAGCATCTCTATAGAATGTATCTACCTAAACTCTCAAGACGCGGAAATAAATAAATCTTATTTCTCCACTCCTGTTCCCATGTCCACATTTAGCCTACATTTGGTCTATCATTTTACTGCAAGAAATGCTTAATTCTGCAAGAGTTTTTATTAAGGCAATGTGAGAGGTTATAGACCTACAGTCAATGTCCAGATTTCAGCAAACATTAAGTCCCCTTTTTGTGACTGTTGAATTTCTATAGTTCCTCACAATCATCACACAACACACTGCTATCATCCTGTTTTACCACTTCAATAAATCTTTCCCAAACATTACTTTTCTGAGCCTCCCTTCTCTTTATTTTCAATTCTCATTATTCTCATTTCACAGCTTTTTCTCTTATATGAATAAAACGTATTGATTGAAATGTTGGGCATAAAGGAAAAACTCAGCTCCATCATTCATTGAATCAGATGACTCAGATTGTGGGAGTTTTTTTTGTTAGGCTTCAGTGCAGCTTTTGACATTATCGATCATAGCTGCTGGAAAAACGTATGTGTTATGGCTTTACACCTCCTGCTATATTGTGGATAAAGAGTTACCTGTCTAACAGAACACAGAGGGTGTTCTTTAATGGAAGCCTCTCCAACATAATCCAGGTAGAATCAGTAATTCCCCAGGGCAGCTGTCTAGGCCCCTTACTTTTTTCAATCTTTACTAACAACATGCCACTGGCTTTGAGTAAAACTAGTCTGTCTATGTATGTGGATGACTCAACAAGTCAGCTACTACAGTGAGTTAAATCACTGCAACACTTAGCAAAAAGTTGCAGTTAGTTTAAAAATGGGTGGCAAGGAATAAGTTAGTTCTAAATATTCAGTTACCTTAGCTTTCTTGGGAACAGGAACAATGGTGGCCCTCTTGAAGCATGTGGGGACAGCAGACTGGGATAAGGATTGATTGAATATGTCTGTAAACACACCAGCCAGCTGGTCTGCACATGCTCTGAGGATGCGGCTAGGGATGCCGGCAGCCCTGCGAGGGTTAACACGTATAAATGTTTTACTCACGTCGGCTGCAGTGAAGGAGAGTCCAGAGGTTTTGGTAGCAGGTCGTGTCAGTGGCACTGTATTGTCCTCAAAGTGTCTGAGCCGTTGAATTGCGACTCTACTTTGTCTCCATACTGACGCTTAGCTTGTTTGATTGCCTTGCGGAGGGAATAGCTACACTGTTTGTATTCGGTCATGTTTCCGGTCACCTTGCCCAGGTTAAAAGTAGTGGTTTGTGCTTTCAGTTTCACGCGAATGCTGCCATCAATCCACGGTTTCTGGTTTGGAAATGTTTTAATAGTTGCTGTGGGTACGACATCGCCGATGCACTTGCTAATGAACTTGCTCACCGAATCAGCGTATTCGTCAATGTTGTTTGACGCAGTGCGGAACATATCCCAATCCACATCGAAGCAATCTTGAAGCGTGGAATCAGATTGGTCGGACCAGCGTTGAACAGACCTGAGTGCGGGAGCTTCCTGTTTTAGTCTCTGTCTATAGGCTGGGAGCAACAAAATGTAGTCGTGGTCAGCTTTTTCAAAAGGAGGGTGGGGGAGGGCCTTATATGCGTTGCGGAAGTTAGAATAACAATGATCCAGGGTTTTACCAGCCCTGGTAGCACAATCGAAATGCTGATAGAATTTAGGGAGTCTTGTTTTCAGATTAGCCTTGTTAAAATCCCCAGCTACAATGAATGCAGCCTCAGGATATGTGGTTTCCAGTTTACATAGAGTCAAATAAAGTTCGTTCAGAGCCATCGATGTGTCTGCTTGAGGGGGAATATATACGGCTGTGATTATAATCGAAGAGAATTCTCTTGGTAGATAATGCGGTCGACATTTGATTGTGAGGAATTCTAAATCAGGTGAACAGAAGGACTTGAGTACCTGTATGTTGTTATGATCACACCACGTCACGTTAACCATGAAGCATACGCCCCCGCCCCTCTTCTTACCAGAAAGATGTTTGTTTCTGTCTGCGCGATGCGTGGAGAAACCAGCTGGCTGCACCGACTCCGATAGCATCTCTCCAGTGAGCCATGTTTTCGTGAAGCAAAGAACGTTACAGTCTCTGATGTCCCTCTGGAATGCTAACCTTGCTCGGATTTCATCAACCTTGTTGTCAAGAGACTGGACATTGGCGAGAAGAATGCTAGGGAGTGGTGCACGATGAAGAAATAACACGTAAAAAAACAAAAAACTGCATAGTTTCCTAGGAACGCGAAGCGAGGCGGCCATCTCTGTCGGCGCTGGAAGAACACCCCACAGAGGTGGGCTTTACGAATGAGTGTCCAGAAAAAATCCATTGCTTAAAGAAAGAAATAAGCAAACACATTTGGTGTTTGCCAAAAGGCATGTGGGAGACTCCCCAAACATATGGAAAAGGTACTCTGCTTCAGAGATTTGAGACTGGAACGGAGGTTCACCTTCCAGCAGGACAATGACCCTAAGCATACTGCCAAAGCAACACTTGAGTGGTTTAAGGTTGCTGTACACCAGCGGAACTCATCCAACTTGAAGGAGCTGGAGCAGTTTTGCCTTGAAGAATATGCAAAAATCCCACTGGCTAGATGTGCCAAGTTTATAGAGACATACCCCAAGAGACTTGCAGCTGTAATTGCTGCAAAAGGTGGCTCTACAAAGTATTGACTTTGGTGGGGGGGGGGGGGGGGGTGAATAATTATGCACGCTCAAATTTTCTTATTTTTTTTGTCTTAATTCTTGCTTGTTTCACAATAAAAAATATTTTGCATCTTCAAAGTGGTAGGCATGTGGTGTAAATTAAATGATACAAACCCCCCCAAAAAATATATATTTTAATTCCAGGTTGTAAGATAACAAATTAGGAAAAATGCCAAGAGGGTGAATATTTTCACAAGCCACTGTACACATGACAGGACACCCACTCTACACATGAAGGACACCCACTCTACACATGACAGGACACCCACTCTACACACGACAAGACACCCACTCTACACACATGTACACATGACAAGACACCCACTCTACACATGACAGGACACCCACTCTACACACATGTACACATGACAAGACACCCACTCTACACATGACAGGACACCCACTCTACACATGACAGGACACCCACTCTACACATGACAAGACACCCACTCTACACACATGTACACATGACAAGACACCCACTCTACACATGACAAGACACCCACTCTACACACATGTACACATGACAAGACACCCACTCTACACATGACAAGACACCCACTCTACACATGACAGGACACCCACTCTACACACGACAAGACACCCACTCTACACACGACAGGACACCCACTCTACACACATGTACACATGACAAGACACCCACTCTACACATGACAGGACACCCACTCTACACATGACAAGACACCCACTCTACACATGACAAGACACCCACTCTACACATGACAGGACACCCACTCTACACACGACAGGACACCCACTCTACACATGACAGGACACCCACTCTACACACGACAAGACACCCACTCTACACACATGTACACATGACAAGACACCCACTCTACACATGACAGGACACCCACTCTACACACATGTACACATGACAAGACACCCACTCTACACATGACAGGACACCCACTCTACACATGACAGGACACCCACTCTACACATGACAAGACACCCACTCTACACACATGTACACATGACAAGACACCCACTCTACACATGACAGGACACCCACTCTACACACGACAAGACACCCACTCTACACATGAAGGACACCCACTCTACACATGACAGGACACCCACTCTACACACGACAAGACACCCACTCTACACACATGTACACATGACAAGACACCCACTCTACACATGACAGGACACCCACTCTACACACATATACACATGACAAGACACCCACTCTACACATGACAGGACACCCACTCTACACATGACAGGACACCCACTCTACACATGACAAGACACCCACTCTACACATGACAGGACACCCACTCTACACACGACAGGACACCCACTCTACACATGACAGGACACCCACTCTACACATGACAAGACACCCACTCTACACATGACAGGACACCCACTCTACACACATGTACACATGACAAGACACCCACTCTACACATGACAGGACACCCACTCTACACATGACAGGACACCCACTCTACACATGACAAGACACCCACTCTACACACATGTACACATGACAAGACACCCACTCTACACATGACAGGACACCCACTCTACACATGACAAGACACCTACTCTACACACATGTACACATGACAAGACACCCACTCTACACATGACAAGACACCCACTCTACACATGACAGGACACCCACTCTACACACGACAAGACACCCACTCTACACACGACAGGACACCCACTCTACACACATGTACACATGACAAGACACCCACTCTACACATGACAGGACACCCACTCTACACATGACAAGACACCCACTCTACACATGACAAGACACCCACTCTACACATGACAGGACACCCACTCTACACACGACAAGACACCCACTCTACACACATGTACACATGACAAGACACCCACTCTACACATGACAGGACACCCACTCTACACACATGTACACATGACAAGACACCCACTCTACACATGACAGGACACCCACTCTACACATGACAGGACACCCACTCTACACATGACAAGACACCCACTCTACACACATGTACACATGACAAGACACCCACTCTACACATGACAAGACACCCACTCTACACACATGTACACATGACAGGACACCCACTCTACACACGACAGGACACCCACTCTACACACGACAAGACACCCACTGTACACACGACAAGACACCCACTCTACACACGACAAGACACCCACTCTACACACATGTACACATGACAAGACACCCACTCTACACATGACAAGGCACCCACTCTACACATGACAGGACACCCACTCTACACACGACAAGACACCCACTCTACACACGACAAGACACCCACACTACACACATGTACACATGACAGGACACCCACTCTACACACAACAGGACACCCACTCTACACACGACAGGACACCCACTCTACACACATGTACACATGGATGTTGTTGTGTAGATATGTGGTAGTAGAGTCGTGGCCTGAGGGAACACACTTAATGTGTTGTGAAAAGTGTTGAATGAAATGTAATGTCATGTAATATTTAGTATTTTATATAACTGCCTTAATGTTGCTGGACCCCAGGAAGAGTAGTTGTGATCGTTACTAAATACAAATACAAACTCAGATTTTTTTTGGCCTCTGTGGTTTGACATGAACTTGGTTTTGGGGTGATTGGCGTGTAGGCTACTTGGTACAGTTAGGCCTTAAATCAAATCAAGTCAAATGGTATTTGTCACATGCGCTGAATACCGTGCTTCTACGTCTGTATTGCCGTTGGGGGTTTTAGGTTGGGTTTCTGTATCGGCACTCTGTGACATCGGCTGATGTAAGAAGGGCTTTATAAATACATTTGATTGATTGATTGATTGAATACAACTGGTGCCGGTTGTACTTTACCGTGACGTTATGGCTTATGAGCCATTCCCAACAAGCTTAGGCTTTATGCACTAATGCCAGAAAGACTGAAATAAATGAAATAAAAAGCTCAAATAGATATAAATCACACCATTTCGTTTGAAGGTATTGTTTTCTCTTTATTCAACTCTATTTTATGACCCTAAATGCGTCCGCCCACCCGCGGTTGTGCTGCATTCACGTCCTAGTGGGAACTAGGAAACTCTTAACATTTCCCACTTGCTAACTGGACGTGTATAACTACAGCCAGTTAGCAAGTCTGACATTTCCGAGTTTCCTAGTTTCCAACTAGGACGTGAACGCAGCATAATGCACTTAATGCCAATGGAAAGTGAGGAGAATTCTGCTATACTTCACGTTATTGAACACTAGATGTCAGGCTCCCCCACCACTGATAAGAAGTTGTTGGCCATCGAGACAAACACTAAACATACAAATAGATGTATGTTTTTCTATACAGATCAGACATCAATCGGTCACTATAGAAGATACGTTTACCATTAGCTTAACAGTCAATGTGTGCATGCCGCAATATACACACCTACATGTGTCCTCCACTGATTTAGAAAGGAAAGGAAACAACAATCCCTCTCCACCCTTCTCTCTCTCTCTCTCTTTATCCCCCTCTCTCTCTCTCTCTCTCTCTTTCTCTCTGTCTCTCTCTATCTCTCTCTCTCTGTCTCTCTCTCTCTCTTTATCCCCCTCTCTCTCTCTTTCTCTCTGTCTCTCTCTGTCTCTCTCTCTTTATCCCTCTCTCTCTCTCTCTTTCTCTCTGTCTCTCTCTATCTCTCTCTCTCTGTCTCTGTCTCTCTCTCTCTCTCTCTGTCTTTATCCCTCTCCACCCATCTCTCTCTCTGTCTCTCTCTATCTCTCTCTCTCCGTCTCTGTCTCTGTCTCTGTCTCTCTCTCTCTGTCTCTCTCTCTCTGTCTCTGTCTCTGTCTCTCTCTCTCTTATCCCTCTCCGCCCATCTTCCTCTCTGTCTCTCTCTCTCTCTCTCTCTTCCTCTCTCTCTCTCTCTTCATCCCTCTCACCCATCTCTCTCTCTCTTCATCCCTCTCCATCCATCTCTCTATCTGTCTCTCTCTCTCTTCATCGCTCTCCACCCATCTCTCTCTGTCTCTCTCTCTCTTCATCGCTCTCCACCCATCTCTCTCTCTATCCCTCTCTCTCTCTCGTCATTCCTCTCTCTCTCTCCCTCTGTCTCTCCCTCTCTCTTTATCCCTCTCCACCCTTCTCTCTCTATCTGTCTCTCCCTCTCTGTCCCTCTCTCTCTCTTCATCCCTCTCCACCCATCTCTCTCTCTCTCTTCATCCCTCTCCACCCATCTCTCTCTGTCTCTCCCTCTCTCTCTTTATCCCTCTCCACCCTTCTCTCTCTCTATCTGTCTCCCTCTCTGTCTCTCCCTCTCTCTCTCTGTCTCTCTCTCTTCATCCCTCTCCACCCTTCTCTCTCCCTCTCTGATTTCTGTTCTGTATGGGGAGTCTCTCCCTCTCTGATTTCTGTTCTGTATGGGGAGTCTCTCCCTCTCTGATTTCTGTTCTGTATGGGGAGTCTCTCCCTCTCTGATTTCTGTTATGTATGGGGGAGTCTCTCCCTCTCTGATTTCTGTTCTGTATGGGGAGTCTCTCCCTCTCTGATTTCTGTTCTGTATGGGGAGTCTCTCCCTCTCTGATTTCTGTTCTGTATGGGGAGTCTCTCCCTCTCTGATTTCTGTTATGTATGGGGAGTCTCTCCCTCTCTGATTTCTGAAAGGTATTTCTGTTTGATCCTACAGCCTGTCTGGACACGTTCTGAATAACAGTTAAAGCAGGGAGGGACACAGACAAGAAGAACAATAAACCTATCGGGTAGAAACGTGCAGTACTGATACCTGACCACTAGAGGGGGTGCTAGACTTTTATAAATAGATCTGATGAAATGGAGCACGGATGCAGGTGGCTTCCACTGACGGATGAAAAGCCAGGCATTTTTATATAGCCTTTATATAACTAGGCAAGACAGTTAAGAACAAATTCTTATTTTACAATAACGGCCTACCCCCGGGTGCGCTGCCCTATGGGACTCACAATCACGGCTGGTTGTGATACAGCCCGGAATCGTGTCTATAGTGACGCCCCGCTAGCACTGAGATGCAGTGCCTTAGACCACTGCGCCACTCGGCAGCCTTAGATAGAGGTCTGCCTGTGCTGGAGGCCCCTTTGCAGCTCCCCCCACTTGGCAAGTGTTCTTTCGAGGGGTATAGTTTATTCAAATATTTATACCGTTTTTGTCGTTACTTTTCTGAACCCACTGCCCCCTCAAGTCGTCGTGATTGTCGTTAAGTTTGCCACCCACTTCCCTCTCCATTGGTTTGCCCTGTACAGAGCTCGCACACACCCGGTTGTTGCCTTTTTTCCCCTTGACCGGAGAATGCGCGTGCCCGGTTTGGTGATATTATTTGAGACGCTGAAACAATAAGTTACGAGCGCATGTTGGACAGAGCGCTCGATAAACCACGGCCCAGTAGATGGAGGCATGTTGCTCTTGCACTCGTAGCGCTTTCAAGACAATAGACAACTCCGGGGGGGGAACGAGGACAAATCATGACGTCAGTGATCTTCAGGTCGGAGCTCTAGAAAGATGCCCGAGTTTCCGACTTGGAATTCCGAGTTGTACGACCGTTCAAAACGATTTTCCCATTCGGAGCCAATTTGTTTTCTGAGTTATCAGTTGTCTTGAACACATTGATGTCGGAAGTCGGAGATTTCCGAGTTCCTGGTTGTTTTTGCATGGGACACATTATGGTCGCGTTCCCCTGCTCGGACGTCGAACGTATCAACCAATGGTTGCGTTGGTACGTCATTAATTGTGTCATCGACTGACAGATTGCTATAACATATGATGTGGTTAGCTGATACCTAAAATACCTGTCCAGACGTTGTGAGATCTGTCAGGCGTCAGCAATGCAACCATTATTACACAGAGATAGGCCTCTCATTTTACAATGTGTCCATGATGGTTCTGTATAGTTATAATGATCACAGGAGGTTGGTGACACCCTAATTGGGGAGGACGGGCTCGTGGTAACAGCTGGAGCGGCATCAGTGGATGGTATCAACTACATCAAACTCATGGTTTCCATGGTTTCCAGGTGTTTGATGCCATTTCATTCGTGCCGTTCCAGACATTATTATGAGCCGTCCTCCCCTCAGCAGCCCCCACTGATGATAATATATTTGATATCACAGTGAATTTGGTCTATGACTTAATAAGTACAATTAATGTATCTTTCTGTAGCAAACATTGAAACGACAACGAGTTCCAGCCGGTTGTCAACAGAACATACGTTTCCTTGGAAACATGGCTGAGGATAGAATAGAAACCGTCTGGCGCTGAGTTTGGCCCTTGTTTATCTGACTTCTTTGGTTATCTTCTGTCCAAAAACACTATTTATTTTGCTCAACTAGAGCTTGAAATCAGTTGAAAAGGTTGGTTTGACTGACGTGAGAATTTACACCAAGGGGAAAGGATCCACGGACACAGAGGATGGTTATCTTTCTACACATCTATGTGTAATGCTGGCTGTCATGGTTAACAAAAAGATCAGGACATTGAAATGCTACCTGAATTGACTAAAAACACACACAGCATCACAGCCAGTGTGTTGTGTATCAGCGTCTGTCTCTCACTCTCTCTCTCTCTCTCTCTCTCTCTCTCTCTCTCTGCTAGAGAACAGGTTTGAATAGAGAGGAGAGACTGTTTTGTACAGTCTAATTTGGAAACGTTGCTCAATCACAAGACTTGAGACATTATTGTCAATTGAACATTGTCGTCCCACTAAGCATTTACCAACGGCTTCTGGACGTCTTTTTTTTGGTGTCGTCTGAACCGGCCTTCATTTCAACGTCTAAGAAACGTTTGTTTGTTTGTTTGTTTCAGATTTGATCCAGTCCAGCCTTTATTTGGCCCAAACATAGACGTCTATGTTTAATTCAGATTTGGTCCAGTCTGGACCTGCCTTGATTTCAACATCCACAAACATCTGGTCTGGACCGGTCTATATTTGGCCCAAACATAGACATCTATAATTGGTTGTGTCTGGACTGGACCAAATCTGAACCAATTATAGACATCTATGTTTCACATGTTTGGACAGCACAGTACAGTACAGCAGAATACTGTACATTACAGCAGAGTAGAGTACAGTACAGCTCAGTAGAGTACAGTATATTAAAGTAAAGTGTACTGTATTGTACCCTACTTCACTCTAATATACTCTACTCTACTGTACTTCATTTTACTGAATCAAACGCTACTGTACTGTACTGAATTAAACTGTCCTGTACTCTACTGTATTAAACTCTACTGTCTTAAACTCTGCTGTATTAAACTGTACTGTACTAAACTGTACTGTACTAAACTGTACTATACTGTACTAAACTGTATTGTACTGTATTAAACTGTACTCTACTGTATTAAACTGTACTCTACTGTATTAAACTGTACTGTACTCTACTGTACTAAACTATACTGTACTAAACTGTATTGTACTGTATTAAACTGTACTCTACTGTATTAAACTGTACTCTACTGTATTAAACTGTACTGTACTCTACTGTACTAAACTATACTGTACTAAACTGTATTGTACTGTATTAAACTGTACTCTACTGTATTAAACTGTACTCTACTGTATTAAACTGTACTCTACTGTTAAACTGTACTGAACTCTACTGTATTAAACTGTACTGTATTAAACTGTCCTGTACTCTACTGTATTAAACTGTACAATACTATATTAAACTGTACTCTACTGTATTAAACTGTACTGTATTAAACTGTACTGTACTCTAATGTATTAAACTGTCCTCTACTGTATTAAACTGTACTCTACTGTATTAAACTGTACTGTACTCTACTGTATTAAACTGTACTCTACTGTATTAAACTGTACTGTACTCTACTGTATTAAACTGTCCTGTACTCTACTGTATTAAACTGTCCTGTACTCTACTGTATTAAACTGTACTGTACTAAACTGTACTGTACTCTACTGTATTAAACTGTACTCTACTGTATTAAACTGTACTCTACTGTATTAAACTGTCCTGTAATCTACTGTATTAAACTGTCCTGTACTCTACTGTATTAAACTGTACTGTATTAAACTGTACTCTACTGTATTAAACTGTACTATATTAAACTGTACTGTATTAAACTGTACTGTACTCTACTGTATTAAACTGTCCTGTACTCTACTGTATTAAACTGTACTGTATTAAACTGTACTCTACTGTATTAAACTGTACTGTATTAAACTGTACTGTATTAAACTGTACTGTACTCTACTGTATTAAACTGTACTGTATTAAACTGTACTGTACTCTACTGTATTAAACTGTACTGTATTAAACTGTACTCTACTGTCTTAAACTGTACTGTATTAAACTGTACTCTACTGTATTAAACTGTACTCTACTGTATTAAACTGTACTCTACTGTACTAAACTGTATTGTACTGTATTAAACTGTACTCTACTGTATTAAACTGTACTCTACTGTTAAACTGTACTGTACTCTACTGTATTAAATTGTACTGTATTAAACT
The DNA here is from genome assembly GCF_045791955.1 of Oncorhynchus clarkii lewisi. Taxonomy (NCBI): domain Eukaryota; kingdom Metazoa; phylum Chordata; class Actinopteri; order Salmoniformes; family Salmonidae; genus Oncorhynchus; species Oncorhynchus clarkii. The sequence goes on along the minus strand of NC_092155.1, from coordinate 8,392,060 downwards.
GTCCTGTACTCTACTGTATTAAACTGTACAATACTATATTAAACTGTACTCTACTGTATTAAACTGTACTGTATTAAACTGTACTGTACTCTAATGTATTAAACTGTCCTCTACTGTATTAAACTGTACTCTACTGTATTAAACTGTACTGTACTCTACTGTATTAAACTGTACTCTACTGTATTAAACTGTACTCTACTGTATTAAACTGTACTGTACTCTACTGTATTAAACTGTACTCTACTGTATTAAACTGTACTCTACTGTATTAAACTGTCCTGTAATCTACTGTATTAAACTGTCCTGTACTCTACTGTATTAAACTGTACTGTATTAAACTGTACTCTACTGTATTAAACTGTACTGTATTAAACTGTACTGTATTAAACTGTACTGTACTCTACTGTATTAAACTGTCCTGTACTCTACTGTATTAAACTGTACTGTATTAAACTGTACTGTACTCTACTGTATTAAACTGTACTGTATTAAACTGTACTCTACTGTATTAAACTGTACTCTACTGTCTTAAACTGTACTGTATTAAACTGTACTCTACTGTATTAAACTGTACTCTACTGTATTAAACTGTACTGTACTAAACTGTACTGTACTCTACTGTATTAAACTGCACTGTATTAAACTGTACTCTACTGTATTAAACTGTACTATATTAAACTGTACTCTACTGTATTAAACTGTCCTGTACTCTACTGTATTAAACTGTACTATATTAAACTGTACTGTATTAAACTGTACTCTACTGTATTAAACTGTCCTGTACTCTACTGTATTAAACTGTCCTGTACTCTACTGTATTAAACTGTCCTGTACTCTACTGTATTAAACTGTCCTGTACTCTACTGTATTAAACTGTACTGTATTAAACTGTACTGTATTAAACTGTACTCTACTGTATTAAACTGTACTCTACTGTATTAAACTGTCCTGTAATCTACTGTATTAAACTGTCCTGTACTCTACTGTATTAAACTGTCCTGTACTCTACTGTATTAAACTGTACTGTATTAAACTGTACTGTATTAAACTGTACTCTACTGTATTAAACTGTCCTGTAATCTACTGTATTAAACTGTCCTGTACTCTACTGTATTAAACTGTACTCTACTGTATTAAACTGTACTGTACTAAACTGTACTGTACTCTACTGTATTAAACTGTACTGTATTAAACTGTACTGTACTCTACTGTATTAAACTGTACTATATTAAACTGTACTCTACTGTATTAAACTGTCCTGTACTCTACTGTATTAAACTGTACTCTACTGTATTAAACTGTCCTGTACTCTACTGTATTAAACTGTACTGTATTAAACTGTACTGTACTCTACTGTATTAAACTGTACTGTACTCTACTGTACTAAACTATACTGTACTAAACTGTATTGTACTGTATTAAACTGTACTCTACTGTATTAAACTGTACTGTACTCTACTGTATTAAACTGTACTGTACTCTACTGTACTAAACTGTACTCTACTGTATTAAACTGTACTCTACTGTATTAAACTGTACTCTACTGTATTAAACTGTACTGTATTAAACTGTACTGTATTAAACTGTACTGTACTCTACTGTATTAAACTGTACTGTACTCTACTGTACTAAACTGTACTCTACTGTATTAAACTGTACTGTATTAAACTGTACTGTATTAAACTGTACTGTACTCTACTGTATTAAACTGTACTGTACTCTACTGTATTAAACTGTACTCTACTGTATTAAACTGTACTGTATTAAACTGTACTCTACTGTATTAAACTGTACTCTACTGTATTAAACTGTACTGTATTAAACTGTACTCTACTGTATTAAACTGTCCTGTACTCTACTGTATTAAACTGTACTATATTAAACTGTACTGTATTAAACTGTACTCTACTGTATTAAACTGTCCTGTACTCTACTGTATTAAACTGTCCTGTACTCTACTGTATTAAACTGTCCTGTACTCTACTGTATTAAACTGTCCTGTACTCTACTGTATTAAACTGTACTGTATTAAACTGTACTATATTAAACTGTACTCTACTGTATTAAACTGTACTCTACTGTATTAAACTGTACTCTACTGTACTAAACTGTATTGTACTGTATTAAACTGTACTCTACTGTATTAAACTGTACTCTACTGTTAAACTGTACTGTACTCTACTGTATTAAATTGTACTGTATTAAACTGTCCTGTACTCTACTGTATTAAACTGTACAATACTATATTAAACTGTACTCTACTGTATTAAACTGTACTGTATTAAACTGTACTGTACTCTAATGTATTAAACTGTCCTCTACTGTATTAAACTGTACTCTACTGTATTAAACTGTACTGTACTCTACTGTATTAAACTGTACTCTACTGTATTAAACTGTACTCTACTGTATTAAACTGTACTGTACTCTACTGTATTAAACTGTACTCTACTGTATTAAACTGTACTCTACTGTATTAAACTGTCCTGTAATCTACTGTATTAAACTGTCCTGTACTCTACTGTATTAAACTGTACTGTATTAAACTGTACTCTACTGTATTAAACTGTACTGTATTAAACTGTACTGTATTAAACTGTACTGTACTCTACTGTATTAAACTGTCCTGTACTCTACTGTATTAAACTGTACTGTATTAAACTGTACTGTACTCTACTGTATTAAACTGTACTGTATTAAACTGTACTCTACTGTATTAAACTGTACTCTACTGTCTTAAACTGTACTGTATTAAACTGTACTCTACTGTATTAAACTGTACTCTACTGTATTAAACTGTACTGTACTAAACTGTACTGTACTCTACTGTATTAAACTGCACTGTATTAAACTGTACTGTACTCTACTGTATTAAACTGTACTATATTAAACTGTACTCTACTGTATTAAACTGTCCTGTACTCTACTGTATTAAACTGTACTATATTAAACTGTACTGTATTAAACTGTACTCTACTGTATTAAACTGTCCTGTACTCTACTGTATTAAACTGTCCTGTACTCTACTGTATTAAACTGTCCTGTACTCTACTGTATTAAACTGTCCTGTACTCTACTGTATTAAACTGTACTGTATTAAACTGTACTGTATTAAACTGTACTCTACTGTATTAAACTGTACTCTACTGTATTAAACTGTCCTGTAATCTACTGTATTAAACTGTCCTGTACTCTACTGTATTAAACTGTCCTGTACTCTACTGTATTAAACTGTACTGTATTAAACTGTACTGTATTAAACTGTACTCTACTGTATTAAACTGTCCTGTAATCTACTGTATTAAACTGTCCTGTACTCTACTGTATTAAACTGTACTCTACTGTATTAAACTGTACTGTACTAAACTGTACTGTACTCTACTGTATTAAACTGTACTGTATTAAACTGTACTGTACTCTACTGTATTAAACTGTACTATATTAAACTGTACTCTACTGTATTAAACTGTCCTGTACTCTACTGTATTAAACTGTACTCTACTGTATTAAACTGTCCTGTACTCTACTGTATTAAACTGTACTGTATTAAACTGTACTGTACTCTACTGTATTAAACTGTACTGTACTCTACTGTACTAAACTATACTGTACTAAACTGTATTGTACTGTATTAAACTGTACTCTACTGTATTAAACTGTACTGTACTCTACTGTATTAAACTGTACTGTACTCTACTGTACTAAACTGTACTCTACTGTATTAAACTGTACTCTACTGTATTAAACTGTACTCTACTGTATTAAACTGTACTGTATTAAACTGTACTGTATTAAACTGTACTGTACTCTACTGTATTAAACTGTACTGTACTCTACTGTACTAAACTGTACTCTACTGTATTAAACTGTACTGTATTAAACTGTACTGTATTAAACTGTACTGTACTCTACTGTATTAAACTGTACTGTACTCTACTGTATTAAACTGTACTCTACTGTATTAAACTGTACTGTATTAAACTGTACTCTACTGTATTAAACTGTACTCTACTGTATTAAACTGTACTGTATTAAACTGTACTCTACTGTATTAAACTGTCCTGTACTCTACTGTACTCTACTGTATTAAACTGTCCTGTACTCTACTGTATTAAACTGTCCTGTACTCTACTGTACTCTACTGTATTAAACTGTCCTGTACTCTACTGTATTAAACTGTACTGTATTAAACTGTACTGTACTAAACTGTACTCTACTGTATTAAACTGTCCTGTATTAAACTGTCCTGTACTCTACTGTATTAAACTGTCCTGTATTAAACTGTCCTGTACTCTGCTGTATTAAGCTGTCCTGTACTCTACTGTATTAAACTGTACTGTACTCTACTGTATTAAACTGTACTCTACTGTATTAAACTGTACTCTACTGTATTAAACTGTACTCTACTGTATTAAACTGTACTGTATTAAACTGTACTCTACTGTATTAAACTGTACTCTACTGTATTAAACTGTACTGTATTAAACTGTACTCTACTGTATTAAACTGTCCTGTACTCTACTGTATTAAACTGTCCTGTACTCTACTGTACTCTACTGTATTAAACTGTCCTGTACTCTACTGTACTCTACTGTATTAAACTGTCCTGTACTCTACTGTATTAAACTGTACTGTATTAAACTGTACTGTACTAAACTGTACTCTACTGTATTAAACTGTCCTGTATTAAACTGTCCTGTACTCTACTGTATTAAACTGTCCTGTATTAAACTGTCCTGTACTCTACTGTATTAAGCTGTCCTGTACTCTACTGTATTAAACTGTACTGTACTCTACTGTATTAAACTGTACTCTACTGTATTAAACTGTACTCTACTGTATTAAACTGTACTCTACTGTATTAAACTGTACTGTATTAAACTGTACTCTACTGTATTAAACTGTACTCTACTGTATTAAACTGTACTCTACTGTATTAAACTGTACTGTATTAAACTGTACTCTACTGTATTAAACTGTCCTGTACTCTACTGTACTCTACTGTATTAAACTGTCCTGTACTCTACTGTACTCTACTGTATTAAACTGTCCTGTACTCTACTGTACTCTACTGTATTAAACTGTCCTGTACTCTACTGTATTAAACTGTACTGTATTAAACTGTCCTGTACTCTACTGTACTCTACTGTATTAAACTGTCCTGTACTCTACTGTATTAAACTGTACTGTATTAAACTGTACTGTACTAAACTGTACTCTACTGTATTAAACTGTACTCTACTGTATTAAACTGTCCTGTACTCTACTGTACTCTACTGTATTAAACTGTCCTGTACTCTACTGTATTAAACTGTACTGTATTAAACTGTACTCTACTGTATTAAACTGTACTCTACTGTATTAAACTGTACTCTACTGTATTAAACTGTACTGTATTAAACTGTACTGTACTAAACTGTACTCTACTGTATTAAACTGTACTCTACTGTATTAAACTGTACTCTACTGTATTAAACTGTCCTGTACTCTACTGTATTAAACTATACTGTATTAAACTGTACTGTACTAAACTGTACTCTACTGTATTAAACTGTACTCAACTGTACTGTATTAAACTGTACTCAACTATATTAAACTGTACTGTACTCTACTGCATTAAACTGTACTGCATTAAACTGTACTGCATTAAACTGTACTGCATTAAACTGTCCTGTACTCTACTGTATTAAACTGTACTCTACTGTATTAAACTGTACTGTAGTGTGATTGTGAAACATAGCCTAGAGGTCTATGATTAATTCAGATATGGATATGGTGAGCACAGACCAAATGTGCACTTGTTTCGTTTTCAAAACTGTGTCAGGGCCAGGCTGTTGCAATGGAGAATATGGCTGACATGATGTAGTTGTTTTGACTCGGTGTGAATAAACATCCTTTATTCTCTTGTGTGACGGAGGGAGCAACGATGTTATATTGCAAATAATTACTGTACTGTACGCTACTGTATTAAACTGTACTGTACTGTATTAAACCGTACTCTACTGTATTAAACTGTACGCTACTGTATTAAACTGTACTCTACTGTATTAAACTGTACTCTACTGTATTAAACTGTACTCTACTTTATTAAACTGTACTCTACTGTATTGCACTGTACTGTATTAAACTGTACTGTACCCTACTGTATTAAACTGTACTGTACCCTACTGTATTAAACTGTACTGTACCCTACTGTACTAAACTGTCCTGTACCCTACTGTACTAAACTGTCCTGTACGCTACTGTATTAAACTGTACTGTATTAAACTGTACTGTACTGTATTAAACTGTCCTGTACGCTACTGTATTAAACTGTACTGTATTAAACTGCACTGTACTGTACTGTATTAAACTGTACTCTACTGTACTGTACAATACTGTATTAAACTGTACTCTACTGTATTAAACTGTACTCTACTGTACTGTACAATACTGTACTAAACTGTACTCTACTGTACTGTACAATACTGTACTAAACTGTACTCTACTGTATTAAACTGTACTCTACTGTATTAAACTGTACTCTACTGTATTAAACTGTACAATACTGTACTAAACTGTACGCTACTGTATTAAACTGTACTCTACTGTATTAAACTGTACTCTACTGTATTAAACTGTACTCTACTGTACTGTACAATACTGTACTAAACTGTACTGTACGCTACTGTATTAAACTGTACGCTACTGTATTAAACTGTACTCTACTGTATTAAACTGTACTCTACTGTATTAAACTGTACTCTACTGTATTAAACTGTACTCTACTGTACTGTACGCTACTGTATTAAACTGTACGCTACTGTATTAAACTGTACTCTACCTTATTAAACTGTACTCTACTGTATTAAACTGTACTCTACTGTATTAAACTGTACTGTACTAAACTGTCATGTACTCTACTGTATTAAACTGTACTGTATTAAACTGAACTGTACTCTACTGTATTAAACCGTACTCAACTGTACTGTATTAAACTGTACTCAACTATATTAAACTGTACTGTACTCTACTGCATTAAACTGTACTGCATTAAACTGTACTGCATTAAACTGTACTGCATTAAACTGTCCTGTACTCTACTGTATTAAACTGTACTGTAGTGTGATTGTGAAACATAGCCTAGAGGTCTATGATTAATTCAGATATGGATATGGTGAGCACAGACCAAATGTGCACTTGTTTCGTTTTCAAAACTGTGTCAGGGCCAGGCTGTTGCAATGGAGAATATGGCTGACATGATGTAGTTGTTTTGACTCGGTGTGAATAAACATCCTTTATTCTCTTGTGTGACGGAGGGAGCAACGATGTTATATTGCAAATAATTACTGTACTGTACGCTACTGTATTAAACTGTACTGTACTGTATTAAACCGTACTCTACTGTATTAAACTGTACGCTACTGTATTAAACTGTACTCTACTGTATTAAACTGTACTCTACTTTATTAAACTGTACTCTACTGTATTGCACTGTACTGTATTAAACTGTACTGTACCCTACTGTATTAAACTGTACTGTACCCTACTGTATTAAACTGTACTGTACCCTACTGTACTAAACTGTCCTGTACCCTACTGTACTAAACTGTCCTGTACGCTACTGTATTAAACTGTACTGTATTAAACTGTACTGTACTGTATTAAACTGTCCTGTACGCTACTGTATTAAACTGTACTGTATTAAACTGCACTGTACTGTACTGTATTAAACTGTACTCTACTGTACTGTACAATACTGTACTAAACTGTACTGTACGCTACTGTATTAAACTGTACTCTACTGTATTAAACTGTACTCTACTGTATTAAACTGTACAATACTGTACTAAACTGTACGCTACTGTATTAAACTGTACTCTACTGTATTAAACTGTACTCTACTGTATTAAACTGTACTCTACTGTACTGTACAATACTGTACTAAACTGTACTGTACGCTACTGTATTAAACTGTACGCTACTGTATTAAACTTTACTCTACTGTATTAAACTGTACTCTACTGTACTGTACAATACTGTACTAAACTGTACTGTACGCTACTGTATTAAACTGTACTCTACTGTATTAAACTGTACTCTACTGTATTAAACTGTACTCTACTGTATTAAACTGTACTGTACTGTAATAATTGAATGACACCTTTCTTAATTCAGTCCAGAAGATCTAAATATATTCTGAACAGTCGTGTAACAATTTGGCAGGATTAGTTGCATTGCAGTCGAAACATGGTTGTGTTGCCAAGCAGAAGTGAAACTTATAGATGCAGATATATATATACTGTATATATACTGTATATATACTGCTACACTGGATCAGATGAACTGTTGACCCCTGTTCCAGCCCAGTCTCAGGAAAGATACGCCCGAGTTCTGTGATGCTTTGTGCCTCGACTACAAATTAAAATATGTTTATTAAGACCTTGACGCGTTTAAAAGCTTTTCAAAAAACCTGTACTCTGAACGCGTAAGGACGTCCTACCTTGTGACTTGTGGGGATGAGTTCAGTATACGTATTTTTAGTCCGGTAGGGTGATAACCGGTTAGGCATCTCGAGAGTGATACATAAAAAATTAAAAAAACCACGAAACTAAAAAAGTCACAACGGTCACATTCATCTATGAATCAATGCTTGTGACACACACACACACACACACACACACACACACACACACACACATTGCCACTTTGTCACACACCCTCTTTCACCCACGCATATGCATACAACACGTACACATCGCCACCTCGCCAGATGGAACCTGACCAACAGGTATCAACGGATAATGAACTGAGCCACTGAGATTCCACTGGAATAACACACACACAGACACACACACACACACACAGACACACACACACACACACACACGCGCATTCCTTTTTGTGTGTGTGAGACAAGAATAAACAAAAAAACTGCCCCTTGTATCTTTTTCCACACGGATTATTTCCCCATAGTATATTATGTCATCATGAAGTGCTTTGAGAGACTAGTCAAGGATCATACCACCTCTACCTTACCTGACCCCCCCACTTCAGTTTGCATACCGCCCCAACGGGTCCACAGATGACGCCATCGCCATCACACTGCATGCACACTGCCGCTATCCCATCTGGACAAGAGGGATACCTACGTAAGAATGCTGTTCATTGACTACAGCTCAGCGTTCAACACCACACTACCCTCCAAGCTCATCATTAAGATGGAGGCCCTGGGTCTCAATACCGCCCTGTGTAACTGAGTTCTGGACTTTCTGATGGGCCCACCCCAGGTGGTGAAGGTAGGAAACAACATATGATGATCCTCAACACTGGGGCCCCACAAGGGCGCATCCTCAGCCCCCTCCTGTACTCCCTGTTCACCCACGACTGCGTGGCCATGCACGCCTCCAACTCAATCATCAAGTTTGCAGACGACACAACAAGTGGGCTTGATTACCAACAACAACAAGACAGCCGACAGGGAGGAGGTGAGGGCCCTCGGAGTGTGGTGTCAGGAAAATAACCTCTAACTCAACATCAACAAAACAAAGTAGATAATTGTGGACTTCTTGAAACAGCAGAGGAAGAACCCCCGTATCCATATCGACGGGACAGTAGTGAAGAAGGTGTAAAGTTTCAAGTTCCTCGGCGTACACACCACTGACAATCTGAAATGGTCCACCCACACAGACAGCGTGGTGAAGAAGGTGCAACAGCACCTCTTCAACCTCGGGAGACTGAAGAAAGTTGGCTTGTCACCCAAAACCCTGACAAACTGCTTCCCCTCAACCACATGGCTCTCCAGAGGGTGGTGCGGTCGGCACAACGCATCACCGGGGGCAAACTACCTGCCCTCCATGACACCCACAGCACCCGATATCACAGGAAGGTCAAAAAGATCATCAAGGACCTCAACCACCCGAGCCACTGCCTGTTCACACCGCTACCATCCAGAAGGCGAGGTCAGTACAGGTGCATCAAAGCTGGGACCGAGAGACTGAAAAACAGCTTCTATCTCAAGGCCATCAGACTGTTAAACAGCCATCACTAACTCAGAGAGGCTGCTGCCTACATTGAGACCCAATCACTAGTCACTTTAAACAATGTCACTTTAAAATGGTTTGCATATCTTACATTACTCATATCATACAGTTGAAGTTGGAAGTTTACATACATACACCTTAGCCAAATACATTTAAACTCAGTTTTTCACAATTCTTGACATTTAATCATATTACAAATTCCCTGTCTTAGGTCAGTTAGGATCAGCACTTTATTTTAAGAATGTGAAATGTCAGAATAATAGCTGAGAGAATGATTTATTTCAGCTTTTATTTCTTTCATCATATTCCCAGTGGGTCAGAAGTTTGCATACACTCAGTTAGTATTTGGTAGCATTGCCTTTATATTGTTTAACTTGGGTCAAACGTTTCGGGTAGCCTTCCACAAGCTTCCCACAATAAGTTGGGTGAATTTTGGCCCATTCCTCCGGACAGAGCTGGTGTAACTGAGTCAGGTTTGCTTGCACACGATTTTTCAGTTCTGCCAACAAATTTTCTATGGGATTGAGGTTAGGGCTTTGTGATGGCCACTCCAATACCTTGACTTTGTTGTCCTTAAGCCATTAAGCCACAACTTTGGAAGTATGCTTTGGAAGTATGCTCATTGTCCATTTGGAAGACCCATTTGCGACCAAGCTTTAACTTCCTGACTGACGTCTTGAGATGTTGCTTCAATGTATCCACATAATTTTCCATCCTCATGAAGCCATCTATTTTGTGAAGTGCATCAGTCCCTCCTGCAGCAAAGCACCCCCACAACATGATGCTGCCACCCCCGTGCTTCACAGTTGGGATGGTGTTCTTCGGTTTGCAAGCCTCCCCCTTTTTCCTCCAAACATAACAACGATCATTATGGCCAAACAGTTCTATTTTTGTTTCATCAGACCAGAGGACATTTCTCCAAAAAGTACGATCTTTGTCCCCATGTGCAGTTGCAAACCGTAGTCTGGCTTTTTTTATAGCGGTTTTGGAGCAGTGGCTTCTTCCTTGCTGAGCGACCTTTCAGGTTATGTCGATATAGGACTCATTTTACTGTGGATATAGATACTTTTGTACCTGTTTCCTCCAGCATCTTCACAAGGTCCTTTGCTGTTGTTCTGGGATTGATTTGCACTTTTCGCACCAAAATAGGTTCATCTCTAGGAGACAGAACACATCTCCTTCCTGAGCAGTATGACTGCTGCGTGGTCCCATGGTGTTTATACTTGCTAACTGTTGTTTGTACAGATGAACGTGGTACCTTCAGGCGTTTGGAAATTTCTTCCAAGGATGAACCAGACTTGTGGAGGTCTACAATAATTTTCTGAGGTCTTAGCTGATTTCTTTAGATTTTCCCATGATGTCAAGCAAAGAGGCACTGAGTTTTAAGGTAGGCCTTGAAATACATCCACAGGTACACCTCTGATTGACTCAAATTATGTCAATTAGCCTATCAGAAGCTTCTAAAGCCATGACATAATTTTCTAGAATTGTCCAAGCTGTTTAAAGGCACAGTCAACTCCGTGTATGTAAACGTCTGACCAACTGGAATTGTGATACAGAGAATTGTTGTAATGAGGTCTGTGTGAAGCTTGTGTAGAGGAGTCAGACGCAGGACAGCAGATATGAGTAAATAAACATAATTTACTTAAAAATAGACAAATACAATAAAGGTAGCCCACATATTACATACAAAAAATTACTCACAAACAGACATGCGGGAACAGAGGGTTAAATAATGAACAGGTAATTGGGGAATTGAAACCAGGTGTGTAAGACAAAGACAAAACAAATGGAAAATGAAAAGTGGATCGGCGATGGCTAGAAGGCCGGTGACGTCGACTGCTGAACGCCGCCCGAACAAGGAGAGGGACCGACTTCGGCGAAAGTCGTGACAATTATAAGTTAAATCATTTGTCTGTAAACAATTGTTGGAAAAAATACTTGTGTCATGCACAAAGTAGATGTCATAACTGACTTGCCAAAACTCTAGTTTGTTAACAAGAAATTTGTGGAGTGATTGAAAATGAGTTTTAATGACACCAACCTAAGTGTATGTACACTTCTGACTTCAACTGTATGTATATACTGTATTTTATTCTATCAATTGTACATTGCCCATTCCGCTCGGCCATTTCTCATCCATTTATATGTACAGATTCTCTTTCACCCCTTTAGATTTGTGTGCATTAGGTCGTTGTTGGGGAATTGTTAGATTGCTTGATAGATATTACTGCATTGTCGGAACTAGAAGCACAAGCATTTCACTACCCTCGCATTAACATCTGCTAACCATGTGTATGTGACAAATAAAATTAGATTTTATATCATAGACCCATACTATAGACCCGTATTATAGACCCATACCATAGACCCGTATTATAGACCCATATTATAGACCCATATCATAGACCCATGTTATAGACCCATATTATAGACCCATACTATAGACCCATACTATAGACCCATATCATAGACCCATACCATAGACCCATATCATAGACCCATATTATAGACCCATATTATAGACCCATATTATAGAACCCATATTATAGACCCATATTATAGAACCCATATTATAGACCCATATTGTAGAACCCATATTATAGACCCATATTATAGAACCCATATTATAGACCCATATTATAGAACCATATTATAGAACCCATATTATAGAACCCATATTATAGACCCATATTATAGACCCATGTTATAGAACCCATATTATAGAACCCATATTACAGAACCCATATTATAGACCCATATTATAGACCCATATTATAGAACCATATTATAGAACCCATATTATAGAACCCATATTATAGACCCATATTATAGACCCATGTTATAGAACCCATATTATAGAACCCATATTACAGAACCCATATTATAGACCCATATTATAGACCCATATTATAGACCCATATTATAGAACCCATATTATAGACCCATATTATAGACCCATATTATAGAACCCATATTATAGAACCCATATTATAGACCCATATTATAGAACCCATATTATAGACCCCGTATTATTGACTCATAAAGCATCTCAGAGGAGAAGTGCTGGAAATGTTATACCTTCTAAAACATAATGAATTAGAGGGTGGTCTGATCCTAGATCTCTGATGCACATCCCACGGTAGTTATTGGGGTCAAATTTCTCTCCACTTTTGTGATTTGTGGGGGGGGGGGGGGGGGGGGGGATCAGTCCTTGGTTCCAAATATTGGGGAAGATGCCAGAGCTAAGGATGATGTAAAATAGTTTTAGTATAGCCAATTGGAATTTGTTGTCTGTATATTTGACAATTTCCTTGAAGATACCATCAACATCCTGTAGTTCATTCAAGGTAATTGGAGAATCCAGTGGGTTCTGGTCTTTAATAGTTGATTCTAAGATTTGTAATTGATCATGTATATGTTTTTGCTGTTTGTTCTTTGTTATAGAGCCAAAAAGATTTGAGAAGAGGTTTACCCATACATCTCAATTTTGGATAGGTAATTCTTCGTGTTGTTTTTGTTATGTTTTCCTATTTTCCCAGAAGTGGTTAGAGTCTATGGATTCTTCAATTGCATTGAGCTGATTTCTGACATGCTGTTCCTTCTTTTTCCGTAGTGTATTTCTGTATTGTTTTAGTGATTCACCATAGTGAAGGCGTAGACTCAGGTTTTCTGGGTCTCTGTTTTTGGTTGGACAGGTTTCTCAATTTCTTTCTTAGGTTTTTGCATTCTTCATCAAACCATTTGTCATTGTTGTTAATTTTCTTCGGTTTTCTGTTTGAGATTTTTAGATTTGATAGGGAAGCTGAGAGGTCAAATATACTGTTAAGATTTTCTAGTGCCAAGTTTACACCTTCACTGTTACAGTGGAACGTTTTGTCCAGGAAGTTGTCTAGAAGGGATTGAATTTGTTGTTGCCTAATAGTTTTTTGGTAGGTTTCCTAACTACATTCCTTCCATCTATAGCATTTCTTAATGTTACTCAGTTCCTTTGGCTTTGATGCCTCATGATTGAGTATTTCTCTGTTCAGGTAGACTGTGATTTTGCTGTGGTCTGATAGGGGTGTCAGTGGGTATGTACATAGTCAAGCATACCATTTATTGACCACAGATGGAGAGAGAGAGAGGATGAGGAGGAGAGTAACAGGTACAGATCGAGAGAGAGAGGAGGGGGAGGAGGGTAACAGGTACAGATGGAGAGAGAGAGGAGGAGGAGAGTAACAGGTACAGATGGAGGGAGAGGAGGAGGAGGAGAGTAACAGGTACAGATCGAGAGAGAGAGAGGAGGAGGAGGAGGGTAGACAGGTACAGATGGAGAGAGAGAGGAGGAGGAGGAGAGTAACAGGTGCAGATGGAGGGAGAGGAGGAGGAGGAGAGTAACAGGTACAGATTGAGGGAGAGAGAGGAGGAGGAGAGTAACGGGTACAGATGGAGGGAGAGGAGGAGGAGAGTAACAGGTACAGATGGAGGGAGAGAGAGGAGGAGAAGGAGAGTAACAGGTACAGATGGAGGGAGAGAGAGGAGGAGGAAGAGAATAACAGGTACAGATGGAGGGAGAGCAGGAGGAGGAGAGTAACGGGTACAGATGGAGATAGAGGAGGAGAAGGAGAGTAACAGGTACAGATGGAGGGAGGGAGAGAGAGGAGGAGGAGGAGAGTAACAGGTACAGATGGAGAGAGAGGAGGAGGAGGAGGAGGAGAGTAACAAGTACAGATGGAGAGAGAGGAGGAGGAGGAGAGTAACAAGTACAGATGGAGAGAGAGGAGGAAGAGGAGAGTAACAGGTACAGATGGAGAGAGAGAAGGAGGAGGAGAGTAACAGGTACAGATGGAGAGAGATAGAGGAGGAGGAGAGTAACAGGTACAGATGGAGGGAGAGAGGAGGAGGAGGAGAGTAACAGGTACAGATGGAGGGAGAGGAGGAGGAGGAGAGTAACAGGTACAGATGGAGGGAGAGGAGGAGGAGGAGAGTAACAGGTGCAGATTGATGGAGAGAGGAGGAGGAGGAGGAGGAGGAGAGTAACAGGTACAGATGGAGGGAGAGAGAGGAGGAGGAGGAGAGTAGCAGGTACAGATGGAGGGAGAGAGAGGAGGAGGAGGAGAGTAACAGGTACAGATGGAGGGAGAGAGGAGGAGGAGAGTAACATGTACAGATGGAGAGAGAGAGGATGAGGAGGAGAGTAACAGGTACAGATGGAGGGAGAGGAGGAGGAGGAGAGTAACAGGTACAGATGGAGAGAGAGGAGGAGAGTAACAGGTACAGATGGAGGGAGAGGAGGAGGAGGAGAGTAACAGGTACAGATGGAGGGAGAGGAGGAGGAGAGTAACAGGTACAGATGGAGAAAGAGAGGAGGAGGAGGAGGAGAGTAACAGGTACAGATTGAGGGAGAGAGGAGGAGGAGGAGGAGAGTAACAGGTACAGATCGAGAGAGAGAGGAGGAGGAGGAGGGTAACAGGTACAGATGGAGAGAGAGAGGAGGAGGAGAACAACAGGTACAGATCGAGAGAGAGAGGAGGAGGAGGGTAAACAGGTACAGATGGAGGGAGAGAGAGGAGGAGGAGAGTAACAGGTACAGATGGAGAGAGAGGAGGAGGAGGAGAGTAACAGGTACAGATGGAGAGAGAGAGAGGAGGAGGAGAGTAACAGGTACAAATGGAGAGAGAGGAGGAGGAGGAGAGTAACAGGTACAGATGTAGAGAGGAGGAGGAGGAGAGTAACAGGTACAGATGTAGAGAGGAGGAGGAGGAGGAGAGTAACAGGTACAGATGGAAGGAGAGAGAGGAGGAGGAGGAGAGTAACAGGTACAGATGGAGAGAGAGGAGGAGGAGGAGGAGAGTAACAGGTACAGATGGAGAGAGAGAGGAGGAGGAGGGGAGTAACAGGTACAGATGGAGAGAGAGAGGAGGAGGAGGAGAGTAACAGGTACAGATGGAGAGAGAGAGGAGGAGGAGGAGAGTAACAGGTACAGATGGAGGGAGAGAGGGGAGGAGGAGTGTAACAGGTACAGATGGAGAGAGAGAGAGGAGGAGGAGAGTAACAGGTACAGGTGGAGGGAGAGAGAGAGGAGGAGGAGAGTAACAGGTACAGATGGAGGGAGAGAGAGAGAGAGGAGGAGGAGAGTAACAGGTACAGATGGAGAGAGAGAGAGGAGGAGGAGAGTAACAGGTACAGATGGAGGGAGAGAGAGGAGGAGGAGAGTAACAGGTACAGATGGAGAGATAGAGAGGAGGAGGAGAGTAACAGGTACAGATAGAGAGAGAGAGGAGGAGGAGGAGAGTAACAGGTACAGATGAGAGAGAGAGGAGGAGGAGGAGAGTAACAGGTACAGATGGAGGGAGAGAGGAGGAGGAGGAGAGTAACAGGTACAGATGGAGAGAGAGAGGAGGAGGAGGAGAGTAACAGGTACAGATGAAGAGAGAGAGAGAGAGGAGGAGGAGAGTAACAGGTACAGATGGAGAGAGAGAGAGAGGAGGAGGAGAGTAACAGGTACAGATGGAGAGAGAGTAATTATAGGTGAAACTTATCAGTGCTCATCAGCCATTGGACATAAGCATTACACAACAAATTGGAAATCACAAATTCAACAATGAGTGGTTTGGAAGGAATCAGTGGCTAACTGCAAGCATTGCAAAGCAATCATTAGCCTGCTATTCAGTGGAGTAGCAGTGTGGTCCCAAGTCTAAGATTAAGGGTCTCTTTTCCTAGTTAAAATGATAAACATTCAACGTTGGCCATGCTGTCAATGAAGCATTATTTGTGCCGCGCTCAAAACAACTGTTAACTTGGAACTGCAAAATCAGATTTTAGTGAGTTCAAGACAACTGGGAACTCGGGGAAAAACGAGCGACTGGGAAACTACGTTTTGAACTTTCATCCAACTCGGAGTTGTAAATCCGGAAGTCGGGTCTCTTGCTACGACCTGAAGATCACTGACGTCATGATAAAAGGTGTCGGTTTTTTCGAGTTCCAAGTTGTCTTGAAAGCAGCATATATCCAGAGAATGCCAGACTTTGATGACAAAGTTTAATGACAAAATTTGCCCACGATGGACCGCCGTGCCACTTCCTGTTCAAGGACGCACAACACAACAACGAGAGTCCATTTGGAAAGTATTCAGACCCCTTGACTTTTTCAACAACAAAAAAAACATTACAGCCGTATTCTAAAATGTATTAAATTAGTGTTTGTTCCTCATCAATCTACACACAATAACCCATAATGACAAAGTGAAAACAGTTTTTTGAAATGTTTGCAAATTTATGAAAATAAAAAAACTGAAAAACCTAATTTACATAACTATTCAGGCCCTTTGCTATGAGACTCGAAATTGAGCTCAGCTGCATCCTGTTTCCATTGATTGATCATCCTTGAGATGTTTCCAGAACTCGATTGGAGTCCACCTGTGGTAAATTCAACTGATTGGGCATGATTTGTTAAGGCACACAGCTGTCTATCACACAGTTGACAGTGCATGTCAGAGCAAAAACCAATCCATGAGTTCGAAGGAATTGTCCGTAGAGCTCCGAGACAGGATTGTGTCGAGGCACAGATCTGGGGAAGGGTCCCAAAAACATTTCTGCAGCTTTGAAGGTCCCCAAGAACACAGTGGCCTCCATCATTCTTAAATGGAAGACGTTTGGAACCACCAAGACTCTACCTACAGCTGGCCGCCCGGCCAAACTGGACAATCGGGGGAGAAGGGCCTTGGTCAGTGAGGTGACCAAGAACCCGATGGTCACTCTGACAGAGCTCCAGAGTTCCTCTGTGGAGATGGGAGAACCTTCCAGAAGGACAACCATCTCTGCAGCACTCCACCAATCTGGCCTTTATGGTAGAGTGGCCAGAGGGAAGCCATTCCTCAGTAAAAGGCACATGACAGACAGCTTGGAGTTTGCCAAAAGGCACGTAAAGACACTCAGACCCTGAGAAACAAGATCCTCTGGTCTGATGAAACCAAGATTGAACTATTTCAAATCAAATCAAACTTTATTAGCCGCTTGCGCCGAATACAACAAGTGTAGACTTTGCCTTGAAATGATTACTTACAAGACCTTAACCAACAGTGACGTTCAAGAAGAGTTAAGAAAATATTTTACCAAGTCGATCTAAAATAAAAAGTGATAATGAAAAGTAATACAATAAGAATAACGAGGTTATATACAGGGGGCACCGGTACCGAGTCAGTGTAGAGGTTATATACAGGGGGCACCGGTACCGAGTCAGTGTGGAGGTTATATACAGGGGGCACCGGTACAGAGTCAATGTGGAGGTTATATACAGGGGGCACCGGTACCGAGTCAGTGTGGAGGTTATATACAGGGGGTACCGGTACCGAGTCAGTGTGGAGGTTATATACAGGGGGCACCGGTACCGAGTCAGTGTGGAGGTTATATACAGGGGGTACCGGTACAGAGTCAATGTGGAGGTTATATACAGGGGGTACCGGTACCGAGTCAGTGTGGAGGTTATATACAGGGGGTACCGGTACCGAGTCAGTGTGGAGGTTATATACAGGGGGCACCGGTACCGAGTCAGTGTGGAGGTTATATACAGGGGGTACCAGTACAGAGTCAGTGTGGAGGTTATATACAGGGGGTACCGGTACCGAGTCAGTGTGGAGGTTATATACAGGGGGTACCGGTACCGAGTCAGTGTGGAGGTTATATACAGGGGGCACCGGTACCGAGTCAGTGTGGAGGTTATATACAGGGGGTACCAGTACAGAGTCAGTGTGGAGGTTATATACAGGGGGTACCGGTACCGAGTCAGTGTGGAGGTTATATACAGGGGGTACCGGTACCGAGTCAGTGTGGAGGTTATATACAGGGGGCACCGGTACAGAGTCAGTGTGGAGGTTATATACAGGGGGTACCGGTACCGAGTCAGTGTGGAGGTTATATACAGGGGGCACCGGTACCGAGACAGTGTGCAGGTGTACAGGCTAGTTGAGGTAATCTGTACCTGTAGGTGGGGGTGAAGTGATTATGCACACCTGTCTGGCCATTTGGCCTGAATGCCAAGCGTCACGTCTGGGGGAAACCTGGCACCATCCCTACAGTGAAGCATGGTGGTGACAGCATCATGCTGTGGGGATGTCTCTGAATGTCTTGGAGTGGCCCAGTCAGAGCCCGGACTCGAACCCAATCAAAAATAGCTGTGCAGCGATGCTACCCATCCAACCAGACAGAGCTTGAGAGGATCTGCAGAGAGGAATGGAAGAAACTCCCCAAAATACAGGTGTGCCAAGCCTGTAGCGTCATATCCAAGAACACTTGAGGCTGTAATCGCTGCCAAAGGTGCTTCAGCAAAGTACTGAGTAAAGGGTCTGAATACTTATGTGAAGAATAAGGCTGTAACTTAACAAAATGGGAAAAACGTCAAGGGGTCTGAATACCTTCCGAATGCACTCCCCCACCCCTCACCAGAACAAACACACGGGAATAAAATAAATGTGAATAGCGCCTCCCATACCTGTTCCTCGTGCGCCACTGTGGCGAAGCTCTTCCCCCTTTCCCACTCATCAACTATGTATTTATCCTCTATACGTACTCCGCTGTCAATCTTTGCCATACACTAATATTACCCCTCCCCTTTCTAATATATTTTCTTACCCTTCTTCTCGTTCCCACCTCAAAGCGGAATGGAGAAAGCGAGAGGGAGTGTGTAAAAAAAGTAGAAGAAGAAACCGGTCGAACAGGTACTAGCCTGGCCCAGATCTAGTTTGTCACCGTTATTTCTGAGGCGCATGCGCGCTGCTACCTGTGCTTCCTGAATAAAGGAAAGAAAGGAATAGCCTACCTGTGTTGCCTCTGACAAACCTCTGAATTCACCGTGTTGTGTGGCTGTGAATCGGAATACTTATCGGCGGTCTACCTGACAAACTCCAAGGATAGAACGTCGCCTGAAGGTACGGGCACACCTGAACAAGCGAACTCACCTGCAGAGACGCTACCGGGGCGGTTTTCGTGGATTGTGGGCTTGGAGAAAAACAACGGAGAAAAAGAGAAAGAAAACGGGATAGGTAGAAGACAAACTACAGAGCTACAAAGTTTGTTGTTAAGGTGGAGAAGGAGGGAGGGGAACAATCCCCACGGTTTATTTATTTTTTTCCAGCGGGAAGTTTTTTTTTTCTCACGAGTTTACATAAAGTATATTGATTAGACGAAAGCGACAGATTAACCGTAAAAACCGACCATGCCGCGAGCCTTCCTCGTAAAGAAGGCGAGATACTCTCCCGGTAAGCGGAACTGGAGCGAGCTGCCAGACCACGAGCGCGGGTACGTCTATATCCCAGGTGAGGGTTGTGTTCCGTTAATAAACCATTTTGTTTCGGTGGAACACGAGCAGCAGCACACAGCGGCACCGAATAACGGGAAATCAGTGTTCAATGATACGATTGATAAATTGTTAGGCTTTAACTATAACGGTTTAACATAAATCCAAAAGTGTATGTAGGCTACGTTACAAAAGTATCGGGGTGGAACGTTTTGGCATCATTTTTACACTGTCGTTGCAGGACATATTCCAGGATAGATCATAGGACTTCCAATACCATGTTTGTGGGTTTTATTGAAGTGTTCTTGGTCTAGAGGTAAAGACACTGCATTGGAGCGAGCCAGGCCCAACTATAGTGCGTGTGACATTGTTCCCCTGTGAGCCACAAAATAACCAGGACACCCGTTACAACTCCCACTGTCCGATCTCCAGACCCGAGTAGTTTCCTTGTAGGAGAGAGAGAGGGGGGGGGGGGGTTAAAACCGGTTGCAGCACTGCCCCAATCTACCTCACCCATACGGCCTGTTATATCTCTTGTAAACCAAGACCCACTTGTTTCACGAAGCGCCGCGGTATAGACTGCATTGTTTGGCCTTATAGGCAGTCTATACCGCGGCGCTTCATGAAAAAATAGCATATTGGTTTGCAATAGATTTTAGATGTAAACTCTACTGTGTAGAACAGATGTGTCTTTTCAACTGCTTGACATGCAGACTAAAATATATGTATAAATATATATATATTTTGCCATAATCCACACAGTAGCCTAATACTTAACGTGACCAGTGTTTTACACGGAGGGACGTTTCACCTCCTTCTTCTTTTAACCAGACTAGATATGTCTCTCTTGCGTCACAGTACTGGTGGGCTTTTTGTTATTTGTTATGGACTGTGGTATCAGATAACCGATAGCGGGCAGGAAGCCTAGCGGTTAATAGCGTTGGTGCAGTAACTGGAAGTTTGCTGGTTCGAGACGACTGGATGAAAAGTCTATCGACGTTTCCTTTGAGCAAGGCACCAAACCCCAAATTGCTCCTGTAAGTCGGTCTGTATAAGAGCGCCTACTATATGACTAAAATGTCAATGTGAACACGTTCACCTAAGACCTCCTTCCCCCACCACAGTTAACTTTTAATCATTACCTTTTAGATCCTTTAAAAGTCTCTGGTACTGAAAACGATCGTTAAATTAGCACCCAACAGGAGATAGATTTCACTTCCTGAACTAATACATTTTTAAAAAACATTAAAAACGCTTTAAGTAAGAAACAAACCAAACCACTCAGTATGGTTATGGGGTATGCTTTGTAAGATCTATTTTTGTTGTTGTTGCTGATGCTGATGTGTATTTATTTGATTGTTATCAACAAATTGTCTAAGTTTAATATGTTTTTAAGGAAAATGATTGAAAACCAAGACTATTTCAAACTCCAAAGATGTGAACGTTTAGGCTATTTGCCTGAAGAGCAAAAATCACCAGCAGTCGTCATGGTGACAACGCTATCAGCAGCATCCCATAACCTAGTTATTACCCGGATGTGTGAAGTTACCTGCCCCCTGTGTTTCACTCCAACTACGGCGGGGATCCTTGTCCCTAACTAACAATATTTCCATGGCGTTTATCACATTGTGCGTTTAGCATTAGGTTAGCGTTACACATTTCTCACCATCATTCTGAGCAAGATAATTGGACATTGAAACGCATGTGATTAGTAGCTATTCTATTATTTTTGTAGCTTCAACTAATACATAAATAAATAAATAAAATGGCACAGGATATATTTTTTTCTATGTTGAGAAGAGAGAAAAAAAACGATGCACATTTGGGAAGAAGCATTCTTCATTGAGTGCGCTGGACGCGCCCCCGCCGTCTGGGTAATGTTTAGGAGGATGGTAAATGCTGGGTGAAATAGCGGACTATAGGGCTACTAGTACCCTCGTCTCCCAACACACAAGTCACACACCCTTAGCAAACACACCAAACCACTGTTCTTCTGTTGACTCTCTCTCCGTGGGAGGTTAAGATAGCACCTAGGCCGATTTGTTTGAATATCACCCTTTACATTGTCTTTGACTTCATCCTCCTCTGTGTTTGACACTTTTCATTAAACCGTTAGTTCAGCCTGTACTCAGGGATAGACGTAACATAGTACACTTCAATTTGTTGGACACTCCAATTAGTATGATATTTTTTTGTATGGCATGTATTAAATTGTCGATGTCTATCATCCATTTGATGTGCAATACGTACATTGTTACAAATTTGCAAAATGTATGATATGTTACAAATTTCAATTTGTTGTGGCTAACTTTGGCTAGGTGGCTAACTTTGGCTAGGTGGCTAACTTTGGCTAGGTGGCTAACTTTGGCTAGGTGGCTAACTTTGACTAGGTTAGGAGTTATCGTTTGGGGTTAAGGTTAGGGGCTATGGGGTTAGGTTAGATTAAAGGGTTAGGGTTAGAGGAAGGGTTCGCTAACATGCTAAATAGTTGCAAACTAACTAAAAAGTTGTAAGTAGTAGAAAAGTTGTCCGTGATGAGATTTGAAAACACAGCAGGTACTGCAGGAGTTTGTTCCACACCTGACCAATTAAACTAATTGATTTGTTCAGTGACTGCCTAAATTCAACACACCGACGCCACTCCAGAAACAGGGATACCCACCCCTGGTCTAGTCTATGAGAACAGGCTGGTTAGTTTCAGACTGTTTGATAACATGAATTAGCTTTTCAAAGATGAGACTGAACCAAGGTTTCAAATATCCGTGTTATAATATCTGGTTATATGGATAGTCATTGTTTGCCTGGAGATGCGCTTGACGCTGGAGTGAGGGAAGGGAGGGGTGAGCAAACGGCTCGTTAACAATTCACCTGTGTGTGTGTGTGTGTGTGTGTGTGTGTGTGTGTGTGTGTGTGTGTGTGTGTGTGTGTGTGTGTGTGTGTGTGTGTGTGTGTGTTTTATATTGTTTGAAGTGAAATAAATATGACTTCAGTTGAGCAATTAAACTGATAAATTAAAACCAACTTCATTCTGTCCCAATATGACACTGGGAATAGGTGGAACCTGCTCCCTCAGATTAAACTGTTACATAAATAAATATATATATATATATATATATATATATTAATTACTAAACTACATTTTAAAGGCCATGTTTTATCATAATTGTTTATAAAACAATATCAGTCAGCTGTATTTTGAGGAGGGAGCACACAGACTGTACCAGGCAGCAGTGGTGTTGTTCCACCTGGAGAAGTTGTGGTGTTGTTCCACCTGGAGAAGTGGTGGTGTTGTTCCACCTGGAGAAGTGGTGGTGTTGTTCCACCTGGAGAAGTGGTGGTGTTGTTCCACCTGGAGAAGTGGTGGTGTTGTTCCACCTGGAGAAGTGGTGGTGTTGTTCCACCTGGAGAAGTGGTGGTGTTGTTCCACCTGGAGAAGTGGTGGTGTTGTTCCACCTGGAGAAGTGGTGGTGTTTCACCTGGAGAAGTGGTGTTGTTTCACCTGTAGAAGTGGTGGTGTTGTTTCACCTGTAGAAGTGGTGGTGTTGTTTCACCTGTAGAAGTGGTGGTGTTGTTCCACCTGGAGAAGTGGTGGTGTTGTTCCACCTGGATCAGTGGTGTTGTTCAACCTGGATCAATGGTGGTGTTGTTCCACCTGGATCAGTGGTGGTGTTGTTCCACCTGGATCAGTGGTGGTGTTGTTCCACCTGGATCAGTGGTGTTGTTTCCACCTGGATCACTGGTGTTGTTTCCACCTGGATCAGTGGTGTTGTTCCACCTGGATCAGTGGTGTTGTTCCACCTGGAGAAGTGGTGTTGTTCCACCTGGAGAAGTGGTGGTGTTGTTTCACCTGTAGAAGTGGTGGTGTTGTTCCACCTGGATCAGTGGTGGTGTTGTTCCACCTGGATCAGTGGTGTTGTTCAACCTGGATCAATGGTGGTGTTGTTCCACCTGGATCAGTGGTGGTGTTGTTCCACCTGGATCAGTGGTGGTGTTGTTCCACCTGGATCACTGGTGTTGTTTCCACCTGGATCAGTGGTGTTGTTCCACCTGGATCAGTGGTGTTGTTCCACCTGGAGAAGTGGTGTTGTTCCACCTGGAGAAGTGGTGGTGTTGTTCCACCTGGAAAAGTGGTGGTGTTGTTCCACCTGGAGAAGTGGGTGTACTCTAATTTTGCCCCAAATTTCCCAAACGTCCCACCCAGCTGAGGATGCTGTGGAGATGTTTTTCAGCGGCAGGGACTGGGAGACTCGTCAGGATCGAGGGGAAAGATGAACGGAGCAAAGTACAGAGAGATCCTTGGTGAAAACCTGATCCAGAGGGCTCAGGATCTCAGACTGGGGCGAAGGTTCACCTTCCAACAGAACAACGACCCTAAGCACACAGCCAAGACAACGCAGGAGTGGGTTCAGGACAAGTCTGTGAATGCCCTTGAGTGGCCCAGCCAGAGCACGGACTTGAACCCGATCGAACATCTCTGGAGAGACCTGAAAATTGCTGTGCAGCAACACTCCCCATCCAACCTGTCAGAGCTTGAGAGGATCTGCAGAGAAGAATGAGAGAAACTCCCCAAATACAGGTGTGCCAAGCTTGTAGCGTCATACCCAAGAAGACTCAAGGCTGTAATCGCTGCCAACGGTGCTTCAACAAAGTACTGAGTAAAGGGTCTGAATACTTATGTAAATGTGATATTTCATTTTTAAAAATGTTAATACATTTTCAAAAATGTCTAAAAACCTCTTTCTGCTTTGTCATTATGGGGCATTGTGATGTCATGGGGCATTGTGATGTCATGGGGCATTGTGATGTCATGGGGCATTGTGATGTCATGGGGCATTGTTTGAAGATTGAGGGGAAATATAACTATTTAATCCATTTTAGAATAAGGCTGTAACGTAACAAAATGTGGAACGCATGTTTGTATATTCAATTGACCACCAAGAAGCCATTTCAAGCTATAAATCAAGTTTGAATTGCTATCTTGTCTAACTATCTTAGCTGGCAAGCCTGTTGGCAAGGTTATTAGACTTTAGAAAAGCAGCCAACAACTACATGTACTGAATAAGACTCACATTCCTTTCAATCTTTTACCCAGATTTTAGCAGAGGTGCATATTTTACTTTCTTTTAAAAAAAAAATGCCCCTCAGGGTTTTTGGTTGACACCCCTGATTATGAGCCACACAAAACAACGGGACCTCACGCAATGCTTTGATTTACGAGTTATCCGATTGGCTCCTGTCCTGTTATAGAATCAACAGATTCAATTGTGTGATCAACTGACATTTATAGAACACACACACACATACGTCTCTACACTTACTGCCTGGAGGTGTGTCTGTACTGCCTGGAGGGGTGTCTGTACTGCCTGGAGGGGTGTCTGTACTGCCTGGAGGGGTGTCTGTACTGCCTGGAGGGGTGTCTGTACTGCCTGGAGGTGTGTATGTACTGCCTGGAGGGGTGTCAGTACTGCCTGGAGGGGTGGCTGTTCTGCCTGCGGAGGTGTGTGTGTACTGCCTGGAGGGGTGGCTGTACTGCCTGGAGGTGTGTCTGTACTACCTGGAGGGGTGGCTGTACTGCCTGGAGGTGTGTGTGTGTGTACTGCCTGGAGGGGTGTCAGTACTGCCTGGAGGGGTGTCAGTACTGTCTGGAGGTGTGTCTGTACTGCCTGGGGGTGTGTCTGTACTGCCTGGAGGTGTGTCTGTACTGCCTGGAGGTGTGTCTGTACTGCCTGGAGGGGTGTCTGTACTGCCTGGAGGGGTGTCTGTACTGCCTGGAGGGGTGTCTGTACTGCCTGGAGGGGTGTCTGTACTGTCTGGAGGGGTGTCTGTACTGTCTGGAGGGGTGTCTGTACTGCCTGGAGGCGTGTCTGTACTGCCTGGAGGGGGGTGTCTGTACTGCCTGGAGAGGTGTGTCTGTACTTCCTGGAGGTGTGTCTGTACTGCCTGGAGGGGTGTGTGTGTGTTTGAGGAGCTTACAGCAGGAACCTGTGTCTCTGGACTGGCCGGTCAGACTGGTCCAACGGTAACTATAGTGTGTGTGAGGCACAAGACAGTGCCTTTAACACACACGTGTGTGTGTGTGTGTGTGACCTTATTGTAGGTTATATATTGTGTATGTAATGTATCTTTTCTCCTCTCTTGTTCCAGTGTCTGCATTCCCCTTATTGGAGGAGACTGAAGCCAGCCCAGCAGAGACCGCTCTCTGCCTCTCCACGACGACACGCTACGAGTTCACCAAACGCACGGATTCCCTCCTGCGTGACGAGCACAGCGTGATGGCCCCGAGAGCGGAGCTGCCCTCGTGCACGTTGCTGGGTCGGGGGTTAGAGGTCAAGAGGAGGGCACAGAGCAGCACCTACGTCCGCTCCAAAATCAAGGTGAGTGACTGAGGCATCATGGGGAATGTAGTCTTTTGTTGTTGTTGTTGTTGTCATCGTGTTTGTTGTTCTGGGAATATAAAACCCCCAATCATCTCTTAACTTGTTTTTTCTCCTGTCTGTCTTTTCCTCTGTCTCTTCTATAGGTGACTACAGGTCAGCTACCCAGTGAGATTCCAATACCTCCCCAGCCTGCCGTCCCCGAAATCACCACCACACCTGTTGCCTTGACGACGTCCGCTACTCCACCGGTCTCCACAGTAATGAAGTCAGGGACAGGTGCTCAGGCGTCGTTCGTGTGCCAGGTATGTCAAATAACCTCCTCTCTCACCATCCCCCATCTCTCCCTCCATGTCTAATCCACCCTCTCTCCTCTCCCTCCATGTCTAATCCACCCTCTCTCCTCTCCCTCCATGTCTAATCCACCCTCTCTCCTCTCCCTCCATGTCTAATCCACCCTCTCTCCTCTCCCTCCATGTCTAATCCACCCTCTCTCCTCTCCCTCCATGTCTAATCCACCCTCTCTCCTCTCCCTCCATGTCTAATCCACCCTCTCTCCTCTCCCTCCATGTCTAATCCACCCTCTCTCCTCTCCCTCCATGTCTAATCCACCCTCTCTCCTTTCCCTCCATGTCTAATCCACCCTCTCTCCTCTCCCTCCATGTCTAATCCACCCTCTCTCCTCTCCCTCCATGTCTAATCCACCCTCTCTCCTCTCCCTCCATGTCTAATCCACCCTCTCTCCTCTCCCTCCATGTCTAATCCACCCTCTCTCCTCTCCCTCCATGTCTAATCCACCCTCTCTCCTCTCCCTCCATGTCTAATCCACCCTCTCTCCTCTCCCTCCATGTCTAATCCACCCTCTTTCCCTCCATGTCTTATCCCCCCCTCTCCCTCCATGTCTAATCCCCCCCTCTCCCTCCATGTCTAATCCCCCCTCTCTCTCCACTCCCTCCATGTCTAATCCCCCCCACTCCCTCCATGTCTAATCCCCCCCACTCCCTCCATGTCTAATCCCCCCCCTCTCCCTCCATGTCTAATACCCCCCTCTCCCTCCATGTCTAATCCCCCCCCTCTCCCTCCATGTCTAATCCCCCCCTCTCCCTCCATGTCTAATCCCCCCCCTCTCCCTCCATGTCTAATCCCCCCCCTCTCCCTCCATGTCTAATCCCCCCCTCTCCCTCCATGTCTAATCCCCCCCTCTCCCTCCATGTCTAATCCCCCCTCTCTCCCTCCATGTCTAATCCCCCCTCTCTCCCTCCATGTCTAATCCCCCCCCTCTCCCTCCATGTCTAATCCCCCCCCTCTCCCTCCATGTCTAATCCCCCCTCTCTCCCTCCATGTCTAATCCCCCTCTCTCCACTCCCTCCATGTCTAATCCCCCTCTCTCCACTCCCTCCATGTCTAATCCACCCCTCTCTCCCTCCATGTCTAATCCCCCCCTCTCCCTCCAAGTCTAATCCCCCATCTCTCCCTCCATGTCTAATCCCCCTCTCTCCACTCCCTCCATGTCTAATCCCCCTCTCTCCACTCCCTCCATGTCTAATCCACCCCTCTCTCCCTCCATGTCTAATCCCCCCTCTCTCCCTCCATGTCTAATCCCCCCTCTCTCCCTCCATGTCTAATCCCCCCCTCTCCCTCCATGTCTAATCCCCCCTCTCCCTCCATGTCTAATCCCCCCTCTCTCTCCACTCCCTCCATGTCTAATCCCCCCCTCTCCCTCCATGTCTAATCCACCCCTCTCTCCCTCCATGTCTAATCCACCCCCCTCTCCCTCCATGTCTAATCCCCCCCCCTCTCCCTCCATGTCTAATCCCCCCCTCTCCCTCCATGTCTAATCCCCCCCTCTCCTCTCCCTCTGTCTAATCCCCCCCCTCTCCCCTCCCTCTGTTTATATACTTATGTTATGTCCTCTAACCGTCTCTCTCTCTCCTGTTCCTGTGTAACCCGTCTCTCTCTCCTGTTCCTGTGTAACCCGTCTCTCTCTCTCTCCTGTTCCTGTGTGACCCGTCTCTCTCTCTCTCTCCTGTTCCTCCCTAACCTCTCTCTCTCTCTCTCTCTCTCTCTCTACTGTTCCTGTGTAACTGATCAGGTGTGTCAGAAGGTGTTCCAGTACCAGAGGATGTTGAACCGACACCTGAAGTGTCACAGTGATACTAAGAGACACCTGTGTAACCACTGTGGTAAAGGATTCAACGACACCTTCGACCTGAAGAGACACGTCAGAACACACACAGGTAGGACACACACACACACACACACACACACACACACATCCACACACACAGGTAGGACACACACACACACACACACACAGGTAGGACACACACACACACACACACACACACACACACACAGGTAGGACACACACACACACACACACACAGGTAGGACACACACACACACACACACACACATCCACACACACAGGTAGGACACACACACACACACACACACACACACACACACACAGGTAGGACACACACACAGGTAGGACACACACACACACACAGGTAGGACACACACACACACACACACACAGGTAGGACACGCACAGGAAGAACACACACACACACACACACACACACACACACACACACACACACACACACAGGTAGGACACACACACACACACAGGTAGGACACACACATGTAGGACACACACAGGTAGGACACACACACACACAGGTAGGACACACACACACACACAGGTAGGACACACACACACACACAGGTAGGACACACACACACACACACACACAGGTAGGACACGCACAGGAAGAACACACACACACACACACAGGTAGGACACACATATACACACACACAGGTAGGACACACATACACACACACAGGTAGGACACACATACACTCACAGGAAGAACACACACATACACGCACAGGAAGAACACACGCACACACATGTAGGTAGGACACACACACACACACACACACACACACACATGCACACACACACACACACACACACACACACAAGCACGCACACACACACACACACACGGGTAAGACACACACAGGCACACGGACAGAGAGATGTACAGAAAAACAGACTCGCAGGTACACCACACGAACCATTAACCAGCCCACCCCTCACTAAACCCCTCAGCCCACCCCTCACTAAACCCCTCAGCCCACCCCTCACTAAACCCCTCACTAAACCCCTCAACCCACCCCTCACTAAACCCCTCAGCCCACCCCTCAATAAACCCCTCAGCCCACCCCTCACTAAACCCCTCAGCCCACCCCTCACTATACCCCTCACTAGACCCCTCAGCCCACCCCCTCACTATAACCCTCAGCCCACCCCTCACTAAACCCGCCAGCCCACCCCTCACTAAACCCGCCAACCCACCCTCACTATACCCCTCAGCCCACCCCTCACTATACCCCTCAGCCCACCCCTCAGCCAACCCCTCAGCCCACCCCTCACTATACCCCTCAGCCCACCCCTCACTATACCCCTCAGTCCACCCCTCACTATACCCATCAGCCAACCCCTCAGCCAACCCCTCACTATACCCCTCAGTCCACCCCTCACTATACCCCTCAGTCCACCCCTCACTATACCCCTCAGTCCACCCCTCACTATACCCCTCAGTCCACCCCTCACTATACCCATCAGCCAACCCCTCAGCCAACCCCTCACTATACCCCTCAGTCTACCCCTCACTATACCCCTCAGTCCACCCCTCACTATACCCCTCAGTCCACCCCTCACTATACCCCTCAGTCCACCCCTTACCATACCCCTTAGTCCACCCCTCAGTCCACCCCTCACCATACCCCTCACTATACCCCTCAGCCCACTCCTCACTAGACCCCTCAGCCCACCCCTTCACTAAACCCCTAACTGCACCCCTCACTAAACCCCACCCACCCCTCACTAAACCCCACCCACCCCTAACTCCACCCCTCACTAAATCCCACCCACCCCTCACTAAACTCCCACCCTAACTCCACCCAGTGCTTCTCCATCTCCTCTCATTCCTCTCCCTCCATCCCTCCATCTCTAATCCCTCTCTCCTCCATCTCTAATCCAGTCCTTCTCTCCCTCCATCTCTAATCCCTCTCTCCCTCCATCTCTAATCCAGTCCTTCTCTCCCTCCATCTCTAATCCTTCTCTCCCTCCATCTCTAATCCCTCTCTCCCTCCATCTCTAATCCCTCTCTCCCTCCATCTCTAATCCCTCTCTCCCTCCATCTCTAATCCCTCTCTCCCTCCATCTCTAATCCCTCTCTCCCTCCATCTCTAATCCTTCTCTCCCTCCATCTCTAATCCTTCTCTCCCTCCATCTCTAATCCCTCTCTCCCTCCATCTCTAATCCCTCTCTCCCTCCATCTCTAATCCTTCTCTCCCTCCATCTCTAATCCAGTCCTTCTCTCCCTCCATCTCTAATCCTTCTCTCCCTCCATCTCTAATCCAGTCCTTCTCTCCCTCCATCTCTAATCCAGTCCTTCTCTCCCTCCATCTCTAATCCAGTCCTTCTCTCACTCCATCTCTAATCTCCATCTCTAATCCAGTCCTTCTCTCCCTCCATCTCTAATCCAGTCCCTCTCTCCCTTCATCTCTAATCCAGTCCCTCTCTCCCTCCATCTCTAATCCAGTCCCTCTCTCCCTCCATCTCTAATCCAGTCCCTCTCTCCCTCCATCTCTAATCCAGTCCCTCTCTCCCTTCATCTCTAATCCAGTCCCTCTCTCCCTCCATCTCTAATCCAGTCCCTCTCTCCCTCCATCTCTAATCCTTCTCTCCCTCCATCTCTAATCCTTCTCTCCCTCCATCTCTAATCCTTCTCTCCCTCCATCTCTAATCCTTCTCTCCCTCCATCTCTAATCCTTCTCTCCCTCCATCTCTAATCCAGTCCTTCTCTCCCCCCATCTCTAATCCAGTCCCTCTCTCCCTCCATCTCTAATCCAGTCCCTCTCTCCCTCCATCTCTAATCCTTCTCTCCCTCCATCTCTAATCCTTCTCTCCCTCCATCTCTAATCCTTCTCTCCCTCCATCTCTAATCCTTCTCTCCCTCCATCTCTAATCCTTCTCTCCCTCCATCTCTAATCCAGTCCCTCTCTCCCTCCATCTCTAATCCAGTCCCTCTCTCCCTCCATCTCTAATCCAGTCCTTCTCTCCCTCCATCTCTAATCCAGTCCCTCTCTCCCTCTAGGAGTGCGTCCCTACAAGTGCTCTCTGTGTGACAAGGCCTTCACCCAGCGTTGCTCTCTAGAGTCTCACATGAAGAAGATCCACGGTGTGACCCTGCAGTACGCCTATAAGGAGAGACGCAACAAACTCTACGTCTGTGAGGAGTGTGGCCACACCGCCCCTTCCCAGGATGCACTGCTCAAACACTACCACGCCCTCCACCCCAACTCCGCCTTCCTGAGGGCGAAGGGGGGGAGAGTGGGTGAGGGGGGTGAGGAGTCAATGCCTGGGTCGCCGCTTTCGAACAGTCAATATAGTGATGATACTACAGGATCAGGGGGGCAGTAGAGGGAGGGAGGGAGGGGGGCAGTAGAGGGAGGGAGGGAAGGGGGCAGTAGAGGGAGGGAGGGGGGCAGTAGAGGGAGGTGGGCAGTAGAGGGAGGGAGGGGGGCAGTAGAGGGAGGGATGAGGAGAGGGAGTTGCGTTTTTGATAAAACCATCTACAGGGTCGTATTCATTAGGGCATGTAAAGTAATGTATTCATGACAATTTAACGTTTCCTATTGGACAGATGCAAGGTCCTCTCTCCCTGTTTCAGGCCATTTACTTCGGTTTGGTGCCTAATGAAAACGACCCAGGTAGATGTAAATGAAATCTAACGTAGTGGCAACGTGTGAGATTAGGATTGAGATTATGTCTAGTTTGAGATTGTTATGATTCTTATCAAGAAAAACATATATATATATATATATATATATTATGCAGTAAAGGGTTTAATATATTTATTTTGTTATAAATTGAATATGTGTATGTTATGAATTTGATTGATAAAAAGAGACAATGTTTGTTTTTGGGTTTACACTTCTGAAAAGGGAAAATGGTATGCTGTAGGAAATCTTTTGCACAACTACATTACCCTATACTACTGTAGGGTGCTGTAACTACATCCTATACTACTGTAAGGTGATGTAACTACATTACCCTATACTACTGTAGGGTGCTGTAACTACATTATCCTTTACTACAGTAAGGTGATGTAACTACATTACCCTATACTACTGTAGGGTGCTGTAACTACATTACCCTATACTACTGTAGGGTGCTGTAACTACATTACCCTATACTACTGTAGGGTGCTGTAACTACATTACCCTATACTACAGTAAGGTGATGCAACTACATTACCCTATACTACAGTAAGGTGATGTAACTACATTACCCTATACTACAGTAAGGTGCTGTAACTACATTACCCTATACTACTGTAGGGTGCTGTAACTACATGATCCTATACTACTGTAGGGTGATGTCACTACATTATCATTTACTACAGTAAGGTGATGTAACTACATTACCCTATACTACTGTAGGGTGCTGTAACTACATTACCCTATACTACTGTAGGGTGCTGTAACTGCATTACCCTATACTACAGTAAGGTGCTGTAACTACATTACCCTATACTACTGTAGGGTGCTGTAACTACATTATCCTATACTACAGTAAGGTGATGTAACTACATTACCCTATACTACAGTAAGGTGTTGTAACTACATTACCCTATACTACAGTAAGGTGATGTAACTACATTACCATATACTACAGTAAGGTGCTGTAACTGCATTACCCTATACTACTGTGAGGTTATGTAACTACATTACCCCTTATCACTGTAAGGTGCTGTAACTGCATTACCCTATACTACTGTAAGGTGCTGTAACTACATTACCCTATACTACAGTAAGGTGCTGTAACTACATTAACCTATACCACTGTACGGTGTTGAAACTGCATTACCCTATACACTGTGAAGTGGTGTAACTACATTACCCTATACTACTGTAAAGTGGTGTAACTACATTACTCTATACTACTATAAAGTGGTGTAACCACATTACCCTATACTACTGTAAGGTGCTGTAACTACATTACCCTATACTACTGTGAGAGGCTGTAACTGCATTACCCTATACTACAGTAAGGTGATGTAACTACATTACCCTATACAACTGTAAGGTGCTGTGACTACATTACCCTACATCGCTGTATGGTGTTGTAACTACATTACCCTATACTACAGTAAGGTGTTGTAACTGCATTACCCTATACTACTGTAAGGTGTTGTGACTACATTACCCTACATCGCTGTATGGTGTTGTAACTACATTACCCTATACTACAGTAAGGTGTTGTAACTGCATTACCCTATACTACTGTAAGGTGCTGTAACTACATTACCCTATACTACTGTACGGTGCTGTAACTACATTACCCTATACTACTGTGAGAGGCTGTAACTGCATTACCCTATACTACAGTAAGGTGATGTAACTACATTAACCTATACAACTGTAAGGTGCTGTGACTACATTACCCTACATCGCTGTATGGTGTTGTAACTACATTACCCTATACTACAGTAAGGTGTTGTAACTGCATTACCCTATACTACTGTAAGGTGCTGTAACTGCATTACCCTATACTAACGTAGGGTGCTGTAACTGCATTACCCTATACTACTGTGGGGTGCTGTAACTACATTACCCTATACTACTGTAGGGTGCTGCGACTACATTACCCTATACTACTGTAAGGTGCTGTGACTACATTACCCCATACTACTGTAAGGTGCTGTGACTACATTACCCTATACTACTGTAAGGTGATGTGACTACATTACCCTATACTACTGTAAGGTGCTGTGACTACATTACCCTATACTACTGTAAGGTGCTGTGACTACATTACCCTATACTACTGTAAGGTGCTGTGCCTACATTACCCTATACTACAGTAAGGTGCTGTAACTGCATTACCCTATACTAACGTAGGGTGCTGTAACTGCATTACCCTATACTACTGTGGGGTGCTGTAACTACATTACCCTATACTACTGTAGGGTGCTGCGACTACATTACCCTATACTACTGTAAGGTGCTGTGACTACATTACCCCATACTACAGTACGGTGTTGTAACTGGATTACTCTATACTACTGTAAGGTGATGTAACTGGATTACTCTATACTACTGTAAGGTGATGTAACTGCATTACCCTATACTACTGTAAGGTGCTGTCACTACATTACCCTATACCACTGTAAGGTGCTGTCACTACATTACCCTATACTACTACTGCAAAGGTTGGGGGCAATTCCAGTCAATTCAGGAAGTTTTCCAATGCTTTTCAATGAGCAACATTTGGAATCGGAATTTGGGTTGCCTTTGAATAAATAATAACAATAATAATTTATTCATCTTGTATAGCACTTTTCATGACAGAAAATAATCTCAAAACACATAAAAGGAAAATAAACAAACAGCAAATTTTAAAATAGAGATGGTGGAGAGACTGAATGTCTCTGTTTGACTTGGGATGAAAGGCTGGGAGTTGAGGCCGTTTGGATTGGAAAGGCAGTGTCGCTCCAGAGGATGGGACCTCGACGATACAGAGACAGGAGGGGACCTCGACGATACAGAGAGAGGAGGGGACCTCGACGATACAGAGACAGGAGGGGACCTCGACGATACAGAGAGAGGAGGGGACCTCGACGATACAGAGAGAGGAGGGGACCTCGACGATACAGAGAGAGGAGGGGACCTCGACGATACAGAGAGAGGAGGGGACCTCGACGATACAGAGAGAGGAGGGGACCTCAACGATACAGAGAGAGGAGGGGACCTCGACGATACAGAGAGAGGAGGGGACCTCGACGATACAGAGAGAGGAGGGGACCTCGACGATACAGAGACAGGAGGGGACCTCGACGATACAGAGACAGGAGGGGACCTCGACGATACAGAGACAGGAGGGGACCTCGACGATACAGAGACAGGAGGGGACCTCGACGATACAGAGACAGGAGGGGACCTCGACGATACAGAGAGAGGAGGGGACCTCGACGATACAGAGAGAGGAGGGGACCTCGACGATACAGAGAGAGGAGGGGACCTCGACGATACAGAGAGAGGAGGGGACCTCGACGATACAGAGAGAGGAGGGGACCTCGACGATACAGAGAGAGGAGGGGACCTCGACGATACAGAGAGAGGAGAGGACCTCGACGATACAGAGACAGGAGGGGACCTCGACGATACAGAGACAGGAGGGGACCTCGACGATACAGAGAGAAACAAAGACAGTCTGACAAACAGACCCAGAGCTCTTTATCAGTGCACCGCACCTGCTTCTCCAACGCTCCTCCTCCACAGGACCCGCTCCTCCTCCACAGGACCCGCTCCTCCTCCACAGGACCCGCTCCTCCATCACAGGACCCGCTCCTCCACCACAGGACCCGCTCCTCCACCACAGGACCCGCTCCTCCTCCACAGGACCCGCTCCTCCACCACAGGACCCGCTCCTCCTCCACAGGACCCGCTCCTCCACCACAGGACCCGCTCCTCCTCCACAGGACCCGCTCCTCCACCACAGGACCTGCTCCTCTGTAGGTACTGGTCCTCTGTAGGTACTGGACTTCTGGACCTCTGTAGGTACTGGTCCTCTGTAGGTACTGGACCTCTGGTCCTCTGTAGATACTGGACCTCTGTAGGTACTGGACCTCCATTGCCGAACATGTAGCACCCACCTGGGTGATGCCACAACTTCTGAAAGGTGCAATTTGAATTGACTGGAATTTAAATGGAATTGATCCCAACCCTGTGTCCTATAACAGTAACTACTGTTTAAAGACCGAGACTGCGAGACAAAGTGCCAGTCGTGTTTACATTCATATCCAGTAGGACTCTGAAGCGATATAACTTCTGTGGAAGAGATTACTGCTAGCATACTGGAAAAGCACAGTTCGTTTATTCTATCCTGGTCTCAGATCTGTTTCGTGCTGTGTAGCCAACTCCTGTTGCATTTGACAAGACAACACAAGCAGATCTAGAACCAGGCTAAGATTTGTTGTAGGTGTAGTATAGGATTTAGACTGATTCTTGGGTTACAAAGAACTCCACTATAAAACACTGTTGTTTTTTCTGTAAGTAGCGTTTGTTGTAGGTTTTCATATTCATATGTTTGATGTGCGGTTTTCTGTTTGTTGTATGTGGCATTGTTATTAGAGATTGGGAATCTGCATTTAGTTTGTGTGTGTGTTTCTACTGTCTAAGTGCCTGACTACTCATAAGTTAAAGAGAACCAAAATGGCGATCTGCTTTCTGCATTGCTGAGATCACAATGATCGTTAGAGAGAGAGGGATAGAGATAGAGATGTTTTCTATTGATGACAGGCATTTGAATGACGACTGTACTGTAGGTATGGTCAGGTCCGTCATTATTACCCCCCCCCTCCCTTGATACAGATGAGCAAAATAATTCTGAGCGATATTGCCTGCTCAACAAAATGGGGAAATGGTATATATTTTATATCAATACAATTGCTCAGCGAAAGAGAACTATATTTTCATGTCATCTGGCCTGGTGTTTCCACCGCCTGGTGTTTCCACCGCCTGGTGTTTGCTAAACGGCATTGGAACCGGTGCTTTGGTCAGATGACCTGTAAATAGAGCTCCTCAACGCACAACAGCGGTGGGTTTGCGCCGTTGAAGAACAGAAGCAAATGCAGGAACGAACCTCCGTACCTACTGTAAAACATGGTGGTGGATGTTTTGATGTTATGGGGCTGTTTTGTTTCCACTGATCATGGGACACTTGTTTAAGGTCAACGGGCATCAGGAACTTTATCCAGTACCAGGACATTATTTTTCTGTGTGTGTGCCAAAAACCTGATTTCTTCTGCCAAGGAGGCTGACACAAATGGATCTTCCAGCTAGATGATAATGACCCCCAGGACGAATCGAACATTTACCCACACATCTAAATGCTGCAATAGTCACCTCAGTCCCCGGGGCTTTTGATTCTGTGTGGAGGAATGGATTAAGATCCCTCCCAACGTGTTCTCCAGTCACATAAAACATTTTAGAAATGGGCTCAGTGGTGTTATCCTCGCAGGGTGCTGGAGCATTGACAACAGGTGTGCCAAGAACCCCAATCTTTTTTTGGGGGGGTAGGGATTTTTGTACGTATTTCCTGTTCAACAAAATCTCATTCTCTGAGCAATTGTATTGTTATAAAATAGTATAATTCCACTTTTTTTTATTTTTTACATGAAATATATCTCAGTATGTTATATTGTTTTATTTATACAATATTTGTTTGCTTATCTTTATCCAGGGTGCCAATAAATATGGACCTGGTTGTATCTGGGGTTTTGTTTTCGGGTTTATCACACTAAAAATGTAACTTGTTGTATCAAATTGTTCTATTTAGTTGTGTACTGTATCAAAAACCACTACTGCGTTCGTTTGTTGTTGTTGTTGTTGTGGTTGTCTACGGCCAGTAAAACAGTGAGATTTGAAAATGTTTCTTTCTTTCTAAGACTTTCCTTACCATGTTGCAAAGCTTGCCTTGCTGTCGGTTAACGCCAAAAGATTGTTTTGATTGGTTGATGGGTTGTGAATGCTGTCTGTGTGTTCAGGCGGTGTTTTATATGACAATCATGGTGACACTTATTACTCAATATTAAATCTATTTCCTGGAATGTATAAAATATTGGCCTACTGTGTATCTGTAGTTCAATCACTTCCGTTTTTTATTCTGTTTAAATGAATAGAAAATAAGAGCTCTGTGTGTGTCTGTGTGTGTGTGTGTGTGTGTGTGTGTGTGTGTGTGTGTGTGTGTGTGTGTGTGAGATAGATTACACAGACCCACAAAGAATTTGAAGACAAATCCAATTTTGATAAACTCCCACATCTACTGGGTGAAATACCACAGTGTGCCATCACAGCAGCAAGATTTGTGACCTGTTGCCACAAGAAAAGGGCAACCAGTGAAGAACAAACACCATTGTAAATACAACCCATGTTTATGTTTAATTATTTTCCCTTGTGTACTTTTGTAACTATTTGCACATCATTATGTAGCCAAGTAGCCTAGTGGTTAGAGTGTTGGACTAGTAACGCAAAGGTTGCTAGATCATATCCCCCGAGCTGACAAGGTACAAAATCTGTTGTTCTGCCCCTGAACAAGGCAGTTAACCCACTGTTTCTAGGCCAGTTAACCCACTGTTCCTAGACCAGTTAACCCACTGTTCTGAGGCTGTCATTGATAATAAGAATTTGTTCTTAACTAACTTGCTGTATACACTGTATATGACATGTCTATTCTTTTGGAATTTTGGTGAGTGTAATGTTTAATGTTCATTTTGAATTGTTTATTTCACTTTCTTTGGCAATGTAAACACGTTTTCCATGCTAATAAAGCCCTTTGAATTTAATGAGAGAGAGAGAGAGACACACATGGTACACGGGAGCCTGATTGGGGAAAACCATTGCATCAAAGGTCTATTTATCTGGAAATCTTTGGGCTACACATTTGTAGGCTAATATATAACAAACAATGGCAATGTTAAAAGTCACAAGCATATTTACTGAGTTAACATTTCATAATACTGATTTGAAAATGAGCACGTAAACCACCTGTGCTTCAGTTATTGCAAATATTGTTTCTTTAATAACAATTGGTTCTGCACTTTAGGCTTCCTACCTCGCGTTAAAAAATAAAATAAAAAGATTTTGTGCATGTAGCTTCATTGGGGCATTTTTTTTTTTTTACTAACTACATCGTTGACTTTCATCTTTCTTTATTTGATACAAGATACAGCTTTAACTTTCTTTTAAAAAGTTGTAATTGTCGCCGACGGACGGCGCTGAAACGCTGTCGGAGCGAATCAGACGTTTTGTTCCTGTCACGTGACCCTTTGACCAGGAAGGCGGCAGGTTGCGTGGTGGAAACACAACCAACAATCTAAAGGTACCTATTTTTTTTTTTAATGCAACTATTAATAATAATAGAAAAACAGATCTGACTTGACATGATGTGTATTCATCCAGCGCGCTGTTTTAAATATTGTCAGAGCAAGACAGTGACTGTAGATGGTTAGCCAGCTAACGTTAGCCTGCTTAACCCAACTTCAGTGTGTAAACTAGTTCATCATCTAACAGCTGTTAAACACAAGTTATTGCGGCAAATGTACCGTTACTTTAATGTTCTTCTAGTTTAGTTGAGTAGACTATTTAATAAACGATATTGATAAAATATCGTCTTAAAATGTTTTTTTTTTTTGTTGTATTCACAGGGTTTTGTATAAAGTTAGCACATGCGCAAAACGTTTAGAAAACCGGAAAAGGTTTGCTGGCCGCGGAGCAAAACAACAACAACAACACTCCGCATGTCTTTATTTCTCTCTCTCTCTCTCTCCCAGTACCATTAGCCATGTGGCTGGACTAGAGGCACAGTGATGCCAGCTGTAGAGCATGTCCGTCTGGGTAGGAAGCGCACCCTGCCCCCGTGCCCCAACCCCCTCTTCCTCCAGTGGCTGTCAGAGCTCCGGGACCAGGCGGCAGAGAAGGGACAGAAGACCCAGTACGTTTATCAGAAGGTAAACAAACACACTCGGGCTATAAGGACTTGCACTAGGTGTATCACAAGGTAACTAGCCACAACAGCCTTTATACCCCAGGACACGTTCTGCATGCTACTGGGGTCCCCCAGGGTGTGCAGGCTTTTGTTCCAGACCAGCACTAAAACACCTGACTCTCCCTCTCTCTCTTACCAGGTTATCAGTTCGTTGAAGAAGTACCCCCTCCCTCTCTCTCTTACCAGGCTATCAGTTTGTTGAAGAAGTACCCCCTCTCTCTCTTACCAGGCTATCAATTTGTTGAAGAAGTACCCCCTCTCTCTCATACCAGGCTATCAGTTCGTTGAAGAAGTACCCTCTCTCTCTCTTTCCAGGCTATCAGTTCGTTGAAGAAGTACCCCCTCTCTCTCTCTCTTACCAGGCTATCAGTTTGTTGAAGAAGTACCCCCTCTCTCTCTCTCTCTTACCAGGCTATCAGTTCGTTGAAGAAGTACCCCCTCTCTCTCTTACCAGGCTATCAGTTCGTTGAAGAAGTACCCCCCCTCTCTCTCTCTTACCAGGCTATCAGTTTGTTGAAGAAGTACCCCCTCCCTCTCTCTCTTACCAGGCTATCAGTTCGTTGAAGAAGTACCCCCTCCCTCTCTCTCTTACCAGGCTATCAGTTCGTTGAAGAAGTACCCCCTCCCTCTCTCTCTTACCAGGCTATCAGTTCGTTGAAGAAGTACCCCTTCTCTCTCTCTCTTACCAGGCTATCAGTTCGTTGAAGAAGTACCCCCTCCCTCTCTCTCTTACCAGGCTATCAGTTTGTTGAAGAAGTACCCCCTCCCTCTCTCTCTTACCAGGCTATCAGTTCGTTGAAGAAGTACCCCTTCTCTCTCTCTTACCAGGCTATCAGTTCGTTGAAGAAGTACCCCCTCCCTCTCTCTCTTACCAGGCTATCAGTTTGTTGAAGAAGTACCCCCTCTCTCTCTTACCAGGCTATCAGTTCGTTGAAGAAGTACCCCTTCTCTCTCTCTCTCTTACCAGGCTATCAGTTCGTTGAAGAAGTACCCCCTCCCTCTCTCTCTTACCAGGCTATCAGTTCGTTGAAGAAGTACCCCCTCCCTCTCCAGAACGCTCGAGAGGCTAAGATTCTACAGAACTTTGGAGACGGAATCTGCAAGATACTGGATGAGAAGTTACAGAGGCATTACAGAGAGAACGGTGAGATGGATGGAGAGAGAGAGAGGGATGGAGAGAGAGAGGGATGGAGAGAGAGAGGGATGGAGAGAGAGAGGGATGGGGAGAGAGAGAGGGATGGAGAGAGAGAGGGATGGAGAGAGAGAGAGGGATGGAGAGAGAGAGAGGGATGGAGAGAGAGAGAGGGATGGAGAGAGAGAGAGATGGATGGAGACAGAGAGAGAGAGAGAGATGGATGGAGAGAGGGAGAGAGAGAGAGAGATGGATGGAGAGAGAGAGATGGATGGAGAGAGAGAGGGATGGAGAGAGAGAGGGATGGAGAGAGAGAGGGATGGAGAGAGAGAGAGGGATGGAGAGAGAGAGGGATGGAGAGAGAGAGAGGGATGGAGAGAGAGAGAGATGGATGGAGACAGAGAGAGAGATGGATGGAGAGAGGGAGAGAGAGAGAGAGAGAGAGAGAGAGATGGATGGAGAGAGAGAGAGATGGATGGAGAGAGAGATGGATGGAGAGAGAGAGAGA
Source organism: Oncorhynchus clarkii lewisi (assembly GCF_045791955.1). Lineage (NCBI taxonomy): Eukaryota > Metazoa > Chordata > Actinopteri > Salmoniformes > Salmonidae > Oncorhynchus > Oncorhynchus clarkii. The sequence continues at coordinate 8,350,113 of NC_092155.1, read as the reverse complement.
GATGGATGGAGAGAGAGAGAGAGAGAGAGATGGATGGATATGGAGAGAGAGATGGATGGATATGGAGAGAGAGATGGATGGATATGGAGAGAGATGGATGGATATGGAGAGAGAGAGAGATGGATGGATATGGAGGGAGAGAGAGAGATGGATGGATGGAGGATGGATGGAGTGATCATACGTTTCTCTTCCCCATCCCTCCCACCCCTTCCAGGTCCGGACGCTCCCATCCACTCCCTTCCCAGCGGTGTGACGGTGGCCCCTAGTCGCCGTAGCAACAACAACCTGGCTCAGCCCACCAAACAGCCCTCTAGGAAAGAGAGGGAAGGAGGGAGGAGGAAGAGGGAATATGTGCCCCAGAAGAGGTCTGGTGGATATGCTGTTCTGCTAACACTCTACAGAGAGTCTCAGGTCTGTCCCTCTCCCCTCGCTCCCTGTCCCTCTCCCCACGCTTCCTGTCCCTCTCCCCACGCTCCCTGCCCCTCTCCCCACGCTCCCTGTCCCTCTCCCCACGCTCCCTGTCCCTCTCCCCACGCTCCCTGTCCCTCTCCCCACGCTCCCTGTCCCTCTCCCCACGCTCCCTGTCCCTCTCCCCACGCTCCCTGTCCCTCTCCCCACGCTCCCTGTCCCCACACTCCCTGTCCCCTGTCCCCTCGCTCCCTTTCCCCTCGCTCCCTTTCCCCTCGCTCCCTGTCCCCTCGCTCCCTTTCTCCTCGCTCCCTTTCTCCTCGCTCCCTTTCCCCTCGCTCCCTTTCCCCTCGCTCCCTGTCCCTCTCCGTCCCTCTCCCATCGCTCCCTGTCCCTTTCCCCTCGCTCCCTGTCCCCTCGCTCCCTGTCCCCTCGCTCCCTGTCCCCTCGCTCCCTTTCCACTCGCTCCCTTTCCCCTCGCTCCCTTTCCCCTCGCTCCCTTTCCCCTCGCTCCCTTTCCCCTCGCTCCCTGTCCCCTCGCTCCCTGTCCCCTCGCTCCCTGTCCCCTCGCTCCCTGTCCCCTCGCTCCCTGTCCCCTCGCTCCCTGTCCCCTCGCTCCCTGTCCCCTCGCTCCCTTTCCCCTCGCTCCCTTTCCCCTCGTTCTCTGTCCCCTCGCTCTCTCTCCCCACGCTCCCTGTCCCTCTCCCCACGCTCCCTGTCCCTCTCCCCACGCTCCCTGTCCCTCTCCCCACGCTCCCTGTCCCCCTCCCCACGCTCCCTGTCCCCTCGCTCCCTGTCCCCTCGCTCCCTGTCCCCTCGCTCCCTGTCCCCTCGCTCCCTTTCCCCTCGCTCCCTGTCCCTCTCCGTCCCTCTCCCCTCGCTCCCTGTCCCTGTACCCTCGCTCCCTGTCCCCTCGCTCTCTGTCCCCTCGCTCTCTGTCCCCTCGCTCTCTGTCCCCTCGCTCCCTGTCCCCTCGCTCCCTGTCCCCTCGCTCCCTGTCCCCTCGCTCCCTGTCCCCTCGCTCCCTGTCCCCTCGCTCCCTGTCCCCTCGCTCCCTGTCCCCACGCTCCCTGTCCCCACGCTCCCTGTCCCCACGCTCCCTGTCCCTCTCCCCACGCTCCCTGTCCCTCTCCCCACGCTCCCTGTCCCTCTCCCCACGCTCCCTGTCCCTCTCCCCACGCTCCCTGTCCCTCTCCCCACGCTCCCTGTCCCTCTCCCCACGCTCCCTGTCCCTCTCCCCACGCTCCCTGTCCCTCTCCCCACGCTCCCTGTCCCTCTCCCCACGCTCCCTGTCCCTCTCCCCACGCTCCCTGTCACTCTCCCCACGCTCCCTGTCACTCTCCCCACGCTCCCTGTCACTCTCCCCACGCTCCCTGTCACTCTCCCCACGCTCCCTGTCACTCTCCCCACGCTCCCTGTCACTCTCCCCACGCTCCCTGTCACTCTCCCCACGCTCCCTGTCACTCTCCCCACGCTCCCTGTCACTCTCCCCACGCTCACTGTCCCCACGCTCCCTGTCCCCACGCTCCCTGTCCCCACGCTCCCTGTCCCCACGCTCCCTGTCCCCACGCTCCCTGTCCCCTCGCTCCCTGTCCCCTCGCTCTCTGTCCCCTCGCTCCCTGTCCCCTCGCTCTCTGTCCCCTCGCTCTCTGTCCCCTCGCTCTCTGTCCCCTCGCTCTCTGTCCCCTCGCTCTCTGTCCCCTCGCTCTCTGTCCCCTCGCTCTCTGTCCCCTCGCTCCCTGTCCCCTCGCTCCCTGTCCCCTCGCTCCCTGTCCCCTCGCTCCCTGTCCCCTCGCTCCCTGTCCTCTCGCTCCCTGTCCCCTCGCTCCCTGTCCCCACGCTCCCTGTCCCCACGCTCCCTGTCCCCACGCTCCCTGTCCCTCTCCCCACGCTCCCTGTCCCTCTCCCCACGCTCCCTGTCCCTCTCCCCTCGCTCCCTCTCCCCTCTCCCCCTGTCCCTCTCTCCACGCTCCCTGTCCCTCTCTCCACGCTCCCTGTCCCTCTCCCCACGCTCCCTGTCCCTCTCCCCACGCTCCCTGTCCCTCTCCCCACGCTCCCTGTCCCTCTCCCCACGCTCCCTGTCACTCTCCCCACGCTCCCTGTCACTCTCCCCACGCTCCCTGTCACTCTCCCCACGCTCCCTGTCACTCTCCCCACGCTCCCTGTCACTCTCCCCACGCTCCCTGTCACTCTCCCCACGCTCCCTGTCCCCACGCTCCCTGTCCCCACGCTCCCTGTCCCCTCGCTCCCTGTCCCCTCGCTCCCTGTCCCCTCGCTCCCTGTCCCCACGCTCCCTGTCCCTCTCCCCACGCTCCCTGTCCCTCTCCCCACGCTCCCTGTCACTCTCCCCACGCTCCCTGTCCCTCTCCCCACGCTCCCTGTCCCTTGCTCCCTGTCCCTCTCCCCTCGCTCCCTGTCCCTCTCCCCTCGCTCCCTGTCCCTCTCCCCACGCTCCCTGTCCCTCTCCCCTCGCTCTCTGTCCCCTCGCTCTCAGTCCCCTCGCTCCCTGTCCCTGTCCCCTCGCTCCCTGTCCCTGTCCCCTCGCTCCCTGTCCCTGTCCCCTCGCTCCCTGTCCCCTCGCTCTCTGTCCCCTCGCTCTCTGTCCCCTCGCTCTCTGTCCCCTCGCTCTCTGTCCCCTCGCTCCCTGTCCCCTCGCTCCCTGTCCTCTCGCTCCCTGTCCTCTCGCTCCCTGTCCCCTCGCTCCCTGTCCCCTCGCTCCCTGTCCCCTCGCTCCCTGTCCCCTCGCTCTCTGTCCCCTCGCTCCATGTCTCCTCGCTCCCTGTCCCCTCGCTCCCTGTCTCCTCGCTCTCTGTCCCCCCGCTCTCTGTCCCCCCGCTCTCTGTCCCCCCGCTCTCTGTCCCCCCGCTCTCTGTCCCCCCGCTCTCTGTCCCCCCGCTCTCTGTCCCCTCGCTCCCTGTCCCCTCGCTCTCTGTCCCCCCGCTCTCTGTCCCCCCGCTCCCTGTCCCTCTCCCCACGCTCCCTGTCCCTCTCCCCACGCTCCCTGTCCCTCTCCCCACGCTCCCTGTCCCTCTCGCCACGCTCCCTGTCCCTCTCCCCACGCTCCCTGTCCCCCTCCCCTCGCTCCCTGTCCCTCTCCCCTCGCTCCCTGTCCCTCTCCCCACGCTGCCTGTCCCCTCGCTCCCTGTCCCCTCGCTCTCTGTCCCCCCGCTCTCTGTCCCCCCGCTCCCTGTCCCTCTCGCCACGCTCCCTGTCCCTCTCCCCACGCTCCCTGTCCCCCTCCCCTCGCTCCCTGTCCCTCTCCCCACGCTGCCTGTCCCCTCGCTCTCTGTCCCCCCGCTCCCTGTCCCTCTCGCCACGCTCCCTGTCCCTCTCCCCACGCTCCCTGTCCCCCTCCCCTCGCTCCCTGTCCCTCTCCCCACGCTGCCTGTCCCCTCGCTCCCTGTCCCCTCGCTCCCTGTCCCCTCGCTCCCTGTCCCCTCGCTCCCTGTCCCCTCGCTCCCTGTCCCCTCGCTCCCTGTCCCCTCGCTCCCTTTCCCCTCGCTCCCTGTCCCCTCGCTCCCTGTCCCCTCGCTCCCTGTCCCCTCGCTCCCTGTCCCCTCGCTCCCTTTCCCCTCGCTCCCTGTCCCCTCGCTCTCTGTCCCCTCGCTCTCTGTCCCCTCGCTCCCTGTCCCCTCGCTCCCTGTCCCCTCGCTCCCTGTCCCCTCGCTCTCTGTCCCCTCGCTCTCTCTCCCCTCGCTCTCTCTCCCCTCGCTCCCTGTCCCTCTCCCCACGCTCCCTGTCCCTCTCCCCACGCTCCCTGTCCCTCTCCCCACGCTCCCTGTCCCTCTCCCCACGCTCCCTGTCCCTCTCGCCACGCTCCCTGTCCCTCTCCCCACGCTCCCTGTCCCCCTCCCCTCGCTCCCTGTCCCTCTCCCCACGCTGCCTGTCCCCTCGCTCCCTGTCCCCTCGCTCTCTGTCCCCCCGCTCTCTGTCCCCCCGCTCTCTGTCCCCCCGCTCTCTGTCCCCCCGCTCTCTGTCCCCCCGCTCTCTCTCCCCTCGCTCTCTCTCCCCTCGCTCTCTCTCCCCTCGCTCCCTGTCCCTCTCCCCACGCTCCCTGTCCCTCTCCCCACGCTCCCTGTCCCTCTCCCCACGCTCCCTGTCCCTCTCCCCACGCTCCCTGTCCCTCTCCCCACGCTCCCTGTCCCTCTCCCCACGCTCCCTGTCCCTCTCGCCACGCTCCCTGTCCCTCTCCCCACGCTCCCTGTCCCCCTCCCCTCGCTCCCTGTCCCTCTCCCCACGCTGCCTGTCCCCTCGCTCCCTGTCCCCTCGCTCCCTGTCCCCTCGCTCCCTGTCCCCTCGCTCCCTGTCCCCTCGCTCCCTGTCTCCTCGCTCCCTGTCCCCTCGCTCCCTGTCCCCTCGCTCCCTTTCCCCTCGCTCCCTTTCCCCTCGCTCCCTGTCCCCTCGCTCTCTGTCCCCTCGCTCCCTGTCCCCTCGCTCCCTGTCCCCTCGCTCCCTGTCCCCTCGCTCCCTGTCCCCTCGCTCCCTGTCCCCTCGCTCCCTGTCCCCTCGCTCCCTGTCCCCTCGCTCCCTGTCCCCTCGCTCCCTGTCCCCTCGCTCCCTGCCCTCTCGCTCTCTGTCCCCTCGCTCCCTGTCCCCTCGCTCCCTGTCCCCTCGCTCCCTGTCCCCTCGCTCCCTGTCCCTCTCCCCACGCTCCCTGTCCCTCTCCCCTCGCTCCCTGCCCTCTCGCTCTCTGTCCCCTCGCTCCCTGTCCCCTCGCTCCCTGTCCCCTCGCGCCCTGTCCCTCTCCCCACGCTCCCTGTCCCTCTCCCCTCGCTCCCTGTCCCTCTCCCCACGCTCCCTGTCCCTCTCCTCGCTCCCTCTCCCCCTGTCCCTCTCCCCCTGTCCCTCTCCCCACGCTCCCTGTCCCTCTCCCCACGCTCCCTGTCCCTCTCCCCACGCTCCCTCTCCCTCTCCCCACGCTCCCTCTCCCTCTCCCCACGCTCCCTGTCACTCTCCCCACGCTCCCTCTCCCTCTCCCCACGCTCCCTGTCACTCTCCCCACGCTCCCTCTCCCTCTCCCCACGCTCCCTGTCACTCTCCCCACGCTCCCTGTCACTCTCCCCACGCTCCCTGTCACTCTCCCCACGCTCCCTGTCACTCTCCCCACGCTCCCTGTCACTCTCCCCACGCTCCCTGTCACTCTCCCCACGCTCCCTGTCACTCTCCCCACGCTCCCTGTCACTCTCCCCACGCTCCCTGTCACTCTCCCCACGCTCCCTGTTACTCTCCCCACGCTCCCTGTCACTCTCCCCCCTGTCCCTGTCCCCACGCTCCCTGTCCCCTCGCTCCCTGTCCCCACGCTCCCTGTCCCCACGCTCCCTGTCCCTCTCCCCAAGCTCCCTGTCCCTCTCCCCACGCTCCCTGTCCCTCTCCCCACGCTCCCTGTCCCTCTCCCCACGCTCCTGTCCCTCTCCCCACGCTCCCTGTCACTCTCCCCACGCTCCCTGTCACTCTCCCCTCGCTCCCTGTCCCCTCGCTCCCTTTCTCCTCGCTCCCTTTCTCCTCGCTCCCTTTCCCCTCGCTCCCTTTCCCCTCGCTCCCTGTCCCTCTCCGTCCCTCTCCCCTCGCTCCCTGTCCCTTTCCCCTCGCTCCCTGTCCCCTCGCTCCCTGTCCCCTCGCTCCCTTTCCCCTCGCTCCCTTTCCCCTCGCTCCCTTTCCCCTCGCTCCCTTTCCCCTCGCTCCCTTTCCCCTCGCTCCCTTTCCCCTCGCTCCCTTTCCCCTCGCTCCCTGTCCCCTCGCTCCCTGTCCCCTCGCTCCCTGTCCCCTCGCTCCCTGTCCCCTCGCTCCCTGTCCCTCTCCCCACGCTCCCTGTCCCTCTCCCCACGCTCCCTGTCCCTCTCCCCACGCTCCCTGTCCCTCTCCCCACGCTCCCTGTCCCTCTCCCCACGCTCCCTGTCCCTCTCCCCACGCTCCCTGTCCCTCTCCCCACGCTCCCTGTCCCTTGCTCCCTGTCCCTCTCCCCTCGCTCCCTGTCCCTCTCCCCTCGCTCCCTGTCCCTCTCCCCACGCTCCCTGTCCCTCTCCCCTCGCTCTCTGTCCCCTCGCTCTCAGTCCCCTCGCTCCCTGTCCCTGTCCCCTCGCTCCCTGTCCCTGTCCCCTCGCTCCCTGTCCCTGTCCCCTCGCTCTCTGTCCCCTCGCTCTCTGTCCCCTCGCTCTCTGTCCCCTCGCTCTCTGTCCCCTCGCTCTCTGTCCCCTCGCTCTCTGTCCCCTCGCTCTCTGTCCCCTCGCTCTCTGTCCCCTCGCTCTCTGTCCCCTCGCTCCCTGTCCCCTCGCTCCCTGTCCCCTCGCTCCCTGTCCTCTCGCTCCCTGTCCCCTCGCTCCCTGTCCCCTCGCTCCCTGTCCCCTCGCTCCCTGTCCCCTCGCTCCCTGTCCCCTCGCTCCCTGTCTCCTCGCTCCCTGTCCCCTCGCTCCCTGTCCCCTCGCTCCCTGTCCCCTCGCTCCCTGTCCCCTCGCTCCCTGTCCCCTCGCTCTCTGTCCCCCCGCTCTCTGTCCCCCCGCTCTCTGTCCCCCCGCTCTCTGTCCCCCCGCTCTCTGTCCCCCCGCTCTCTCTCCCCTCGCTCTCTCTCCCCTCGCTCTCTCTCCCCTCGCTCCCTGTCCCTCTCCCCACGCTCCCTGTCCCTCTCCCCACGCTCCCTGTCCCTCTCCCCACGCTCCCTGTCCCTCTCCCCACGCTCCCTGTCCCTCTCCCCACGCTCCCTGTCCCTCTCCCCACGCTCCCTGTCCCTCTCCCCACGCTCCCTGTCCCTCTCGCCACGCTCCCTGTCCCTCTCCCCACGCTCCCTGTCCCCCTCCCCTCGCTCCCTGTCCCTGTCCCCTCGCTCCCTGTCCCCTCGCTCCCTGTCCCCTCGCTCCCTGTCCCCTCGCTCCCTGTCCCCTCGCTCCCTGTCCCCTCGCTCCCTGTCCCCTCGCTCCCTGTCCCCTCGCTCCCTGTCCCCTCGCTCCCTGTCCCCTCGCTCCCTGTCCCCTCGCTCCCGGTCCCCGCGCCCCCGGGCCCCTCGCGCCCTGTCCCCTCGCTCCCTGTCCCCTCGCTCCCTGTCCCCTCGCTCTCTGTCCCCTCGCTCCCTGTCCCCTCTCTCCCTGTCCCCTCGCTCCCTGTCCCTCTCCCCACGCTCCCTGTCCCTCTCCCCACGCTCCCTGTCCCTCTCCCCACGCTCCCTGTCCCTCTCCTCGCTCCCTCTCCCCCTGTCCCTCTCCCCCTGTCCCTCTCCCCACGCTCCCTGTCCCTCTCCCCACGCTCCCTGTCCCTCTCCCCACGCTCCCTCTCCCTCTCCCCACGCTCCCTCTCCCTCTCCCCACGCTCCCTGTCACTCTCCCCACGCTCCCTCTCCCTCTCCCCACGCTCCCTCTCCCTCTCCCCACGCTCCCTCTCCCTCCTTGTCACTCTCCCCACGCTCCCTCTCCCTCTCCCCACGCTCCCTGTCACTCTCCCCACGCTCCCTCTCCCTCTCCCCACGCTCCCTGTCACTCTCCCCACGCTCCCTCTCCCTCTCCCCACGCTCCCTGTCACTCTCCCCACGCTCCCTGTCACTCTCCCCACGCTCCCTGTCACTCTCCCCACGCTCCCTGTCACTCTCCCCACGCTCCCTGTCACTCTCCCCACGCTCCCTGTCACTCTCCCCACGCTCCCTGTCCCCACGCTCCCTGTCCCCACGCTCCCTGTCCCCACGCTCCCTGTCCCTCTCCCCAAGCTCCCTGTCCCTCTCCCCACGCTCCCTGTCCCTCGCTCCCTGTCCCTCTCCCCTCGCTCCCTGTCCCTCGCTCCCTGTCCCTCTCCCCTCGCTCCCTGTCCCTCTCCCCACGCTCCCTGTCCCTCTCCCCTCGCTCTCTGTCCCCTCGCTCTCTGTCCCCTCGCTCCCTGTCCCTGTCCCCTCGCTCTCTGTCCCCTCGCTCTCTGTCCCCTCGCTCTCTGTCCCCTCGCTCCCTGTCCCTGTCCCCTCGCTCTCTGTCCCCACGCTCCCTGTCCCTCTCCCCACGCTCCCTGTCCCTCTCCCCACGCTCCCTGTCCCTCGCTCCCTGTCCCTGTCCCCACGCTCCCTGTCCCTCTCCCCACGCTCCCTGTCCCTCTCCCCACGCTCCCTGTCCCTCTCCCCTCGCTCCCTGTCCCCACGCTCCCTGTCCCCACGCTCCCTGTCCCTCTCCCCACGCTCCCTGTCCCTCTCCCCACGCTCCCTGTCCCTCTCCCCACGCTCCCTGTCCCCACGCTCCCTGTCCCTGTCCCCACGCTCCCTGTCCCTGTCCCCACGCTCCCTGTCCCTCTCCCCATGCTCCCTGTCCCTCTCCCCATGCTCCCTGTCCCTCTCCCCACGCTCCCTGTCCCTCTCCCCACGCTCCCTGTCCCCTCGCTCCCTGTCCCCTCGCTCCCTGTCCCCACGCTCCCTGTCCCCACGCTCCCTGTCCCCACGCTCCCTGTCCCCTCGCTCCCTGTCCCTCTCCCCTCGCTCCCTGTCCCCTCACTCCCTGTGCCTCTCTCCCAATCCTTCATCTTTCCCTCCTCTATCAAAAGCAGAATTATCTGTGATTCCCAGTAAATGTAAGTAAGATGCTGTTTTGGTTTGTCAGACTTGTGACGTTGATGTCCTCTCTCCCCTCCCCCTGTCCTCTCTCCCCTCCCCCCTCCCCCTATCCTCTCTCCCCTCCCCCTGTCCTCTCTCCCCTCCCCCTGTCCTCTCTCCCCTCCCCCTGTCCTCTCTCCCCTCTCCCCTGTCCTCTCTCTCCTACCCCTGTCCTCTCTCTCCTACCCCTGTCCTCTCTCTCCTACCCCTGTCCCCTCTCCCCTGTCCCCTCTCTCCCCTCTCCCCTGTCCTCTCTCTCCTTCCCCTCTCTCCTCTCTCCCCTGTCCCCTCTCCCCTGTCCCCTCTCTCCTCTCTCCTCTCTCCCCTGTCCCCTCTCCCCTGTCCCCTCTCTCCTCTCTCCCCTCTCCCCCTCTCCCCTGTCCTCTCTCCCCTGTCCCCTCTCTCCTCTCTCCCCTCTCCCCCTGTCCCCTCTCCCCCTGTCCCCTCTCCCCTGTCCTCTCTCCCCTCCCCCTGTCCTCTCTCCCCTCCCCCTGTCCTCTCTCCCCTCCCCCTGTCCTCTCTCCCCTCCCCCTGTCCTCTCTCCCCTCCCCCTGTCCTCTCTCCCCTCCCCCTCTCCCCTGTCCCCTCTCCCCTGTCCTCTCTCTCTCCTACCCCTGTCCTCTCTCCCCTGTCCCCTCTCTCTCTCCCCCTCTCCCCCTCTCCCCTGTCCTCTCTCTCCTACCCCTGTCCTCTCTCCCCTGTCCCCTCTCTCCTCTCTCCCCGCTCCCCCTCTCCCCTGTCCTCTCTCTCCTCCCCCTGTCCTCTCTCCCCTGTCCCCTCTCTCCTCTCTCCCCTCTCCCCCTCTCCCCTGTCCTCTCTCTCCTACCCCTGTCCTCTCTCCCCTGTCCCCTCTCTCCTCTCTCCCCTCTCCCCCTCTCCCCTGTCCCCTCTCTCCCTGTCCTCTCTCCCCCCTCTCCCCTGTCCTCTCTCCCCTGTCCCTGTCCTCTCTCCTCCCCTCTCCCCTGTCCTTTTCCTCTCTCTAGGTTCCTGGGGGTAAGGGATTTATGTTTAAACTGGAGCTGCAGGCTGAGGCCCAGCATCTGTCTGACAAGTCCTTCTCTGTGGTGAGTCTGAGCCACATTCAGACAATGTTGCTACCACATTCAGACAGCGTTGCTACCACATTCAGACAGCGTTGCTACCACATTCAGACAGCGTTGCTACCACATTCAGACAGCGTTGCTACCACATTCAGACAGCGTTGCTACCACATTCAGACAGCGTTGCTCTTGAGGTCTCTTGTCATGCTAGCACAAACAATCAATGACTTTCCCTGTCCCCCTGTCCCCCTGTCCTCCTGTCCCCCTGTCCTCCTGCCCCCCTCCCTCCTGTCCTCCTGTCCCCCTTCCTCCTGTCCCCCTTCCTCCTGTCCTCCTCCCTCCTGTCCTCCTGTCCCCCTCCCTCCTGTCCTCCTGTCCCCCTGTCCTCCTGTCCTCCTCCCTCCTGTCCTCCTGTCCCCCTTCCTCCTGTCCCCCTCCCTCCTGTCCTCCTGTCCACCACCCTCCTGTCCTCCTGTCCTCCTGTCCTCCTGTCTTCTTGTCCTCCTGTCCCCCTCCCCCTGTCCTCTCCTGCCTCTCGTTGCCTGTAGCCTGATCTGGGTAGTAAATACACAGCCTGGTCCTCAGTGAGCACACTGATACAGAAAGACTTGGTCCTGAAGACACACAACCCCGCCAGGTAAACCACAAGATGATCACCTCCTCTTCTTTTTAAAACTCTCCATGTTCTTTCTTCCTCGTTTGTTCCTCTTCATCTGTCACTTTGTCTGGTACCCTGTAGTGATCTCTTTCCATCTCTCTCTCTCTGTCCCTCATCCCCCTCTCCTAGGTATTCTCTGACTGAGCTGGGTTTGGCCCTGGCAGAGAGACTAGAAGACGGAGAGAGAGAACAAGAAGAGGACAGGAGGAGTGACGTGAGGGAAGAAGAGGAGGGAAGTGGGCCTGGCGTTGACCTTACTGCCAAGGAAGATGAGAAAAAGAAGAGAACAGAGTGAGTGAACGAGAGACACAAATTATGTTTTATCATTGGTGTTTTGATGGGTTTTGTTTGATAATTGTAGTAATGTATTTGACTAAGATTCGTTTCTCTATTTCTCTCGGCCTGTGGTAGGCCCATAGCGGGGCCTGACCCGGCAGCCTATGTTGCCCAGAGAGGGAGTGAGGTGCCTGGGGTAAACTCCTCAGAAAAGCCCCAGGCTGCAGAGACAAAGACTAGGCCGGCTGGAGGCTGTCTGTACCCAGGCAGTTATGACATTGTGCTATGTGTGGACTTCATTGAGACTACTGGGTAAGAGGTCTGTCTGTGTGTCTGTCTGTGTGGTTGAGTTTGAGGTTTCTGGGTAGACACAACATGTATGTGCGCTAGTGGTGGGGGAAAAATCGATAGATACATATCGGGATATTATTTTTCGACTATATATCATATTATTTTTGCGATCGTTGGCGGTACCTGCACCAAATGTCCAGTATATTTCCTTCATAGTTCTCCATCTTTTTTAAATAGGGAGACAATTTAGTTTTCAGGCCTTGTGTTTCCATGACGGATCAAAAGTACTTTTCTAATGACTCTCTCTTGTCTCAAGCACCGTATGGTGAGGAATATGTTGGGAACATCCCAATAGCAAATACGATCACAGTATCCAATCGCAATGCAGATAGAATCGCAATGCAGATAGAATCGCAATGCAGATAGAATCGCAATGCAGATAGAATCGCAATGCAGATAGAATCGCAATGCAGATAGAATCGCAATGCAGATAGAATCATGAGAATCACAATGCGTGTAGAATCATGAGAATCACAATGCAGATAGAATCACAATGCATCTAGAATCATGAGAATCACAATGCAGATAGAATCACAATGCAGATAGAATCACAATGCAGATAGAATCATGAGAATCACAATGCGTGTAGAATCATGAGAATCACAATGCAGATAGAATCACAATGCAGATAGAATCACAATGCAGATAGAATCACAATGCAGATAGAATCATGAGATTCACAATGCGTGTCAGCACCTAATTGTCATGATAATATGTTATCGTGAGATCCTTGGTAATTCCCAGCCCTAGTGTGTGTTAATGCATTCCTCGTGTGTGTGTGTGTGTGTGTGTGTGTGTGTGTGTGTGTAGGGGCAGCACGGCCTGTAAGCAGGAGCTGGTGAAGGAGCTGCAGAGGAACGGCGTAACCTTTGATGTCAGGAAGTTAAACGTAGGTGACTTCCTGTGGGTGGCCAAGGAGAGGGTCGCTCCCGTGTCAGGTAACACTGAGCTCGTCTTTTCCCCTGGGTACTAAGTCTGTTTCCCCCTGGGTACTAAAAGTCTGTTTCCCCCTGGGTACTAAAAGTCTGTTTCCCCCTGGGTACTAAAAGTCTGTTTCCCCCTGGGTACTAAACGCCTGTTTCCCCCTGGGTACTAAACGCCTGTTTCCCCCTGAGTACTAAACGCCTGTTTCCCCCTGGGTACTAAACGCCTGTTTCCCCCTGGGTACTAAACGCCTGTTTCCCCCTGGGTACTAAACGCCTGTTTCCCCCTGGGTACTAAAAGTCTGTTTTCCCCCTGGGTACTAAAAGTCTGTTTTCCCCCTGGGTACTAAAAGTCTGTTTTCCCCCTGGGTACTAAAAGTCTGTTTTCCCCCTGGGTACTAAAAGTCTGTTTTCCCCCTGGGTACTAAAAGTCTGTTTTCCCCCTGGGTACTAAAAGTCTGTTTTCCCCCTGGGTACTAAAAGTCTGTTTTCCCCCTGGGTACTAAAAGTCTGTTTTCCCCCTGGGTACTAAAAGTCTGTTTTCCCCCTGGGTACTAAAAGTCTGTTTTCCCCCTGGGTACTAAAAGTCTGTTTTCCCCCTGGGTACTAAAAGTCTGTTTCCTCCTGGGTACTAAGAGTCTGTTTTCCCCCTGGGTACTAAGAGTCTGTTTTCCCCCTGGGTACTAAGAGTCTGTTTTCCCCCTGGGTACTAAGAGTCTGTTTCCCCCTGGGTACTACAAGTCTATTACAAGTCTACTATAAATACTTTAAATACTATAAATACTATAAATACTTTAAATACTATAAATACTTTAAATACTTTAATACTATAAATACTTTAAATACTTTAAATACTATAAATACTTTAAATACTTTAAATACTATAAATACTTTAAATACTATAAATACTTGAAATACTTGAAATACTATAAATACTTGAAATACTATAAATACTTTAAATACTATAAATACTTTAAATACTTTAAATAATATAAATACTTTAAATACTTTTAATACTTTAATACGTTAATACTTTTATACTTTAATACTTTTAATACTTTATATACTTTAAATACTTTAATACTTTAAATACTTTAAATACTTTTTGACAGGTTCTTTTGAATATCCACTATTTTAATTTCAACCTACTCTTCCTCCCTCTTTTTCCCTCTCTCTCCCTCTCTCTCCCTTTCTCTCATTCCCTCCCCCTCCAGGTCAGTTGCGTGCCCCTCCAAGTAGGGAGCTGGTGCTTGATTACATCATCGAGAGGAAGAGGATGGACGACTTGTGTGGTAGCATCATCGACGGACGATTCAGGGAACAGAAGGTGTGTGTGTGTGTGTGTGTGTGTGTGTGTGTGCAGGATTCATCAACATACTGCTTTTTCCCTGCAGTTAGTTTTCAGACATTTCATCCTCTCCACCTCTCTCTCAGTTTCGTCTGAAGAGGTGTGGTCTACAGAAGCCCATCTACCTGGTGGAGGAGTGTGGTTCTGCTGCTGCTCACCTGAGTTTACCTGAGACCACGCTACAGCAGGCTATAGTTAATACACAGGTACACCTGAGACCCCCCCCCCCTACAGCAGGCTATAGTTAATACACAGGTACACCTGAGACCCCCCCCCTACAGCAGACTATAGTTAATACAACCTGAGACCCCCCCCTACAGCAGACTATAGTTAATACAACCTGAGACCCCCCCTACAGCAGACTATAGTTAATACAACCTGAGACCCCCCCTACAGCAGACTATAGTTAATACAACCTGAGACCCCCCCTACAGCAGACTATAGTTAATACAACCTGAGACCCCCCCCCTACAGCAGACTATAGTTAATACAACCTGAGACCCCCCCTACAGCAGACTATAGTTAATACAACCTGAGACCCCCCCTACAGCAGACTATAGTTAATACAACCTGAGACCCCCCCTACAGCAGACTATAGTTAATACAACCTGAGACCCCCCCCCTACAGCAGACTATAGTTAATACAACCTGAGACCCCCCCCCCCTACAGCAGACTATAGTTAATACAACCTGAGACCCCCCCTACAGCAGACTATAGTTAATACAACCTGAGACCCCCCCCCTACAGCAGACTATAGTTAATACAACCTGAGACCCCCCCTACAGCAGACTATAGTTAATACAACCTGAGACCCCCCCTACAGCAGACTATAGTTAATACAACCTGAGACCCCCCCCCTACAGCAGACTATAGTTAATACAACCTGAGACCCCCCCTACAGCAGACTATAGTTAATACAACCTGAGACCCCCCCCCCTACAGCAGACTATAGTTAATACAACCTGAGACCCCCCCTACAGCAGACTATAGTTAATACAACCTGAGACCCCCCCCCTACAGCAGACTATAGTTAATACAACCTGAGACCCCCCCCCTACAGCAGACTATAGTTAATACAACCTGAGACCCCCCCCCCCCTACAGCAGACTATAGTTAATACAACCTGAGACCCCCCCCTACAGCAGACTATAGTTAATACAACCTGAGACCCCCCCCTACAGCAGACTATAGTTAATACAACCTGAGACCCCCCCTACAGCAGACTATAGTTAATACAACCTGAGACCCCCCCCTACAGCAGACTATAGTTAATACAACCTGAGACCCCCCCTACAGCAGACTATAGTTAATACAACCTGAGACCCTACAGCAGACTATAGTTAATACAACCTGAGACCCCCCCTACAGCAGACTATAGTTAATACAACCTGAGACCCCCCCTACAGCAGACTATAGTTAATACAACCTGAGACCCCCCCTACAGCAGACTATAGTTAATACAACCTGAGACCCCCCCTACAGCAGACTATAGTTAATACAACCTGAGACCCCCCCCCCTACAGCAGACTATAGTTAATACAACCTGAGACCCCCCCTACAGCAGACTATAGTTAATACAACCTGAGACCCCCCCCCCCCTACAGCAGACTATAGTTAATACAACCTGAGACCCCCCCCTACAGCAGACTATAGTTAATACAACCTGAGACCCCCCCTACAGCAGACTATAGTTAATACAACCTGAGACCCCCCCCCCCTACAGCAGACTATAGTCAATACAACCTGAGACCCTACAGCAGACTATAGTTAATACAACCTGAGACCCCCCCCCCTACAGCAGACTATAGTTAATACAACCTGAGACCCCCCCCCTACAGCAGACTATAGTTAATACAACCTGAGACCCCCCCCCCTACAGCAGACTATAGTTAATACAACCTGAGACCCCCCCTACAGCAGACTATAGTTAATACAACCTGAGACCCCCCCCCCTACAGCAGACTATAGTTAATACAACCTGAGACCCCCCCCTACAGCAGACTAAAGTTAATACAACCTGAGACCCCCCCTACAGCAGACTATAGTCAATACAACCTGAGACCCTACAGCAGACTATAGTTAATACAACCTGAGACCCCCCCCCTACAGCAGACTATAGTTAATACAACCTGAGACCCCCCCCCTACAGCAGACTATAGTTAATACAACCTGAGACCCCCCCCCCCTACAGCAGACTATAGTTAATACAACCTGAGACCCCCCCTACAGCAGACTATAGTTAATACAACCTGAGACCCCCCCCCTACAGCAGACTATAGTTAATACAACCTGAGACCCCCCCTACAGCAGACTATAGTTAATACAACCTGAGACCCCCCCCCTACAGCAGACTATAGTTAATACAACCTGAGACCCCCCCTACAGCAGACTATAGTTAATACAGCCTGAGACCCCCCCTACAGCAGACTATAGTTAATACAACCTGAGACCCTACAGCAGACTATAGTTAATACAACCTGAGACCCCCCCCCCTACAGCAGACAATAGTTAATACAACCTGAGACCCCCCCCCCTACAGCAGACTATAGTTAATACAACCTGAGACCCCCCCCTACAGCAGACTATAGTTAATACAACCTGAGACCCCCCCCTACAGCAGACTATAGTTAATACAACCTGAGACCCCCCCTACAGCAGACTATAGTTAATACAACCTGAGACCCCCCCCTACAGCAGACTATAGTTAATACAACCTGAGACCCCCCCCCCCCTACAGCAGACTATAGTTAATACAACCTGAGACCCCCCCTACAGCAGACTATAGTTAATACAACCTGAGACCCCCCCCCCCCCTACAGCAGACTATAGTTAATACAACCTGAGACCCCCCCCCCTACAGCAGACTATAGTTAATACAACCTGAGACCCCCCCCCTACAGCAGACTATAGTTAATACAACCTGAGACCCCCCCCTACAGCAGACTATAGTTAATACAACCTGAGACCCTACAGCAGACTATAGTTAATACAACCTGAGACCCCCCCCCCTACAGCAGACAATAGTTAATACAACCTGAGACCCCCCCCCTACAGCAGACTATAGTTAATACAACCTGAGACCCCCCCCTACAGCAGACTATAGTTAATACAACCTGAGACCCCCCCCTACAGCAGACTATAGTTAATACAACCTGAGACCCCCCCTACAGCAGACTATAGTTAATACAACCTGAGACCCCCCCCCCCTACAGCAGACTATAGTTAATACAACCTGAGACCCCCCCCCCCCTACAGCAGACTATAGTTAATACAACCTGAGACCCCCCCTACAGCAGACTATAGTTAATACAACCTGAGACCCCCCCCCCCTACAGCAGACTATAGTTAATACAACCTGAGACCCCCCCCCCCCTACAGCAGACTATAGTTAATACAACCTGAGACCCCCCCCCCCCCCTACAGCAGACTATAGTTAATACAACCTGAGACCCCCCCCCTACAGCAGACTATAGTCAATACAACCTGAGACCCCCCCCCCCCCCCTACAGCAGACTATAGTTAATACAACCTGAGACCCCCCCCCCCCTACAGCAGACTATAGTTAATACAACCTGAGACCCCCCCCCTACAGCAGACTATAGTTAATACAACCTGAGACCCTACAGCAGACTATAGTTAATACAACCTGAGACCCCCCCCCCCCTACAGCAGACTATAGTTAATACAACCTGAGACCCCCCCTACAGCAGACTATAGTTAATACAACCTGAGACCCCCCCTACAGCAGACTATAGTTAATACAACCTGAGACCCCCCCCCCCCTACAGCAGACTATAGTTAATACAACCTGAGACCCCCCCTACAGCAGACTATAGTTAATACAACCTGAGACCCCCCCTACAGCAGACCTATAGTCAATACAACCTGAGACCCTAAAGCAGACTATAGTTAATACAACCTGAGACCCCCCCCCCCCCCTACAGCAGACTATAGTTAATACAACCTGAGACCCCCCCCCCCCCCCCCCTACAGCAGACTATAGTTAATACAACCTGAGACCCCCCCTACAGCAGGCTATAGTTAATACAACCTGAGACCCCCCCCTACAGCAGACTATAGTTAATACAACCTGAGACCCTACAGCAGACTATAGTTAATACAACCTGAGACCCCCCCCCTACAGCACACTATAGTTAATACAACCTGAGACCCCCCCTACAGCAGACTATAGTTAATACAACCTGAGACCCCCCCCCCCTACAGCAGACTATAGTTAATACAACCTGAGACCCCCCCCTACAGCAGACTATAGTTAATACAACCTGAGACCCCCCCTACAGCAGACTATAGTTAATACAACCTGAGACCCCCCCCCTACAGCAGACTATAGTTAATACAACCTGAGACCCCCCCTACAGCAGACTATAGTTAATACAACCTGAGACCCCCCCCCTACAGCAGACTATAGTTAATACAACCTGAGACCCCCCCTACAGCAGACTATAGTTAATACAACCTGAGACCCCCCCCTACAGCAGACTATAGTTAATACAACCTGAGACCCCCCCCTACAGCAGACTATAGTTAATACAACCTGAGACCCCCCCCTACAGCAGACTATAGTTAATACAACCTGAGACCCCCCCCCCCCCCCCCTACAGCAGACTATAGTTAATACAACCTGAGACCCCCCCTACAGCAGACTATAGTTAATACAACCTGAGACCCCCCCTACAGCAGACTATAGTTAATACAACCTGAGACCCCCCCTACAGCAGACTATAGTTAATACAACCTGAGACCCCCCCTACAGCAGACTATAGTTAATACAACCTGAGACCCCCCCCTACAGCAGACTATAGTTAATACAACCTGAGACCCCCCCTACAGCAGACTATAGTTAATACAACCTGAGACCCCCCCTACAGCAGACTATAGTTAATACAACCTGAGACCCCCCCCCTACAGCAGACTATAGTTAATACAACCTGAGACCCCCCCTACAGCAGACTATAGTTAATACAACCTGAGACCCCCCCTACAGCAGACTATAGTTAATACAACCTGAGACCCCCCCCCTACAGCAGACTATAGTTAATACAACCTGAGACCCCCCCCCTACAGCAGACTATAGTTAATACAACCTGAGACCCCCCCTACAGCAGACTATAGTTAATACAACCTGAGACCCCCCCCCTACAGCAGACTATAGTTAATACAACCTGAGACCCCCCCTACAGCAGACTATAGTTAATACAACCTGAGACCCCCCCTACAGCAGACTATAGTTAATACAACCTGAGACCCCCCCCCTACAGCAGACTATAGTTAATACAACCTGAGACCCCCCCTACAGCAGACTATAGTTAATACAACCTGAGACCCCCCCCCCTACAGCAGACTATAGTTAATACAACCTGAGACCCCCCCTACAGCAGACTATAGTTAATACAACCTGAGACCCCCCCCCTACAGCAGACTATAGTTAATACAACCTGAGACCCCCCCCCCCTACAGCAGACTATAGTTAATACAACCTGAGACCCCCCCCCCCCTACAGCAGACTATAGTTAATACAACCTGAGACCCCCCCCTACAGCAGACTATAGTTAATACAACCTGAGACCCCCCCCTACAGCAGACTATAGTTAATACAACCTGAGACCCCCCCTACAGCAGACTATAGTTAATACAACCTGAGACCCCCCCTACAGCAGACTATAGTTAATACAACCTGAGACCCCCCCTACAGCAGACTATCGTTAATACAACCTGAGACCCCCCCCCTACAGCAGACTATAGTTAATACAACCTGAGACCCCCCCTACAGCAGACTATAGTTAATACAACCTGAGACCCCCCCCCTACAGCAGACTATAGTTAATACAACCTGAGACCCCCCCTACAGCAGACTATAGTTAATACAACCTGAGACCCCCCCCCTACAGCAGACTATAGTTAATACAACCTGAGACCCCCCCTACAGCAGACTATAGTTAATACAACCTGAGACCCCCCCCCCTACAGCAGACTATAGTTAATACAACCTGAGACCCCCCCCTACAGCAGACTAAAGTTAATACAACCTGAGACCCCCCCTACAGCAGACTATAGTCAATACAACCTGAGACCCCCCCCCCCCTACAGCAGACTATAGTTAATACAACCTGAGACCCCCCCCCCCCTACAGCAGACTATAGTTAATACAACCTGAGACCCCCCCCCTACAGCAGACTATAGTTAATACAACCTGAGACCCCCCCCCCTACAGCAGACTATAGTTAATACAACCTGAGACCCCCCCTACAGCAGACTATAGTTAATACAGCCTGAGACCCCCCCTACAGCAGACTATAGTTAATACAACCTGAGACCCTACAGCAGACTATAGTTAATACAACCTGAGACCCCCCCCCCCTACAGCAGACAATAGTTAATACAACCTGAGACCCCCCCCCTACAGCAGACTATAGTTAATACAACCTGAGACCCCCCCCTACAGCAGACTATAGTTAATACAACCTGAGACCCCCCCCTACAGCAGACTATAGTTAATACAACCTGAGACCCCCCCCTACAGCAGACTATAGTTAATACAACCTGAGACCCCCCCTACAGCAGACTATAGTTAATACAACCTGAGACCCCCCCCCTACAGCAGACTATAGTTAATACAACCTGAGACCCCCCCCCCCCCCCTGAGACCCCCCCCCTACAGCAGACTATAGTTAATACAACCTGAGACCCCCCCTACAGCAGACTATAGTTAATACAACCTGAGACCCCCCCCCCCCCCTACAGCAGACTATAGTTAATACAACCTGAGACCCCCCCCCCTACAGCAGACTATAGTTAATACAACCTGAGACCCCCCCCCTACAGCAGACTATAGTCAATACAACCTGAGACCCCCCCCCCCTACAGCAGACTATAGTTAATACAACCTGAGACCCCCCCCCCCCTACAGCAGACTATAGTTAATACAACCTGAGACCCCCCCCCTACAGCAGACTATAGTTAATACAACCTGAGACCCCCCCCCTACAGCAGACTATAGTTAATACAACCTGAGACCCTACAGCAGACTATAGTTAATACAACCTGAGACCCCCCCCCCCTACAGCAGACTATAGTTAATACAACCTGAGACCCCCCCTACAGCAGACTATAGTTAATACAACCTGAGACCCCCCCTACAGCAGACTATAGTTAATACAACCTGAGACCCCCCCCCCCTACAGCAGACTATAGTTAATACAACCTGAGACCCCCCCCCCCCTACAGCAGACTATAGTTAATACAACCTGAGACCCCCCCTACAGCAGGCTATAGTTAATACAACCTGAGACCCCCCCCTACAGCAGACTATAGTTAATACAACCTGAGACCCCCCCCCCCCCTACAGCAGACTATAGTTAATACAACCTGAGACCCCCCCCTACAGCAGACTATAGTTAATACAACCTGAGACCCCCCCCCCCCCTACAGCAGACTATAGTTAATACAACCTGAGACCCCCCCCCCCTACAGCAGACTATAGTTAATACAACCTGAGACCCCCCCCCTACAGCAGACTATAGTCAATACAACCTGAGACCCCCCCCCCTACAGCAGACTATAGTTAATACAACCTGAGACCCCCCCTACAGCAGACTATAGTTAATACAACCTGAGACCCCCCCTACAGCAGACTATAGTTAATACAACCTGAGACCCCCCCCCCCTACAGCAGACTATAGTTAATACAACCTGAGACCCCCCCCCCCCCCTACAGCAGACTATAGTTAATACAACCTGAGACCCCCCCTACAGCAGGCTATAGTTAATACAACCTGAGACCCCCCCCTACAGCAGACTATAGTTAATACAACCTGAGACCCTACAGCAGACTATAGTTAATACAACCTGAGACCCCCCCCTACAGCAGACTATAGTTAATACAACCTGAGACCCCCCCTACAGCAGACTATAGTTAATACAACCTGAGACCCCCCCCCCCCCCTACAGCAGACTATAGTTAATACAACCTGAGACCCCCCCCCTACAGCAGACTATAGTTAATACAACCTGAGACCCCCCCTACAGCAGACTATAGTTAATACAACCTGAGACCCCCCCCCCTACAGCAGACTATAGTTAATACAACCTGAGACCCCCCCTACAGCAGACTATAGTTAATACAACCTGAGACCCCCCCCCTACAGCAGACTATAGTTAATACAACCTGAGACCCCCCCTACAGCAGACTATAGTTAATACAACCTGAGACCCCCCCCACAGCAGACTATAGTTAATACAACCTGAGACCCCCCCCTACAGCAGACTATAGTTAATACAACCTGAGACCCCCCCCTACAGCAGACTATAGTTAATACAACCTGAGACCCCCCCCCCTACAGCAGACTATAGTTAATACAACCTGAGACCCCCCCTACAGCAGACTATAGTTAATACAACCTGAGACCCCCCCTACAGCAGACTATAGTTAATACAACCTGAGACCCCCCCTACAGCAGACTATAGTTAATACAACCTGAGACCCCCCCTACAGCAGACTATAGTTAATACAACCTGAGACCCCCCCCTACAGCAGACTATAGTTAATACAACCTGAGACCCCCCCTACAGCAGACTATAGTTAATACAACCTGAGACCCCCCCTACAGCAGACTATAGTTAATACAACCTGAGACCCCCCCTACAGCAGACTATAGTTAATACAACCTGAGACCCCCCCTACAGCAGACTATAGTTAATACAACCTGAGACCCCCCCCCTACAGCAGACTATAGTTAATACAACCTGAGACCCCCCCTACAGCAGACTATAGTTAATACAACCTGAGACCCCCCCTACAGCAGACTATAGTTAATACAACCTGAGACCCCCCCCCCTACAGCAGACTATAGTTAATACAACCTGAGACCCCCCCTACAGCAGACTATAGTTAATACAACCTGAGACCCCCCCCCTACAGCAGACTATAGTTAATACAACCTGAGACCCCCCCTACAGCAGACTATAGTTAATACAACCTGAGACCCTACAGCAGACTATAGTTAATACAACCTGAGACCCCCCCCCCCTACAGCAGACTATAGTTAATACAACCTGAGACCCCCCCTACAGCAGACTATAGTTAATACAACCTGAGACCCCCCCTACAGCAGACTATAGTTAATACAACCTGAGACCCCCCCTACAGCAGACTATAGTTAATACAACCTGAGACCCCCCCTACAGCAGACTATAGTCAATACAACCTGAGACCCCCCCCTACAGCAGACTATAGTTAATACAACCTGAGACCCCCCCCCCTACAGCAGACTATAGTTAATACAACCTGAGACCCCCCCTACAGCAGACTATAGTTAATACAACCTGAGACCCCCCCTACAGCAGACTATAGTTAATACAACCTGAGACCCCCCCCTACAGCAGACTATAGTCAATACAACCTGAGACCCCCCCCCCCCCCCCCTACAGCAGACTATAGTTAATACAACCTGAGACCCCCCCCTACAGCAGACTATAGTTAATACAACCTGAGACCCCCCCCCTACAGCAGACTATAGTTAATACAACCTGAGACCCCCCCTACAGCAGACTATAGTTAATACAACCTGAGACCCCCCCTACAGCAGACTATAGTTAATACAACCTGAGACCCCCCCCTACAGCAGACTATAGTTAATACAACCTGAGACCCCCCCTACAGCAGACTATAGTCAATACAACCTGAAACCCCCCCCCCTACAGCAGACTATAGTCAATACAACCTGAGACCCCCCCTACAGGAGACTATAGTTAATACAACCTGAGACCCCCCCCCTACAGCAGACTATAGTTAATACAACCTGATACCCCCCCTACAGCAGACTATAGTTAATACAACCTGAGACCCCCCCCCCTACAGCAGACTATAGTTAATACAACCTGAGACCCCCCCTACAGCAGACTATAGTTAATACAACCTGAGACCCCCCCCCCTACAGCAGACTATAGTTAATACAACCTGAGACCCCCCCTACAGCAGACTATAGTCAATACAACCTGAGACCCCCTACAATGTTTTGTGACTCCTGGCCCTGTTTTGTGACTCCTGGCCCTGTTTCGTGACTCCTGGCCCTGTTTTGTGACTCCTGGCCCTGTTTTGTTACTACTGGCCCTGTTTTGTGACTCCTGGCCCTGTTTCGTGACTCCTGGCCCTGTTTCGTGACTACTGGTCCTGTTTCGTGACTACTGGTCCTGTTTCGTGACTACTGGTCCTGTTTCGTGACTACTGGTCCTGTTTTGTGACTACTGGCCCTGTTTTGTGACTACTGGCCCTGTTTTGTGACTCCTGGCCCTGTTTTGTGACTCCTGGCCCTGTTTTGTGACTCCTGGCCCTGTTTTGTGACTCCTGGCCCTGTTTTGTGACTCCTGGCCCTGTTTCGTGACTACTGGCTATAACTTACCTTTCCAACTCTGTCAGGTGGTAGATGGCTTCTTTGTGAAGAGGGTCCAGGACGTGAAGGAGTCTGTTGCCTACCTCACTGTCATGACCCGATACCTCTCCAAGCTATACCAGGTAACTAACTATACACACACACACACACACACACACACTTGACCAGATGCCTGACCATGGCACTTCTGAAAGCCTATATCCCACTATAGCCTGAGGGATTTGCACAATAATTTTTCAGTTTAATTTCGGGAATTGATAAGGTGCAACGTAAAAAATCACAATCACCCGTCCTCAACCCAATTGAGATGGTTTGGGATGATTTGGACCACAGAGTGAAGGAAAAGCAGCCAACAAGTGCTCAGCATATGTGGGAACTCCTTCAAGACTATTAGAAAAGCATTCCAGGTGAAACTGGTTGAGAGAATGCCAAGAGTGTGGAACGCTGTTATCAAGGCAAAGGGTGGCTACTTTGAAGAATCTCAAAATATATTTTAATTTTAATTAACACTTTTTTTTTTTTTGGTTACAACATGATTCCATGTGTTATTTTATAGTTTTTATGTCTTCACTATTTTTCACAATGTAGAAAATAGGAAAAATAAAGAAAAACCCTTGAATGAGGAGGTGTAACTTTTGACTGGTGCTGTACACAAACACACAACCGACCAGAAACATCACCAAGCTATACCAGGTCTTGATACTGATGTTTAGGATTCTATATTATTTAGAATAGAATAAACATTTAAAACTAAAAAGTTAACTACAGCATTCAGCATTTGACTCTAGCCCCATACTGAATAGAATGATAATATAGTGGTAATGGTGATGTAATATAGTGGTAATGTAATATAGTGGTAATGTAATATAGTGGTAATGTAATATAGTGGTAATGTAATATAGTGGTAATGTAATATAGTGGTAATGTAATATAGTGGTAATGTAATATAGATGTGATGTAATGTAATATAGATGTAATGTAATGTAATATAGATGTAATGTAATATAGTGGTAATGTAATGTAATATAGATGTGATGTAATGTAATATAGATGTGATGTAATGGTAATGTATCTGTAATATAGTGATAATGGAATGTAGTGGTAATGTAATATAGCGATAATGCAGCGGTTATATAGTGGTAATGTAGTGGTTATATAGTGGTAATGTAATGGTAATGTAGCTGTAATATAGTGATAATGCAGCAGTAATATAATGTTGATATAGTGGTAATATAATGGTCATGTAGTGGTAATATAGTGGTAATGTAATAGAGGTAATATAATGGTAATGTAGTGGTTATATAGAGGTAATGCAGCAGTAATACAATGGTGATATAGTGGTAATGTAGTGGTTATATAGAGGTAATGCAATATAGCGATAATGCAGCGGTTATATAGTGGTAATGTAGTTGTTATATAGTGGTAATGTAATATAGAGGTAATGTAATGGTAATGTAGCTGTAATATACTGGTGATATAGTGGTAATATAATGGTAAATGCAGTGGTAATATAATGGTAATGTAGTGGTAATGTAATATAGAGGTAATGTAATGGTAATGTAGTGGTAATGTAATATAGAGGTAATGTAATGGTAATGTAGCTGTAATATAATGGTAATGTAGTGGTTATATAGAGGCAATGTAGCTGTAATATAGTGATAATGCAGCAGTAATATACTGGTGATATAGTGGTAATGTAACATAGCGATAATGCACCGGGTATATAGTGGTAATGTAGTGGTTATATAGTGGTAATGTAATATAGCGACAATGCAGCGGTTATATAGTGGTAATGCACTATAGAGGTAATGTAATGGTAATGTAGTGGTAATGTAATATAGAGGTACTGTAATGGTAATGTAATACAGCGACAATGCAGCGGTTATATAGTGGTAATGTAATATAGAGGTAATGTAATATAGAGGTAATGTAATGGTAATGTAGTGGTCATGTAATATAGAGGTCATGTAATGGTATTGTAGCTGTAATATAATGGTAAATGCCAACTCTGATGCTCTTCCCATGTGTTCATATATCTCATTATTCATCAAGTGGTATTCACTGATTTTCATCTTATTGTTTTCTGATTTAGAACCGTACGTTGGTCTGTCGCTCCAGGGAGCTAGAGGGGGATGGACAGAACGAGGAAGAGTGTGGAGGGAGGGAGAGAGAGGACCCCTCCTGTTCTCTCATCTCCTTCGCAGAGTTCAACCAAGGAGCTGTCAAGAACAAGGTGTTTGTTAATCATCTCTGTCTCTCTACAGTGAGAGGTGTTTGTTAATCCTCTCTGTCTCTCTACAGTGAGAGGTGTTTGTTAATCATCTCTGTCTCTACAGTGAGAGGTGTTTGTTAATCATCTCTGTCTCTCTACAGTGAGAGGTGTTTGTTAATCATCTCTGTCTCTCTACAGTGAGAGGTGTTTGTTAATCCTCTCTGTCTCTCTACAGTGAGAGGTGTTTGTTAATCATCTCTGTCTCTCTACAGTGAGAGGTGTTTGTTAATCATCTCTGTCTCTCTACAGTGAGAGGTGTTTGTTAATCATCTCTGTCTCTACAGTGAGAGGTGTTTGTTAATCATCTCTGTCTCCCTACAGTGAGAGGTGTTTGTTAATCCTCTCTGTCTCTCTACAG
Source organism: Oncorhynchus clarkii lewisi (assembly GCF_045791955.1). Lineage (NCBI taxonomy): Eukaryota > Metazoa > Chordata > Actinopteri > Salmoniformes > Salmonidae > Oncorhynchus > Oncorhynchus clarkii. The sequence goes on along the minus strand of NC_092155.1, from coordinate 8,323,518 downwards.
TGAGAGGTGTTTGTTAATCATCTCTGTCTCTACAGTGAGAGGTGTTTGTTAATCATCTCTGTCTCTCTACAGTGAGAGGTGTTTGTTAATCATCTCTGTCTCTCTACAGTGAGAGGTGTTTGTTAATCCTCTCTGTCTCTACAGTGAGAGGTGTTTGTTAATCATCTCTGTCTCTCTACAGTGAGAGGTGTTTGTTAATCATCTCTGTCTCTCTACAGTGAGAGGTGTTTGTTAATCATCTCTGTCTCTACAGTGAGAGGTGTTTGTTAATCCTCTCTGTCTCTACAGTGTCAGACAGTGAGAGAGGTGTTTGTTAATCCTCTCTGTCTCTATAGTGTCAGACAGTGAGAGAGGTGTTTGTTAATCATCTCTGTCTCTCTACAGTGAGAGGTGTTTGTTAATCATCTCTGTCTCTATAGTGTCAGACAGTGAGAGAGGTGTTTGTTAATCATCTCTGTCTCTCTACAGTGAGAGGTGTTTGTTAATCATCTCTGTCTCTACAGTGAGAGGTGTTTGTTAATCCTCTCTGTCTCTACAGTGTCAGACAGTGAGAGAGGTGTTTGTTAATCCTCTCTGTCTCTATAGTGTCAGACAGTGAGAGAGGTGTTTGTTAATCATCTCTGTCTCTACAGTGAGAGAGGTGTTTGTTAATCCTCTCTGTCTCTACAGTGTCAGACAGTGAGAGAGGTGTTTGCCAGACAGCTGATGCAGATCTCTGGACTCTCTGGTGATAAGGCTGTTGCTATACTAGAGCACTACAGTACTCTACACAGGTACCCCCCCCCCCCCCCACACACACACACAAAGCTGACCGCTTGGCTTTTCAATTCAAGGGGCTTTATTGACATGGGAAACATATGTTAACATTTGCCAAAGCAAATGAAGTAGATAATAAACAATAAATATGGGTTGTATTTACAATGGTGTTTGTTCTTCACTGGTTGACCTTTTCTCGTGGCAACAGGTCACACATCTTGCTGCTGTGATGGAACACTGTGGTATTTCACCCAGTAGATATGGGAGTTTATCAAAATTGGGTTTGTTTTCTAATCCTTTGTGGATCTGTGTAATCTGAGGGAAATATGTGTCTCTAATATGGTCATGCATTGGGCAGGACGTTAGGAAGTGCAGCTCAGTTTCCACCTCATTTTGTGGGCAGTGAGCACATAGCCTGTCTTCTCTTGAGAGCCATGTCTGCCTACGGCGGCCTTTCTCAATAGCAAGGCTGTGCTCACTGAGTCTGTACATAGTCAAAGCTTTCCTTAATTTTGGGTCAGTCACAGTGGTCAGGTATTCTGCCGCTGTGTACTCTCTGTTTAGGGCCAAATAGCATTCTAGTTTGCTCAGTTTTTTTGTTAATTCTTTCCAATGTGTCAAGTAATTATCTTTTTGTTTTCTCATGATTTGGTTGCGTCTAATTGTGCTGTTGTCCTGGGGCTCTGTAGGGTGTGTTTGTGTTTGTGAACAGAGCCCCAGGACCAGCTTGCTTAGGGGACTCTTCTCCAGGTTCATCTCTCTGTAGGTGATGGCTTTGTTATGGAAGGTTTGGGAATCGCTTCCTTTTAGGTGGTTATAGAATTTAACGGCTCTTTTCTGGATTTTGATAATTAGTGGGTACCGGTCTAATTCTGCTCTGCATGCATTATTTGGTGTTCTACGTTGTACACGGAGGATATTTTTGCAGAATTCTGCATGCAGAGTCTCAATTTGGTGTTTGTCCCATTTGACTAATTCTTGGTTGCTGAGTGGACCCTAGACCTCACAACCATAAAGGGCAATGGGCTCTATGACTGATTCAAGTATTTTTAGCCAAATCCTAATTGGTATGGCAAATGTTATTTTCCTTTTTATGGCATAGAAGGCCCTTCTTGGCCTTGCCTCTCACATCGTTCACAGCTTTGTGGAAGTTACCTGTGGCGCTGATGTTTAGGCCGAGGTATGTGTTAGGGTTCGTTCCTTAGGGGTCTTTCGTTGTCAATCATTGGTTCATTGGTGAAATTAGCATTATGACAATTTTCTTTAATTAAATTATTGAAAAACTTTTATTAATGCAATTGCAGACAGAAGTTGACAATCAGGAACAGGAACATAGCACGTTTCTGAGTAAGTTCTGCCCCCCCAACAAAAGGTCTTTATTAGTTAGTTTTATGAAACCAAAGTCCCGCCTTCGTGATGTCACTGACTTACATCATTACCTTTTTCCTCCTGAGACCAAAACCCTGCATCCCATGGCTATACACACATAGAGTTTATCTAAAAGCTTGGCAATAAATGTCCCCCAATAATCCCCCAATAAATGTCCCCCAATAAATGCCCCCCAATAAATGTCCCCCAATAAATGTCCCCCAATAAATGTCCCCCAATAAATGTCCCCCTCCCCCAAAGCTGGTTTATTGTGTAATGTCTGAGTCGCCTCTAATCTCCTACACGCCCCTGCAGAGTTCTGTCTCAGTCACACATTGAGTGAATGAGAAAACAACTGTGGAACCATTCTAAAAGCATATAATGAAAATATATAGTGTTAATCTGTAGTCTAGGACCCTATAAATGTAAGGAGCTTCTATTAATATAGGATATAAGAATAATTGATTATTCTAATACATCAAACATTTGTACAGCCACAAATCATGACCCCTAGGTGAATCCTGACATATGTATAGTTTTTTGTGTGCTCTAGGGCAACGGTGTCTAGATGGAATTTGTATTTGTGGTCCTGGCGACTGGACCTTTTTTGGAACACCATTATTTTGGTCTTACTGAGATTTACTGTCAGGGCCCAGGTCTGACAGTATCTGTGCAGAAGATCTAGGTGCTGCTGTAGGCCCTCCTTGGTTGGGGACAGAAGCACCAGATCATCAGCAAACAGTAGACATTTGACTTCAGATTCTAGTAGGGTGAGGCCGGGTGCTGCAGACTGTTCACCAATTCACTGATATATATGTTGAAAAGGGTGGGGCTCAAGCTGCATCCCTGTCTCGCCCCACGGCCATGTGGAAAGAAATGTGTTTTTTGCCTATTTTAACTTCACACTTGCTGTTTGTGTACATGTATTTTATAATATCCTATGTTTTTCCCCCAACACCAGTTTGTATAACAGACCCTCATGCGAAATTGAGTCAAAAAAGCATAAGAAGACTTTGCCTTTGTTTTGGTTGGTTTGTTTGTCAATTAAAGTGTGCAGGGTGAAATACGTGGTCTGTCGTACAATGATTTGGTAAAAAGCTTCTCTCTCGGTCTCTCTCTCTCTCGGTCTCTCTCTCTCTCGGTCTCTCTCTCTCTCGGTCTCTCTCTCTCTCGGTCTCTCTCTCTCTCGGTCTCTCTCTCTCGGTCTCTCTCTCTCGGTCTCTCTCTCTCGGTCTCTCTCTCGGTCTCTCTCTCTCCCGGGGTCTCTCTCGGTCTCTCTCTCTCTCTCTCTCTGGCGATCTCTCCCAAATCCCTGGCTCTCTCTGTGTCGATCCCTGGCTTTCTATGTGTCGATCTTTGGCTCTCTCTGATTGATTAGTTGATTGATCAGATAGTTGATTGATTGACTCTGCCTGCTGGCTCTGGAAGCACCATTTTGTCACAAAAAGTGCACTTCTTTTGACCAGAGTCCTATGAGGGAATAGGGTGCAATTTGGGGCGCACGTTAAAGCTGAGTATGTCGTCTCTCAGGCAAAGATGATTAATTGACCCATAGTTTCTCCTCCAGTCACTGACCCATAGTTTCTCCTCCAGTCACTGACCCATAGTTTCTCCTCCAGTCACTGACCCATAGTTTCTCCTCCAGTCACTGACCCATAGTTTCTCCTCCAGTCACTGACCCATAGTTTCTCCTCCAGTCACTGACCCATAGTTTCTCCTCCAGTCACTGACCCATAGTTTCTCCTCCAGTCACTGACCCATAGTTTCTCCTCCAGTCACTGACCCATAGTTCCCCCTCTAGTCACTGACCCATAGTTCCCCCTCCAGTCACTGACCCATAGTTTCTCCTCCAGTCACTGACCCATAGTTTCTCCTCCAGTCACTGACCCATAGTTTCTCCTCCAGTCACTGACCCATAGTTTCTCCTCCAGTCACTGACCCATAGTTTCCCCTCCAGTCACTGACCCATAGTTTCTCCTCCAGTCACTGACCCATAGTTTCTCCTCCAGTCACTGACCCATAGTTTCCCCTCCAGTCACTGACCCATAGTTTCTCCTCCAGTCACTGACCCATAGTTTCTCCTCCAGTCACTGACCCATAGTTTCCCCTCCAGTCACTGACCCATAGTTTCTCCTCCAGTCACTGACCCATAGTTTCTCCTCCAGTCACTGACCCATAGTTTCTCCTCCAGTCACTGACCCATAGTTTCTCCTCCAGTCACTGACCCATAGTTTCTCCTCCAGTCACTGACCCATAGTTTCTCCTCCAGTCACTGACCCATAGTTCCCCCTCCAGTCACTGACCCATAGTTCCCCCTCCAGTCACTGACCCATAGTTTCTCCTCCAGTCACTGACCCATAGTTTCTCCTCCAGTCACTGACCCATAGTTTCTCCTCCAGTCACTGACCCATAGTTCCCCCTCCAGTCACTGACCCATAGTTCCCCCTCTAGTCACTGACCCATAGTTCCCCCTCCAGTCACTGACCCATAGTTTCTCCTCCAGTCACTGACCCATAGTTTCTCCTCCAGTCACTGACCCATAGTTCCCCTCTAGTCACTGACCCATAGTTTCCCCTCCAGTCACTGACCCATAGTTTCTCCTCCAGTCACTGACCCATAGTTTCTCCTCCAGTCACTGACCCATAGTTTCTCCTCCAGTCACTGACCCATAGTTTCTCCTCCAGTCACTGACCCATAGTTTCTCCTCCAGTCACTGACCCATAGTTTCTCCTCCAGTCACTGACCCATAGTTCCCCTCCAGTCACTGACCCATAGTTTCTCCTCTAGTCACTGACCCATAGTTCCCCTCTAGTCACTGACCCATAGTTTCTCCTCCAGTCACTGACCCATAGTTTCTCCTCCAGTCACTGACCCATAGTTTCTCCTCCAGTCACTGACCCATAGTTTCTCCTCCAGTCACTGACCCATAGTTTCTCCTCCAGTCACTGACCCATAGTTCCCCCTCTAGTCACTGACCCATAGTTTCTCCTCCAGTCACTGACCCATAGTTTCCCCTCCAGTCACTGACCCATAGTTTCTCCTCCAGTCACTGACCCATAGTTTCTCCTCCAGTCACTGACCCATAGTTTCTCCTCCAGTCACTGACCCATAGTTTCTCCTCCAGTCACTGACCCATAGTTCCCCCTCCAGTCACTGACCCATAGTTTCTCCTCCAGTCATGCAGTTAGGGGTCAGAGGGCACCCTATTCCCTACTGGTTTCTCCGTTGATGTAGGTGAGATAGGGCTGGTTCCTCCGTTGTCGTAGGTGAGAGAGGGCTGGCTCCTCCGTTGTCGTAGGTGAGAGAGGGCTGGCTCCTCCGTTGACGTAGGTGAGAGAGGGCTGGCTCCTCCGTTGACGTAGGTGAGAGAGGGCTGGTTCCTCCGTTGACGTAGGTGAGAGAGGGCTGACTACTTTCAATTTTTTATTTATTTAATCTTTATTTATCCAGGTAGGCTAGTTGAGAACAAGTTCTCATTTACAACTGTGATCTGGCCAAGATAAAGCAAAGCAGTTCGACACATACAACAACACAGAGTTACACATGGAGTAAAACAAACATACAGTCAATAACACAATAAAGTCTATATACAGTGAGGGCAAATGAGGTAAGATAAGAGAGGTAAGGCAATAAATAGGCCGTAGTGGCGAAGTAATTACAATATAGCAATTTAACACTGGAGTGATTGATGTGCAGAAGATGAATGTGCAAGTAGAGATACTGGGGAGCAAAGGAGAAAAGAAATAAATAGCAATATGGGGATGAGGTAGTTGGATGGACTATTTACAGATGGGCTATGTACAGATGGGCTATGTACAGATGGGCTATGTACAGATGGGCTATGTACAGATGGGCTATGTACAGATGGGCTATGTACAGATGGGCTATGTACAGATGGGCTATTTACAGATGGGCTATGTACAGATGGGCTATGTACAGATGGGCTATGTACAGATGGGCTATGTACAGATGGGCTATGTACAGATGGGCTATGTACAGATGGGCTATGTACAGATGGGCTATTTACAGATGGGCTATGTACAGATGGGCTATGTACAGATGGGCTGTGTACAGATGGGCTATGTACAGATGGGCTATGTACAGATGGGCTATGTACAGATGGGCTATGTACAGATGGGCTATTTACAGATGGGCTATACTTGTGTTCTTGTTGACTAGAGATGGCATACCAGCAAGTCCTTTCTCTCTCTCCTTTCATCTCTCTCTCTCATCTCTCTCTCATCTCTCTCTCCTCTCATCCCTCCAGTCTGTTGAAAGCGTATGAGCAGTGCCCCAGCGACACAGAAAGAGAGAAACTACTCTCCTCCATCCGATATGGAAAACTAAAAAGGTGAGAAGGTATGAAAAGAACTGCAGACTTGATTTAATGGACTGCTTATTGTTGGTTCTGTTTGCATTTCAGGAACTTGGGTCCAGCTTTGAGTCGCACAGTTTACCAGCTCTACTGTACGAAAGGAGCACTGTCATAGACACACACACTCTCGCTCACACACACACACACACACACACCTCTACAACGTAGTGCTACTAGGTAGCCTAGTGGTTAGAGGCAGGTAGCCTAGTGGTTAGAGGCAGGTAGCCTAGTGGTTAGAGGCAGGGTAGCCTAGTGGTTAGAGTCAGGGTAGCCTAGTGGTTAGAGGCAGGGTAGCCTAGTGGTTAGAGGCAGGGTAGCCTAGTGGTTAGAGGCAGGGTAGCCTAGTGGTTAGAGGCAGGGTAGCCTAGTGGTTAGAGGCAGGGTAGCCTAGTGGTTAGAGGCAGGGTAGCCTAGTGGTTAGAGGCAGGGTAGCCTAGTGGTTAGAGGCAGGGTAGCCTAGTGGTTAGAGGCAGGGTAGCCTAGTGGTTAGAGGCAGGGTAGCCTAGTGGTTAGAGGCAGGTAGCCTAGTGGTTAGAGCAGGTAGCCTAGTGGTTAGAGCAGGTAGCCTAGTGGTTAGAGCAGGTAGCCTAGTGGTTAGAGGCAGGGTAGCCTAGTGGTTAGAGGCAGGGTAGCCTAGTGGTTAGAGGCAGGGTAGCCTAGTGGTTAGAGGCAGGGTAGCCTAGTGGTTAGAGGCAGGGTAGCCTAGTGGTTAGAGGCAGGGTAGCCTAGTGGTTAGAGGCAGGGTAGCCTAGTGGTTAGAGGCAGGGTAGCCTAGTGGTTAGAGCATTGGATCGAATCCCTGAGCTGACAAGGTACAAATGTCGTTCTGCCCCTAAACAAGGCAGTTAACCCACTACTCCCTAAGTCGTCATTGTGAATAAGAATTTGTTCTTAACTGACTTGCCTAGTAAAATAAAGGATAAAATAAAGTATTATTTTAAAAAGTTCCAGATATTATGTTTAAGAATGAATTAAAGTCTTGGCTGTAGTTTGGAGAAATATCCTTTGTTGTTGTTGTCACTGTTATAAATGCATTTATTACCCATAACTCCCAGAGCTGTTCCAGTTTATCACATTAAAGCATTTTCTGCTTAAAACAGCCCTAATATACTGAGTGCACAAAACATTAGGAACACCTACTCTTTCCATGAGACTGACCAGGTGAATCCAGGTGAAAGCTATTATCCCTTATTGATGTCACTTAAATCCACTTCAGTCAGTGCTGATGAAGAGGAGACGGGTTCAGTCAGTGCTGATGAAGAGGAGGAGACGGGTTCAGTCAGTGCTGATGAAGAGGAGGAGACGGGTTCAGTCAGTGCTGATGAAGAGGAGGAGACGGGTTCAGTCAGTGCTGATGAAGAGGAGGAGACGGGTTCAGTCAGTGCTGATGAAGAGGAGGGACAGGTTCAGTCAGTGCTGATGAAGAGGAGACGGGTTCAGTCAGTGCTGATGAAGAGGAGACGGGTTCAGTCAGTGCTGATGAAGAGGAGACGGGTTCAGTCAGTGCTGATGAAGAGGAGGAGACAGGTTCAGTCAGTGCTGATGAAGAGGAGGAGACGGGTTCAGTGCTGATGAAGAGGAGGAGACGGGTTCAGTGCTGAGGAGGAGGGACAGCTTCAGTCAGTGCTGATGAAGAGGAGGGACAGATTCAGTCAGTGCTGAAGAGGAGACGGGTTCAGTCAGTGCTGATGAAGAGGAGGAGACGGGTTCAGTGCTGATGAAGAGGGACAGGTTCAGTCAGTGCTGATGAAGAGGAGGGACAGTGGCGACACGTCATTCTGTTTTGAACCCTGCCTTTCAAGCTGAAAAAAAAATGTTATTTTGGCGTTGATTACGTGTGTCACACATCAGTTTGCAGAGAATGTAAACGGTGTAATAAAGCCGCATACAAACCATGGTCTCTTATTTGTTTTGTTTTCTTGAGTAAGGCAGCTCCAAAATACAGGTGTTTCAGTCTAGCTCAGCTGCTTTCTGTGGTGGTGGGGCTGCCAGAGGAAGATACGGAGCGTAGGGGTTGATGTTCTCTAGTTGAGCTGTGATTGGCCCAGTGTTCTGTCACTCATGAGGACCCTTCGTCACCGCAAAATCTACGGGGAGAGTTTGAAAATTCAAGCCCATTGGGTGCTGCAATAGCAGTTACATTAAGAAGTGCCCATCCAAGAAGGCTCAAGATCATTGGTCACAGATAAAATGACATCAGATCACGTGATATCTACCGTATCTTTGATGGGACTGATCATGTCAACATCATACTTTCTAAATCTTAGTTAGCAAGCGAGACAATCATCATGAATCACTTCGACAATCTACTGGCAAATATTTTTTAACCCTTGTCAAATGAAGATGAAGTATAGATCAAATGTATCGGTGCTCAGCGGCCAAAGAACATAAACAGCAGGGTAGCCTAGTGGTTAGAGTGTAGAGGCGGCAGGGTAGCCTAGTGGTTAGAGTGTAGAGGCGGCAGGGTAGCCTAGTGGTTAGAGTGTAGAGGCGGCAGGGTAGCCTAGTGGTTCGAGTGTAGAGGCGGCAGGGTAGCCTAGTGGTTAGAGTGTAGAGGCGGCAGGGTAGCCTAGTGGTTAGAGTGTAGAGGCGGCAGGGTAGCCTAGTGGTTAGAGTGTAGAGGCGGCAGGGTAGCCTAGTGGTTCGAGTGTAGAGGCGGCAGGGTAGCCTAGTGGTTCGAGTGTAGAGGCGGCAGGGTAGCCTAGTGGTTCGAGTGTAGAGGCGGCAGGGTAGCCTAGTGGTTAGAGTGTAGAGGCGGCAGGGTAGCCTAGTGGTTCGAGTGTAGAGGCGGCAGGGTAGCCTAGTGGTTCGAGTGTAGAGGCGGCAGGGTAGCCTAGTGGTTCGAGTGTAGAGGCGGCAGGGTAGCCTAGTGGTTAGAGTGTAGAGGCGGCAGGGTAGCCTAGTGGTTAGAGTGTAGAGGCGGCAGGGTAGCCTAGTGGTTAGAGTGTAGAGGCGGCAGGGTAGCCTAGTGGTTAGAGTGTAGAGGCGGCAGGGTAGCATAGTGGTTAGAGTGTAGAGGCGGCAGGGTAGCCTAGTGGTTAGAGTGTAGAGGCAGCAGGGTAGCCTGGTGGTTAGAGTGTAGAGGCAGCAGGGTAGCCTGGTGGTTAGAGCGTTGGACTAGTAACCAAAAGGTTGCAAGTTCAAACCCCCGAGCTGACAAGGTACAAATCTTTCGTTCTGTCCCTGGACAGGCAGTTAACCCACTGTTCCTAGGCCGTCATTGAAAATAAGAATTTGTTCTTAACTGACTTGCCTAGGTAAATAAATAAAAATTACAAAACTGGAAATCGCAAATCCAACAATGAGTGGTTTGGAAGGAATCAGTGGCTAACTACAAGATTTTCAAAGCAATCATTAGCCTGCTATTCAGTGGAGTAGCTGTGTGGTCCCAAGTCTAAGATTATAGGTCTATTTTCCTAGTTTAAAATAATAAACATTCAACATTGGCCATGCTGTCAATGAAGCATGATTTGTGCCGTGTTCAAAACGACTGGAAACTGGGAAATATGACTTCAGTGAGTTCAAGACTTCGGGGAACTCCGACTGAGAAAATACTTTGTCAAATCCAAATCCAACTCACAATTACAAGTCGGGAACTCTGGACTCTTTCTAGAGCTACAACATGAAGATCACTGACGTCATGATTCAACCTTGTTTTTTCCCCCCGAGTTCCCAGTTGTCTTGAAAGCAGCACAAATCCAGAGAATGACAGACTTTGATGTCAAAGTTTGATGACAGAATTTGCCCACAAGGATTGTCGCGCCACCTTCCTGTTCAAGTGAGCACATCATAAGGTGAATCCAAAAATGTATTCTATGCTGCTGCATAAATGATGTAATATGCCAGGGAGATGTGTATACTGTAACTAAGAAAGTAATACTAAGTGTATGTTGTGTGTAATCTGTTAGTAGCCCATGTGCCTCACCCTGATAATTTAGTCTATTTTCACCTCTTAATTTCACCTACTGTTCTGACTTGGTGGTGCACATGTAGCCTAAAACCTGTTTTAGAGAAATGTAATCATTGAATATTGTAAGAGCTTTAACTGTCTCCTTGTATGCCCCCTTTATTTATCTTACGTTTCTGACTTGGTGTACAAGGAGAATACTTTAATTGTTTCAGAAATGATGTAATATGCCAGCAGGGTTGAGGAAGTAACTGATGACAGTAACATGTAAGGGATTCCGTTACATTACCAGAAAAAAAATGTTGTAATCAGATTAGATACTTTTGAAAAACTTGATTACTTTTACATTCAAAAAGGATGTTTGCGAGAAGATTTAAAAAAAATAAAAATAAAAATATGTTTTTTGAATGACATTCAAATCAGCATTGAAAAAGGAGCACGTTTACGTTTGTTAAATGTGAGCGAGTCTGACCATAATTCAGAGACCACTATGATGTCAGAGACCACTATGATGACACATCAAATGTGTTTGATGGATTGTGGGAAAAGAGCAAGAATAGGCTTTTGTAGGCTACAGTCCCAAGTTATGTCGTCCAATGGTGCGACTGCTGTCGGCATCCAAAGATGAACCAACTTGAATAAACGCTTGGAGGTAAGGATGACAGCAGTGGTGTAGTCTACAGCGATACGGATGTCACTTCTTATTGATATCTACATAGCGCATTGATGTGAATCACACTGCTGCTCTCTCATTTAGCTATTTGCGCTTTACGGATTGTGTTGATTCTGGACGGCTGTTCACAAATGTAAATGTGTATTTGAACCCAATAATGGTTGAATTCAAGAAATTTAAGCTGCTTATCATTCATTGTTTTTCAAATCAGTGGACAGCCAGTGAAAAATGCGATCTTGCAACAGCTGCATATTGCATATCCCAGCCTATGGAATAACAGCTGTATAGTGTGGATCCCAGCCTATGGAATAACAGCTGTATAGTGTGGATCCCAGCCCATGGAATAACAGCTGTATAGTGAGGATCCCAGCCTATAGAATAACAGCTGTATAGTGTGGATCCCAGTCTATGGAATAACAGCTGTATAGTGTGGATCCCAGCCTATGGAATAACAGCTGTATAGTGTGGATCCCAGCCTATGGAACAACAGCTGTATAGTGTGGATCCCAGCCTATGGAATAACAGCTGTATAGTGTGGATCCCAGCCTATGGAACAACAGCTGTATAGTGTGGATCCCAGCCTATGGAATAACAGCTGTATAGTGTGGATCCCAGCCTATGGAATAAAAGTGAAACATTCGTAGGACTAATGTCATGCTCAAACTCGCACACTTTTAATAGACTTAAAGGGGCAATCTGTAGTTGCAACATCCATTTTTGGATTTATTATAAATGATATATATTTTTTTATATTAATTGATTCTTGAAGAATATAACTTATAAATGCCTCATGAGCTTAGTTCAGCTGTCATGCTCCATGAGAACCCAAAATATAAGCTTGTTTTACTCCCAAAGTTTTTAAACATTGTAAATGTAAACAAACACTGCATAGCCTCATAACATGGTTAAAACTATATATTTTTTTACATCATGGATGGTCAGTCCTTGCATCCATAGCTTTGTCTATTCATCTGAGAGTGGTTAGATTTCTCCAGGCCCCATCCCTCAGCCTTTTACCAACACAGAGGCGGGGCGGTCGTTTTGTTATTGTTTCATCTTGTGGATTTGCACTTAGTAATACTAAGTGTACGTTGTGTAGTAAGCTGTTAGTCCATGTGCCTCACCCAAATAATTTGTCCCTTTTCCCTCTCATAATTTAGCCTACTGTTCTGACCTGGTAGAGCATATGTAGCCCATAACCTGTTTTAGATAAATGTTATCATCGAATATTGTAAGAGCTTTCATTGTCTGCTTATAAGCCCCCTTTATTTATCCTATGGTTCTGACTTGGTGTACAGGGAAAATACTGAAGAACGACCCATGTTCTGAATTCTGTCGCTGTACATTTCAAAAGTGCCGAACAATTTTTTATACCTTTATTTAACTAGGCAAGTCAGTTCAGAACAAATTCTTATTTAACAATGAAGGCCTTCAGCAGCCAAACCCTTCCCTAACCTGAATAACTCTGGGCCAATTGTGCGTCGCCCTATGGGACTCCCAATCACAGCCGGTTGTGATACAGCCTGGGATCCAACCAGGGTCTGTAGTGATGCCTCTAGCGCCAAGATAAAGTGCCATAGACCGCTGCGCCACTCGGGAGCCATATTGACTACGTCCGTCCTAGCTCGCTCATTAATGTCAATCTAAATAACGAATTGCCTCTTATCCACTCGTCGTCCCCTTATGCCATAGTTTGTACATCTCAATTGTCAGTAGAAAAAACACATTTGTTTAAGCAAGTCAGCAATAATAGTTATGTTTTCTTAAAAGGCAGTAAATGAGACTGAATTAACTGTTTCGCTGCCAGACAAGGCTCCGCTGAAAGCCAGGAGTAGCAGTGGTCAGGTGTTGGGACAGCTTTATGTTTACAATTTGTAGCACCGTTCGTCACCGTTATAGTGCAATGAATATATTGTGTCGTGTAGTGGCTTTGGCATGCATTAAAAAAAATGTGTTTGCCCAACCAAGATTTACATGCTAAAACCCCACTATGGAGGAGACAGGTTAAAGGAGGACTTTTAATCCTTGAGATATGGATGTGTGCTATTCAGAAGGTAGGGTAGTAGGTGCCAGGCACACCGGTTTGTGTCAAGAACTGCAACACCGCTGGGTTTTTCAGCCTCAACAGTTTCCGGCGTGTATCTAGAATGTTCCTTCACCCAAAGGACTGTGAGGGAACATGTTATGTCAGGTTGTACACAGTTGCTTTTTCTGCCGACTAATTTCACTGGATTCATGCGAGTGACTGATCGTGCCTTGGAGGGATCCTCACTATAAGTATAAGCAATTTGTCAGTACGCCCGGAACATTGTTTTGAGAACCGAAAGGGGTATCTCAGTTTCAAGTCGTCAGCTTTGAGAGAAGAAACCTTGTGAGGTATTGGTCTGTCACATGCAGGAACCAGAGTTAATGATGAATAATGAATAATGTAAATCATGGTGATATGACTTGTTTGTATAGCCTATTATAAGAGAACTAATGGGACTTACTCAGAAGAGCTTCTGACCGACGTCTACTATGGTGCATTACGTTTGCGTTTGTTGGAACCTCTCCAGCTTGCTGATAATAAAGAATTATTAATGTAATATTGGCTTCAAGTGTCCCTCCACGACAGGTCATTCAGCCAACTTGACACAACTGTGGGAAGCAATAGAGTCAATATGAGCCAGCATTCCTGTGGAACACTTTTGACACCTTGTAGAGTCCATGCCACAACGAACTGAGGACAAGGGGGAGGTGTGTTCTAGAACACCTATTAGCAAGGTGTTCTTAATGTTTGGTATACTCAGTGTAAGTTGTCTGTAGATCTAACCTACTGTATATGTTGTTGATGTATATTAGTTATCCACCGGTTGGCTCATTACTGCAGTCCGAAGCTGTGGTTGGCGGTTTTAGGGTCATGAAATACTGTGTGGATTACATGTGTTTGGTGTATTTGATAGCATTCCACTCCATTACCATGAGCCTGTCCTCCCCAATTACGATGCCACCAACCTCCTGTGGTGGATTAGTGATGCATGGGTCAGCTGTTTGGTCAACCTCACCCACAATTGTTAATAACCCATCAGCAACCTCTCTTTTTTTTATAGATAGTCCTATGTTTCTGCTTATGATTTTCCCGACTTTTCGGTAGGCTATTTGCATGTCTCAGATGTTCACTTGATCAAATATAATTATGCGGTTGAGAATGTTGTTATTAGCAAATGCTGCTTGACCAGGTGAACAAACAGCTGACCTGCGCATCTCTAATGTATGTAGGCTATATGCTCAGGTGGTGGGTGACGTCAGTGGGCATACAGAAGGATGAGTAGGTGAAACCTTCTAGTTCTAAGGAGACAAATAGAAAGGAAATAACTACCACAGATGGTTTTATCGTTGTTATTTTAATTGTTTTTAAATTCATAAACAGTTTACAATAGAAAAGGAATCGGTTGTTCCTGGTTTTGCCTTTTACCGAGATCGCTGTCTGCCTTCGGAAAAACATCCTCCTCCTACCCATCCATCTTTCACATCAGCGCTCTCGTGCCTTCCCCTCGTGCTCACTCTGAACGAAACCGTAACCGTTGGCTAATGCCGCGTTCATGCGCGAGTCGGAACTAGGACACTCGGAAATGTTCGAATTGCTAACGGGTTGAACGCGGCACGTGTATATCTACAACCAGTTAGCAAGTTGGACATTTCAGAGTTTTCTAATTCCGACTAGCACATGAACTCAGCATTAGTCATCTCGAGCGTATGCACTCACACCGCCCCACCTGCGCCTAGAACGAAGCCTAGAAGCTTCGCGTTTATCACGGCCAAGCACTGAAGCGCACAGGGCTAACGAACAGACGTTAATATAATCTTTATTAACGGAAGAAATCTGGGTTTTGTCTAATCTATGCTATGTTTGTATGGGAAAGGTGCATTCATCAAACCATGGAAGGCGTGAAGATGAACCGAGAGGCACCGAGTGAATGAACTCTTTTGATCCCGACAGAGACGACTTTCAGTCGGCGTGGATTATGCGCATTTGCCGCAGGCTGTACTGTCATCACTACAGTGAAACCGGATCTCGACCGGCGACGGATGGGGTGACTCCCGCAGTGCCGAGGAGGTGGTCCCAGCCTCTGGCCAGGGCCGCCACTGCTGGGGTGGGTCCCCATCCCTGGCACCGTTAACCGTAGGGCTAACGGGAGAACACGTGTCAGGGTGGAAGAGGAAAGATAAAATGCAGACGGAGGTGCCAGTACCACCGGAGACAGGAGAGGAGACGTTAGAAGACGGAGCAGGGAGAGAGGAGGTAGGGGAACACTGCGGTGTGACTGGGTGACTGACTGGCTGCGTGTATAGGCTACATGGGGGACACGCGCGTTTAGCCTAATTGTCTTTAAGGTCCAGCAATAGATCAGACGCGCCTTTTGAATTTATCCTTCGTTTTTATAGATTGGACACCTTTGCTTCCCGTGGCCTTGTTGTTATGGGTGATGGTGCAAGTTTTACTGTAGATGATAACATGTGACTGAAGACGCATGCCTTGGCCTACTCAACACTTTTAGCCTAGAAAGAAATTGCCAATTTATAGGCACGGTAGGTCAATAGTCCTATAAAAAAACATGAGCTGGCGCACACCCAGAGGAACGTATTTTATGTTGAGGTGCTGACTAACGGGGAATAAACTAGAAGCTATAAAAAGAAACACAGTCGTACGCTCTATATATAAACTCCCAGTCATTTATTGGATAAAAAAAAAACACCAACGTTTCAGCATCACCGTGTCTTCTTCAGGGTGATGTCATGAATGCTTTAACCAGGTTATTTACACAAAACAATGCAATTAGCGTAACCAATGACAACAACGAAGGGTGTGTCATAATTATTAAGTTAATTAGGATGAATTGAGTGAATTTAAACCAATAGTTTATGGCATATTAAATGTATTAGGCTATTGTTATCATATGGAAACACAATTGAATATTGTACATAGTAGTAGCATCAACATACATTATTGGTTAATGTAATGTTGCCTTATAGCACATTCAAATACATTAGCACATTCAAATACATTACCACATTCAAATACATTACCGCATTCAAATACATTACCACATTCAAATACATTACCACATTCAAATACATTACCACATTCAAATACATTACCACATTCAATTACATTACCACATCCAAATACATTACCACATTCAAATACATTACCACATTCAAATACATTACCACATTCAAATACATTACCGCATTCAAATACATTACCACATTCAAATACATTACCACATTCAAATACATTACCACATCCAAATACATTACCACATCCAAATACATTACCACATTCAAATACATTACCACATTCAAATACATTACCACATTCAATTACATTACCACATTCAAATACATTACCACATCCAAATACATTACCACATCCAAATACATTACCACATCCAAATAGGGACAAACCATTACCACATTACCACATTACCACATCCAAATACATTACCACATCCAAATAGGGACAAACCATTACCACATTCAAATACATTACCACATTACCACATCCAAATACATTACCACATCCAAATAGGGACAAACCATTACCACGGTGTGGGAAAAGGGCAGTAAAAAGCAATGCGCCCCTCTTTCACCAAAATACACTACATGACCAGAGGTATGTGGACATAGCAGTCATACTGATATATATTTATTTTTATTTTTTATTTTATTTATTTATTTAACTTGACATGTCAGTTAAGAACAAATTCTTATTTACAATTATGGCCTACATATAGGGGCCTACTGTAAATTACATTATGTCTGAGCGTGGACCTGTTGTCGATAAGCAAAGATTAAAATTAACTAAAAAGAGTGAAAAATTCAAAACAACTAGTTTTAAGTGTCTAAATACTCTTACAGGCACTATAATGGCTCTCTGTATAATATGCTACATAGTACTACAAAATGTCTGCTGGTCCAACATCTCCTTCCAAAATCATGGGCATTAATATGTAGTTGGTCCCCCACCTTTGCTGCTGTAACAGCCTCCACTCTTCTGGGAAGGCTTTCCACTAGATGTTGGAACATTGCTGCTATAACAGCCTCCACTCTTCTGGGAAGGCTTTCCACTAGATGTTGGAACATTGCTGCTATAACAGCCTCCACTCTTCTGGGAAGGCTTTCCACTAGATGTTGGAACATTGCTGCTATAACAGCCTCCACTCTTCTGGGAAGGCTTTCCACTAGATGTTGGAACATTGCTGCTATAACAGCCTCCACTCTTCTGGGAAGGCTTTCCACTAGATGTTGGAACATTGCTGCTATAACAGCCTTCCAACAGCCTTCCATCGGCCTTCCAATTCATCCCAAAGGTGTTTGACGGGGTTGAGGTCAGGGCTCTGTGCAAGCCAGTCAAGTTCTTTCGCACTGATCTCGACAAACCATTTCTGTATGGATCTCGCTTTGTGCACGGGGGCATTGTCATGCTGAAACAGGAAAGGGCCTTCCCCAAACTGTTGCCACAAAGTTGGAAGCACAGAATCATCTAGAATGTCATTCTATGCTGTAGCATTACGATTTCCCTTCACTGGAACTAAGGGGCCTAGCCTGAACCATGAAAAACAGCCCCAGGCCGTTATTCCTCCTCCACCAAATTTTACAGTTGACACTATGCATTGGGTCAGGTAGCGTTCTCCTGGCATCCGCCAAACCCAGATACGTCCATCGGACTGCCAGATGGCGAAGCTTGATTCATCTCTCCACATAACGCGGATCCACTGCTCTAGAGCCCAATGGCGGCGAGCTTTACACCACTAAAGCCGACGCTTGACGTTGCGCATGGTGAACTTAGGCTTGTGTGCAGCTGCTCAGCCATGGAAACCCATTTCGTGAAGCTCCCGATGAACAGTTATTGTGCTGAAATAGGTTCCAGAGGCAGTTTGGAACTGGGGAGTGAGTGTTGCAACCGAGGACAGACAAATTTCATGCGCTACATGCTTCAACACTCGGCAGTTCCGTTCTGTGAGCTTGTGTGGCCTACCACTTCGCGGTTGAGCCGTTGTTGCTCCTAAATGAATCCACTTCACAATAACAGGACTTACAGTGGACCGGGGCAGCTCTAGCAGGGCAGAAATTTGATGAACTGACTTGTTGGAAAGGTGGCATCCTATGACGGTGCCACGTTGAAAGACACTGAGCTCTTCAGTAAGACCAATCTACTGCCAATGTTTGTCTATGGAGATTGCATGGCTGTGTGCTCTATTTTATACATCTGTCAGCAACGGGTGTGGCTGAAATAGTAGAATCCACCAATTTGAAGGGGTGTCCACATACTTTTGGCCATGTAGTGTATTTCAGGACGTTTGATGCAGCCCTCTGAAACTCATTATCAATAGGCAGCGGTAGCCTGTCCTAAAAACATTATGAATAGGCAGCTGTAGCCTGTCCTAAACACATCAATAGGCAGCTGTAGCCTGCCCTAAACACATTATCAATAGGCAGCTGTAGCCTGTCCTAAACACATTATCAATAGGCAGCTGTAGCCTGTCCTAAACACATTATCAATAGACATCTGTAACCTGCCCTAAACACATTATCAATAGGCAGCTGAAGCCTGTCTTAAACACATTATCAATAGGCTGTAGCCTGTCCTAAACACATTATCAATAGGCAGCTGTAACCTGCCCTAAACACATTATCAATAGGCAGCTGTAGCCTGTCCTAAACACATTATCAATAGGCAGCTGTAACCTGCCCTAAACACATTATCAATAGGCAGCTGTAGCCTGTCCTAAACACATTATCAATAGGCAGCTGTAGCCTGTCCTAAACACATTATCAATAGGCAGCTGTAGCCTGTCCTTAACACATTATCAATAGGCAGCTGTAGCCTGTCCTAAACACATGATCAATAGGCAGCTGTAGCCTGTCCTAAATGCATTATCAATAGGCAGCTGTAGCCTGTCCTTAACACATTATCAATAGGCAGCTGTAGCCTGTCTTAAACACATTATCAATAGGCTGTAGCCTGTCCTAAACACATTATCAATAGGCAGCTGTAACCTGCCCTAAACACATTATCAATAGGCAGCTGTAGCCTGTCCTAAACACATTATCAATAGGTAGCTGTAGCCTGTCCTAAACACATTATCAATAGGCAGCTGTAGCCTGTCCTAAATGCATTATCAATAGGCTGTAGCATGTCCTAAACACATTATCAATAGGTAGCTGTAGCCTGTCCTTAACACATTATCAATAGGCAGCTGTAGCCTGTCTTAAACACATTATCAATAGGCTGTAGCCTGTCCTAAACACATTATCAATAGGCAGCTGTAACCTGCCCTAAACACATTATCAATAGGCAGCTGTAGCCTGTCCTAAACACATTATCAATAGGTAGCTGTAGCCTGTCCTAAACACATTATCAATAGGCAGCTGTAGCCTGTCCTAAACACATTATCAATAGGCAGCTGTAGCCTGTCCTAAACACATTATCAATAGGCAGCTGTAGCCTGTCCTAAATGCATTATCAATAGGCTGTAGCATGTCCTAAACACATTATCAATAGGTAGCTGTAGCCTGTCCTAAACACATTATCAATAGGCAGCTGTAGCCTGTCCTAAACACATTATTAATAGGCTGTAGCCTGCCCTATTCCACAGCATATGGATCTAGTCCTACACAAGACGACAGCCTGGAAGTTTCTTTTGGCTGATATTCCCATCTCTCTATCCTCAGCCATGCCTGCATCCCTCCTCCGTTCCCTTTCTCTCTCCCTTCATCTCCCCCTCCATATTTCCTGTGCAGTCTGCTGCATGTCTGCATTGCAGTCTGCCTGCCACGACCGCTGCTCCCTGCCTCATCTACCTACCTCACCATCTCTCTGTCCCTCCATCTCCCTGTCCTCACCATCTCTCTGTCCCTCCATCTCCCTGTCCTCACCATCTCTCTATTCCTTCATCTCCCTGTCCTCACCATCTCTCTATTCCTTCATCTCTCTGTCCCTCCTTCTCTCTGTCCTCACCATCTCTCTATTCCTTCATCTCCCTGTCCTCACCATCTCTCTATTCCTTCATCTCTCTGTCCCTCCTTCTCTCTGTCCTCACCATCTCTCTATTCCTTCATCTCTCTGTCCCTCCATCTCTCTGTACTCACCATCTCTCTATTCCTTCATCTCCCTCTCCCTCCATCTCTCTGTCCTCTCCCTCCATTTTCCCCTCCATCTCTCTGTCCTCTCCCCATCTCTCTCTTCCTCCATCTCTCTCTCCTCACCACCTCTCTCTCTGTTCTTTCCATCTCTCTCTCCTCACCATCTCTGTCCTCACCATCTCTCCCTCCCTCCATCTCTCTCCTCACCATCTCTCTCTCCCTCCATCTCTCTGTCCTCACCATCTCTTCCTCCATCTCTCTGTCCTCTCCCTCCATCTCTCTGTTCTCTCCATCTCTCCCTCCCTCCATCTCTCTGTCCTCACCATCTCTCTATCCCTCCATCTCTCTGTCCCCTCCCCTGTCTCTCTCTTCCTCCATCTCTCTGTCCTCTCCCTCCATTTTTCCCTCCATCTCTCTTTCCTCTCCCGTCTCTCTCTTCCTCCATCTCTCCCTCCATGTATCTGTCCTCACCATCTCTCCCTCTCTCCCTCCATCTCTCTGTCCCCTCCCCCGTCTCTCTCTTCCTCCATCTCTGTCCTCACCATCCCTCTCTCCATCTCTTTCTCTCTCCATCTCTCTCCCTCCATCTCTCTGTCCTCTCCATCTCTCCCTCCATCTCTTTCTCTCTCCATCTCTCTCCCTCCATCTCTCTGTCCTCTCCATCTCTCCCTCCATCTCTTTCTCTCTCCATCTCTCTTTCCCTCCATCACTCTGTCCTCTCCATCCCTCCTTCCATCTCTCTGTCCTCTCCCTCCATCTCTCTGTCCCCTCCATCTCTCCCTCCATCTCTTTCTCTCTCCATCTCTCTCTCCCTCCATCAATCTGTCCTCTCCATCCCTCCCTCCATCTCTCTGTCCCCTCCATCTCTCCCTCCATCTCTCTCTTCCTCCATCTCTCTGTCCTCTCCATCTCTCCCTCTATCTCTTTCTCTCTCCATCTCTCTCTCCCTCCATCACTCTGTCCTCTCCATCCCTCCCTCCATCTCTCTGTCCTCTCCATCCCTCCCTCCATCTCTCTGTCCTCTCCCTCCCTCCCTCCATCTCTCTGTCCTCTCCCTCCATCTCTCTGTCCCCCCCATCTCTCCCTCCATCTCTCTCTTCCTCCATCTCTCTGTCCTCTCCATCTTTCCCTCCATCTCTTTCTCTCTCCATCTCCCTCTCCCTCCATCACTCTGTCCTCTCCATCCCTCCCTCCATCTCTCTGTCCTCTCCATCTCTCCCTCCATCTCTCTGTCCTCTCCATCTCTCCCTCCATCTCTTTCTCTCTCCATCTCTCTCTCCCTCCATCACTCTGTCCTCTCCATCCCTCCCTCCATCTCTCTGTCCTCTCCATCTCTCCCTCCATCTCTCTGTCCTCTCCATCCCTCCCTCCATCACTCTGTCCTCTCCATCCCTCCCTCCATCTCTCTGTCCTCTCCATCTCTCCCTCCATCTCTTTCTCTCTCCATCTCTCTCTCCCTCCATCACTCTCTCCCCTCCATCTCTCCCTCCATCTCTCTCTTCCTCCATCTCTGTCCTCTCCATCTCTCCCTCCATCTCTTTCTCTCTCCATCTCTCTCTCCCTCCATCTCTCTGTCCTCTTACAGCCTGTGTGTTGTGATAGTAGCGTTGTTTGCTCTATAACCTGTTAGTTGATGTGTCTTGACACCGTGATATACTGTACAGGCCTAAAGGCCGAGACAATAACAAGACACAGTGGCAGAATAAAGTCAACCACACTTTTGTTTCATCACTAAACCGGAGAGCAACATCTGTCCTGTGAAGTTTACAAAACATTTAGCATGTAACCAGTTACATGACCTACAGCAGGTCAATCAAGGTAATGTTTCCTACAGTTACATGACCTACAGCATGGTCAATCAAGGTCATGTTTCCTACAGTTACATGACCTACAGCATGGTCAATCAAGGTCATGTTTCCTACAGTTACATGACCTACAGCAAGGTCAATCAAGGTCATGTTTCCTACAGTTACATGACCTACAGCATGGTCAATCAAGGTCATGTTTCCTACAGTTACATGACCTACAGCAAGGTCAATCAAGGTCATGTTTCCTACAGTTACATGACCTACAGCAGGTCAATCAAGGTCATGTTTCCTACAGTTACATGACCTACAGCATGGTCAATCAAGGTCATGTTTCCTACAGTTACATGACCTACAGCATGGTCAATCAAGGTCATGTTTCCTACAGTTACATGACCTACAGCATGGTCAATCAAGGTCATGTTTCCCACAGTTACATGACCTACAGCATGGTCAATCAAGGTCATGTTTCCTACAGTTACATGACCTACAGCATGGTCAATCAAGGTCATGTTTCCTACAGTTACATGACCTACAGCATGGTCAATCAAGGTCATGTTTCCCACAGTTACATGACCTACAGCATGGTCAATCAAGGTCATGTTTCCTACAGTTACATGACCTACAGCATGGTCAATCAAGGTCATGTTTCCCACAGTTACATGACCTACAGCATGGTCAATCAAGGTCATGTTTCCTACAGTTACATGACCTACAGCATGGTCAATCAAGGTCATGTTTCCCACAGTTACATGACCTACAGCATGGCCAATCAAGGTCATGTTTCCCACAGTTACATGACCTACAGCATGGTCAATCAAGGTCATGTTTCCCACAGTTACATGACCTACAGCAGGTCAATCAAGGTCATGTTTCCCACAGTTACATGACCTACAGCAGGTCAATCAAGGTCATGTTTCCCACAGTTACATGACCTACAGCATGGTCAATCAAGGTCATGTTTCCTACAGTTACATGACCTACAGCAGGTCAATCAAGGTCATGTTTCCTACAGTTACATGACCTACAGCAGGTCAATCAAGGTCATGTTTCCTACAGTTACATGACCTACAGCAGGTCAATCAAGGTCATGTTTCCTACAGTTACATGACCTACAGCAGGTCAATCAAGGTCATGTTTCCCACAGTTACATGACCTACAGCAGGTCAATCAAGGTCATGTTTCCCACAGTTACATGACCTACAGCAGGTCAATCAAGGTCATGTTTCCTACAGTTACATGACCTATAGCAGGTCAATCAAGGTCATGTTTCCCACAGTTTCAGACTACTAAACAACTGTTGATTTAGTTACCTCGCGTCAAAAAGAAAACAGGCGCTGCCTCCACTAGTCCAGCAACATTTACACACTTCGACATCATCTAATCGCCTCTGATTAGTCTAATACAGGGACAACTAAAAGATACCAGAAACGACTTAGTCCAACGTAAGCTAAATATGATGTGTGTGTGTGTGTGTGTGTGTGTGTGTGTGTGTGTGTGTGTGTGTGTGTGTGTGTGTGTGTGTGTGTGTGTGTGTGTGTGTGTGTGTGTGTGTGTGTGAGCGTGCAAGTTGAAAAAACATGTTGACTCACCCTACTTGGGGTGAAACACAAATTACCTCGTCTCTTTGATGTTGCCTAAACGGTCT
Source organism: Oncorhynchus clarkii lewisi (assembly GCF_045791955.1). Taxonomy (NCBI): domain Eukaryota; kingdom Metazoa; phylum Chordata; class Actinopteri; order Salmoniformes; family Salmonidae; genus Oncorhynchus; species Oncorhynchus clarkii. The sequence continues at coordinate 8,299,857 of NC_092155.1, read as the reverse complement.
ATCACTCTGTCATACTGTAAACGGTCTATCACTCTGTCATACTGTAAACGGTCTATCACTCTGTCATACTGTAAACGGTCTAACACTCTGACATACTGTAAACGGTCTATCACTGTGTCATACTGTAAACGTTCTATCACTCTGTCATACTGTAAACCGTCTATCACTCTGTCATACTGTAAACGGTCTATCACCCTGTCATACTGTAAACGGTCTATCACTCTGTCATACTGTAAACAGTCTATCACTCTGTCATACTGTAAACAGTCTATCACTCTGTCATACTGTAAACGGTCTATCACTCTGTCATACTGTAAACGGTCTATCACTCTGTCATACTGTAAACGGTCTATCACTCTGTCATACTGTAAACCGTCTATCACTCTGTCATACTGTAAACGGTCTATCACTCTGTCATACTGTAAACGGTCTATCACTCTGTCATACTGTAAACCGTCTATCACTCTGTCATACTGTAAACGGTCTATCACTCTGTCATACTGTAAACAGTCTATCACTCTGTCATACTGTAAACGGTCTATCACTCTGTCATACTGTAAACGGTCTATCACTCTGTCATACTGTAAACAGTCTATCACTCTGTCATACTGTAAACGGTCTATCACTCTGTCATACTGTAAACAGTCTATCACTCTGTCATACTGTAAACGGTCTATCACTCTGTCATACTGTAAACGGTCTATCACTCTGTCATACTGTAAACGGTCTATCACTCTGTCATACTGTAAACGGTCTATCACTCTGTCATACTGTAAACGGTCTATCACTCTGTCATACTGTAAACGGTCTATCACTCTGTCATACTGTAAACGGTCTATCACTCTGTCATACTGTAAACAGTCTATCACTCTGTCATACTGTAAACGGTCTATCACTCTGTCATACTGTAAACAGTCTATCACTCTGTCACACTGTAAACAGTCTATCACTCTGTCATACTGTAAACGGTCTATCACTGTCATACTGTAAACGGTCTATCACTCTGTCATACTGTAAACGGTCTATCACTCTGTCATACTGTAAACGGTCTATCACTCTGTCATACTGTAAACAGTCTATCACTCTGTCATACTGTAAACAGTCTATCACTCTGTCATACTGTAAACAGTCTATCACTCTGTCATACTGTAAACGGTCTATCACTCTGTCATACTGTAAACGGTCTATCACTCTGTCATACTGTAAACCGTCTATCACTCTGTCATACTGTAAACGGTCTATCACTCTGTCATACTGTAAACGGTCTATCACTCTGTCATACTGTAAACAGTCTATCACTCTGTCATACTGTAAACAGTCTATCACTCTGTCATACTGTAAACGGTCTATCACTCTGTCATACTGTAAACGGTCTATCACTCTGTCATACTGTAAACGGTCTATCACTCTGTCATACTGTAAACAGTCTATCACTCTGTCATACTGTAAACGGTCTATCACTCTGTCATACTGTAAACAGTCTATCACTCTGTCATACTGTAAACAGTCTATCACTCTGTCATACTGTAAACGGTCTATCACTCTGTCATACTGTAAACAGTCTATCACTCTGTCATACTGTAAACGGTCTATCACTCTGTCATACTGTAAACGGTCTATCACTCTGTCATACTGTAAACGGTCTATCACTCTGTCATACTGTAAACAGTCTATCACTCTGTCATACTGTAAACGGTCTATCACTCTGTCATACTGTAAACAGTCTATCACTCTGTCATACTGTAAACAGTCTATCACTCTGTCATACTGTAAACGGTCTATCACTCTGTCATACTGTAAACGGTCTATCACTCTGTCATACTGTAAACGGTCTATCACTCTGTCATACTGTAAACGGTCTATCACTCTGTCATACTGTAAACGGTCTATCACTCTGTCATACTGTAAACAGTCTATCACTCTGTCATACTGTAAACGGTCTATCACTCTGTCATACTGTAAACGGTCTATCACTCTGTCATACTGTAAACGGTCTATCACTCTGTCATACTGTAAACGGTCTATCACTCTGTCATACTGTAAACGGTCTAACACTCTGACATACTGTAAACGGTCTATCACTGTGTCATACTGTAAACGTTCTATCACTCTGTCATACTGTAAACCGTCTATCACTCTGTCATACTGTAAACGGTCTATCACCCTGTCATACTGTAAACGGTCTATCACTCTGTCATACTGTAAACAGTCTATCACTCTGTCATACTGTAAACAGTCTATCACTCTGTCATACTGTAAACGATCTATCACTCTGTCATACTGTAAACGGTCTATCACTCTGTCATACTGTAAACGGTCTATCACTCTGTCATACTGTAAACGGTCTATCACTCTGTCATACTGTAAACGGTCTATCACTCTGTCATACTGTAAACGGTCTATCACTCTGTCATACTGTAAACCGTCTATCACTCTGTCATACTGTAAACGGTCTATCACTCTGTCATACTGTAAACAGTCTATCACTCTGTCATACTGTAAACGGTCTATCACTCTGTCATACTGTAAACAGTCTATCACTCTGTCATACTGTAAACGGTCTATCACTCTGTCATACTGTAAACGGTCTATCACTCTGTCATACTGTAAACGGTCTATCACTCTGTCATACTGTAAACGGTCTATCACTCTGTCATACTGTAAACGGTCTATCACTCTGTCATACTGTAAACGGTCTATCACTCTGTCATACTGTAAACGGTCTATCACTCTGTCATACTGTAAACAGTCTATCACTCTGTCATACTGTAAACGGTCTATCACTCTGTCATACTGTAAACAGTCTATCACTCTGTCACACTGTAAACAGTCTATCACTCTGTCATACTGTAAACGGTCTATCACTGTCATACTGTAAACGGTCTATCACTCTGTCATACTGTAAACGGTCTATCACTCTGTCATACTGTAAACGGTCTATCACTCTGTCATACTGTAAACAGTCTATCACTCTGTCATACTGTAAACAGTCTATCACTCTGTCATACTGTAAACAGTCTATCACTCTGTCATACTGTAAACGGTCTATCACTCTGTCATACTGTAAACGGTCTATCACTCTGTCATACTGTAAACCGTCTATCACTCTGTCATACTGTAAACGGTCTATCACTCTGTCATACTGTAAACGGTCTATCACTCTGTCATACTGTAAACAGTCTATCACTCTGTCATACTGTAAACAGTCTATCACTCTGTCATACTGTAAACGGTCTATCACTCTGTCATACTGTAAACGGTCTATCACTCTGTCATACTGTAAACGGTCTATCACTCTGTCATACTGTAAACAGTCTATCACTCTGTCATACTGTAAACGGTCTATCACTCTGTCATACTGTAAACAGTCTATCACTCTGTCATACTGTAAACAGTCTATCACTCTGTCATACTGTAAACGGTCTATCACTCTGTCATACTGTAAACAGTCTATCACTCTGTCATACTGTAAACGGTCTATCACTCTGTCATACTGTAAACGGTCTATCACTCTGTCATACTGTAAACGGTCTATCACTCTGTCATACTGTAAACAGTCTATCACTCTGTCATACTGTAAACGGTCTATCACTCTGTCATACTGTAAACAGTCTATCACTCTGTCATACTGTAAACAGTCTATCACTCTGTCATACTGTAAACGGTCTATCACTCTGTCATACTGTAAACGGTCTATCACTCTGTCATACTGTAAACGGTCTATCACTCTGTCATACTGTAAACGGTCTATCACTCTGTCATACTGTAAACGGTCTATCACTCTGTCATACTGTAAACAGTCTATCACTCTGTCATACTGTAAACGGTCTATCACTCTGTCATACTGTAAACGGTCTATCACTCTGTCATACTGTAAACGGTCTATCACTCTGTCATACTGTAAACGGTCTATCACTCTGTCATACTGTAAACGGTCTATCACTCTGACATACTGTAAACGGTCTATCACTGTGTCATACTGTAAACGTTCTATCACTCTGTCATACTGTAAACCGTCTATCACTCTGTCATACTGTAAACGGTCTATCACCCTGTCATACTGTAAACGGTCTATCACTCTGTCATACTGTAAACAGTCTATCACTCTGTCATACTGTAAACAGTCTATCACTCTGTCATACTGTAAACGATCTATCACTCTGTCATACTGTAAACGGTCTATCACTCTGTCATACTGTAAACGGTCTATCACTCTGTCATACTGTAAACGGTCTATCACTCTGTCATACTGTAAACGGTCTATCACTCTGTCATACTGTAAACGGTCTATCACTCTGTCATACTGTAAACCGTCTATCACTCTGTCATACTGTAAACGGTCTATCACTCTGTCATACTGTAAACAGTCTATCACTCTGTCATACTGTAAACGGTCTATCACTCTGTCATACTGTTAACGGTCTATCACTCTGTCATACTGTAAACAGTCTATCACTCTGTCATACTGTAAACGGTCTATCACTCTGTCATACTGTAAACAGTCTATCACTCTGTCATACTGTAAACGGTCTATCACTCTGTCATACTGTAAACGGTCTATCACTCTGTCATACTGTAAACGGTCTATCACTCTGTCATACTGTAAACGGTCTATCACTCTGTCATACTGTAAACGGTCTATCACTCTGTCATACTGTAAACGGTCTATCACTCTGTCATACTGTAAACGGTCTATCACTCTGTCATACTGTAAACGGTCTATCACTCTGTCATACTGTAAACAGTCTATCACTCTGTCATACTGTAAACGGTCTATCACTCTGTCACACTGTAAACAGTCTATCACTCTGTCACACTGTAAACAGTCTATCACTCTGTCATACTGTAAACGGTCTATCACTCTGTCATACTGTAAACGGTCTATCACTCTGTCATACTGTAAACGGTCTATCACTCTGTCATACTGTAAACGGTCTATCACTCTGTCATACTGTAAACGGTCTATCACTCTGTCATACTGTAAACGGTCTATCACTCTGTCATACTGTAAACAGTCTATCACTCTGTCATACTGTAAACAGTCTATCACTCTGTCATACTGTAAACGGTCTATCACTCTGTCATACTGTAAACGGTCTATCACTCTGTCATACTGTAAACGGTCTATCACTCTGTCATACTGTAAACAGTCTATCACTCTGTCATACTGTAAACGGTCTATCACTCTGTCATACTGTAAACGGTCTATCACTCTGTCATACTGTAAACGGTCTATCACTCTGTCATACTGTAAACCGTCTATCACTCTGTCATACTGTAAACGGTCTATCACTCTGTCATACTGTAAACGGTCTATCACTCTGTCATACTGTAAACCGTCTATCACTCTGTCATACTGTAAACGGTCTATCACTCTGTCATACTGTAAACAGTCTATCACTCTGTCATACTGTAAACGGTCTATCACTCTGTCATACTGTAAACGGTCTATCACTCTGTCATACTGTAAACAGTCTATCACTCTGTCATACTGTAAACGGTCTATCACTCTGTCATACTGTAAACAGTCTATCACTCTGTCATACTGTAAACGGTCTATCACTCTGTCATACTGTAAACGGTCTATCACTCTGTCATACTGTAAACGGTCTATCACTCTGTCATACTGTAAACGGTCTATCACTCTGTCATACTGTAAACGGTCTATCACTCTGTCATACTGTAAACGGTCTATCACTCTGTCATACTGTAAACGGTCTATCACTCTGTCATACTGTAAACAGTCTATCACTCTGTCATACTGTAAACGGTCTATCACTCTGTCATACTGTAAACAGTCTATCACTCTGTCATACTGTAAACAGTCTATCACTCTGTCATACTGTAAACGGTCTATCACTCTGTCATACTGTAAACGGTCTATCACTCTGTCATACTGTAAACGGTCTATCACTCTGTCATACTGTAAACGGTCTATCACTCTGTCATACTGTAAACAGTCTATCACTCTGTCATACTGTAAACAGTCTATCACTCTGTCATACTGTAAACAGTCTATCACTCTGTCATACTGTAAACGGTCTATCACTCTGTCATACTGTAAACGGTCTATCACTCTGTCATACTGTAAACGGTCTATCACTCTGTCATACTGTAAACGGTCTATCACTCTGTCATACTGTAAACGGTCTATCACTCTGTCATACTGTAAACAGTCTATCACTCTGTCATACTGTAAACAGTCTATCACTCTGTCATACTGTAAACGGTCTATCACTCTGTCATACTGTAAACGGTCTATCACTCTGTCATACTGTAAACGGTCTATCACTCTGTCATACTGTAAACGGTCTATCACTCTGTCATACTGTAAACGGTCTATCACTCTGTCATACTGTAAACAGTCTATCACTCTGTCATACTGTAAACAGTCTATCACTCTGTCATACTGTAAACGGTCTATCACTCTGTCATACTGTAAACAGTCTATCACTCTGTCATACTGTAAACGGTCTATCACTCTGTCATACTGTAAACGGTCTATCACTCTGTCATACTGTAAACGGTCTATCACTCTGTCATACTGTAAACAGTCTATCACTCTGTCATACTGTAAACGGTCTATCACTCTGTCATACTGTAAACGGTCTATCACTCTGTCATACTGTACGGTCTATCACTCTGTCATACTGTAAACGGTCTATCACTCTGTCATACTGTAAACGGTCTATCACTCTGTCATACTGTAAACGGTCTATCACTCTGTCATACTGTAAACGGTCTATCACTCTGTCATACTGTAAACGGTCTATCACTCTGTCATACTGTAAACGGTCTATCACTCTGTCATACTGTAAACGGTCTATCACTCTGTCATACTGTAAACGGTCTATCACTCTGTCATACTGTAAACGGTCTATCACTCTGTCATACTGTAAACGGTCTATCACTCTGTCATACTGTAAACGGTCTATCACTCTGTCATACTGTAAACGGTCTATCACTCTGTCATACTGTAAACGGTCTATCACTGTGTCATACTGTAAACGTTCTATCACTCTGTCATACTGTAAACCGTCTATCACTCTGTCATACTGTAAACGGTCTATCACCCTGTCATACTGTAAACGGTCTATCACTCTGTCATACTGTAAACAGTCTATCACTCTGTCATACTGTAAACAGTCTATCACTCTGTCATACTGTAAACGATCTATCACTCTGTCATACTGTAAACGGTCTATCACTCTGTCATACTGTAAACGGTCTATCACTCTGTCATACTGTAAACGGTCTATCACTCTGTCATACTGTAAACGGTCTATCACTCTGTCATACTGTAAACGGTCTATCACTCTGTCATACTGTAAACCGTCTATCACTCTGTCATACTGTAAACGGTCTATCACTCTGTCATACTGTAAACAGTCTATCACTCTGTCATACTGTAAACGGTCTATCACTCTGTCATACTGTAAACAGTCTATCACTCTGTCATACTGTAAACGGTCTATCACTCTGTCATACTGTAAACGGTCTATCACTCTGTCATACTGTAAACGGTCTATCACTCTGTCATACTGTAAACGGTCTATCACTCTGTCATACTGTAAACGGTCTATCACTCTGTCATACTGTAAACGGTCTATCACTCTGTCATACTGTAAACGGTCTATCACTCTGTCATACTGTAAACAGTCTATCACTCTGTCATACTGTAAACGGTCTATCACTCTGTCATACTGTAAACAGTCTATCACTCTGTCACACTGTAAACAGTCTATCACTCTGTCATACTGTAAACGGTCTATCACTGTCATACTGTAAACGGTCTATCACTCTGTCATACTGTAAACGGTCTATCACTCTGTCATACTGTAAACGGTCTATCACTCTGTCATACTGTAAACAGTCTATCACTCTGTCATACTGTAAACAGTCTATCACTCTGTCATACTGTAAACAGTCTATCACTCTGTCATACTGTAAACGGTCTATCACTCTGTCATACTGTAAACGGTCTATCACTCTGTCATACTGTAAACCGTCTATCACTCTGTCATACTGTAAACGGTCTATCACTCTGTCATACTGTAAACGGTCTATCACTCTGTCATACTGTAAACAGTCTATCACTCTGTCATACTGTAAACAGTCTATCACTCTGTCATACTGTAAACGGTCTATCACTCTGTCATACTGTAAACGGTCTATCACTCTGTCATACTGTAAACGGTCTATCACTCTGTCATACTGTAAACAGTCTATCACTCTGTCATACTGTAAACGGTCTATCACTCTGTCATACTGTAAACAGTCTATCACTCTGTCATACTGTAAACAGTCTATCACTCTGTCATACTGTAAACGGTCTATCACTCTGTCATACTGTAAACAGTCTATCACTCTGTCATACTGTAAACGGTCTATCACTCTGTCATACTGTAAACGGTCTATCACTCTGTCATACTGTAAACGGTCTATCACTCTGTCATACTGTAAACAGTCTATCACTCTGTCATACTGTAAACGGTCTATCACTCTGTCATACTGTAAACAGTCTATCACTCTGTCATACTGTAAACAGTCTATCACTCTGTCATACTGTAAACGGTCTATCACTCTGTCATACTGTAAACGGTCTATCACTCTGTCATACTGTAAACGGTCTATCACTCTGTCATACTGTAAACGGTCTATCACTCTGTCATACTGTAAACGGTCTATCACTCTGTCATACTGTAAACAGTCTATCACTCTGTCATACTGTAAACGGTCTATCACTCTGTCATACTGTAAACGGTCTATCACTCTGTCATACTGTAAACGGTCTATCACTCTGTCATACTGTAAACGGTCTATCACTCTGTCATACTGTAAACGGTCTATCACTCTGACATACTGTAAACGGTCTATCACTGTGTCATACTGTAAACGTTCTATCACTCTGTCATACTGTAAACCGTCTATCACTCTGTCATACTGTAAACGGTCTATCACCCTGTCATACTGTAAACGGTCTATCACTCTGTCATACTGTAAACAGTCTATCACTCTGTCATACTGTAAACAGTCTATCACTCTGTCATACTGTAAACGATCTATCACTCTGTCATACTGTAAACGGTCTATCACTCTGTCATACTGTAAACGGTCTATCACTCTGTCATACTGTAAACGGTCTATCACTCTGTCATACTGTAAACGGTCTATCACTCTGTCATACTGTAAACGGTCTATCACTCTGTCATACTGTAAACCGTCTATCACTCTGTCATACTGTAAACGGTCTATCACTCTGTCATACTGTAAACAGTCTATCACTCTGTCATACTGTAAACGGTCTATCACTCTGTCATACTGTAAACGGTCTATCACTCTGTCATACTGTAAACAGTCTATCACTCTGTCATACTGTAAACGGTCTATCACTCTGTCATACTGTAAACAGTCTATCACTCTGTCATACTGTAAACGGTCTATCACTCTGTCATACTGTAAACGGTCTATCACTCTGTCATACTGTAAACGGTCTATCACTCTGTCATACTGTAAACGGTCTATCACTCTGTCATACTGTAAACGGTCTATCACTCTGTCATACTGTAAACGGTCTATCACTCTGTCATACTGTAAACGGTCTATCACTCTGTCATACTGTAAACGGTCTATCACTCTGTCATACTGTAAACAGTCTATCACTCTGTCATACTGTAAACGGTCTATCACTCTGTCACACTGTAAACAGTCTATCACTCTGTCACACTGTAAACAGTCTATCACTCTGTCATACTGTAAACGGTCTATCACTGTCATACTGTAAACGGTCTATCACTCTGTCATACTGTAAACGGTCTATCACTCTGTCATACTGTAAACGGTCTATCACTCTGTCATACTGTAAACGGTCTATCACTCTGTCATACTGTAAACGGTCTATCACTCTGTCATACTGTAAACAGTCTATCACTCTGTCATACTGTAAACAGTCTATCACTCTGTCATACTGTAAACGGTCTATCACTCTGTCATACTGTAAACGGTCTATCACTCTGTCATAATGTAAACGGTCTATCACTCTGTCATACTGTAAACGGTCTATCACTGTGTCATACTGTAAACGGTCTATCACTCTGTCATACTGTAAACCGTCTATCACTCTGTCATACTGTAAACGGTCTATCACTCTGTCATACTGTAAACGGTCTATCACTCTGTCATACTGTAAACAGTCTATCACTCTGTCATACTGTAAACAGTCTATCACTCTGTCATACTGTAAACGGTCTATCACTCTGTCATACTGTAAACGGTCTATCACTCTGTCATACTGTAAACGGTCTATCACTCTGTCATACTGTAAACAGTCTATCACTCTGTCATACTGTAAACGGTCTATCACTCTGTCATACTGTAAACAGTCTATCACTCTGTCATACTGTAAACAGTCTATCACTCTGTCATACTGTAAACGGTCTATCACTCTGTCATACTGTAAACAGTCTATCACTCTGTCATACTGTAAACGGTCTATCACTCTGTCATACTGTAAACGGTCTATCACTCTGTCATACTGTAAACGGTCTATCACTCTGTCATACTGTAAACAGTCTATCACTCTGTCATACTGTAAACGGTCTATCACTCTGTCATACTGTAAACAGTCTATCACTCTGTCATACTGTAAACAGTCTATCACTCTGTCATACTGTAAACGGTCTATCACTGTCATACTGTAAACGGTCTATCACTCTGTCATACTGTAAACGGTCTATCACTCTGTCATACTGTAAACGGTCTATC
>NC_092155.1:8186593-8284093 GCF_045791955.1 Oncorhynchus clarkii lewisi | reverse complement strand
AGTGCAGGGGTGGCAATCTTGTTTTCCTCAGGCTTAGGGGTGACTGTGGTATCTACAACAGAGATTGTCAAGGGTCGGGTTTTATTGGTCAAGGTGGATGTTATGGGGTTTCTGTTTGTTTTTTTGAATGTTTATGCTCCGAATGAGGGTACAGAGCGTATTGCTATATTTGATCAAATAAAGGAAACCTTAAGACAGTGTGACCAAGAGGGGTGTATGGTTTTAGGGGGTGACTGGAACTGTACAGTGGATTTTACTGTTGATCGCACCGCTGAAGAACCTCACCTGCGGTCAGCTACTTGTCTGTCTGGTTTATTAACTGAGGTTGAGCTTTCTGATGTGTGGAGAGTAAGGAATGCAAAAGTTAGGCAGTACACATGGCTAAAAATTAATGAAGGTCGTGTCAGTGTAGTAATATTAGACAGGTTGTATGTATCTGATCACTACTGTAGTAGGGTTTGAAGGTTAGACAGGTTGTATGTATCTGATCACTACTGTAGTAGGGTTGGAAAGTGTGCCATTACTCCTGTGGGTTTCTCTGATCATCATATTGTTACTGTTGATATTCACTTGTCCTGTCCACGACGGTCATCGCCTTATTGGTATTTTAATGTTAAATTGTTACATGATGTCATGTTTTGTGACAGGTTTTTGTTGTTTTGGGAAAAATGGAGGGGTATAAAAGGGAATTTTGAGTCCTTGAGACAATGGTGGGAGGTTGGGAAGGCCCAAATACGAGTTTTTTGTCAACAGTATACTGCTCTGTCTCAAATTGAGGTTAAAGAGACTATCAAGGCCCTTGAACAGGACATCAAATCTACTGAATTGAAGCTGCTCACTCAGAACGACCCTGGACTAGTCATGAACTTACAGGACAAGAGACATGAACTGAGGTCGTTTCTGCATGAAAGAGTGAAGGGTGCCTTGATTAGGTCTCGTTTCGCTTCCCTCAAGGATATGGATGCTCCTAGCGCTTTTTTTTTCAACCTAGGACAGTCAAAATTTCAACGCAAACAGATGGTCTGCCTTCGTCTCCCTGATGGGAAGGTGACCACGAATGATATTGAAATGCGTCAACATGCCGTGGATTTTTACTCATCCCTTTATAAGGCGGAGGATTGTGACTCTTTATCTACTGAACAGTTGTTACACGGTCTTCCTCAATTGGGACCTGAGCAGAGAGTCGCATTGGACGCTGATATTACACTGCAAGAGCTGTCCACAGCAGTTATGCAGCTCTCAACAGGCCGAGCCCCTGGCATCGATGGTTTACCATCTGAGTTTTATAAGCACTTTTGGGGGTCTATTGGGGAGGATTTTTCTGAAGTGCTGTGTGAATCTTTTCATGAGGGTTCTCTTCCTGTATCCTGTCAACGTGCGGTGCTTTCACTGTTGCCAAAAAAGGGGGATTTGGCTCTCATAAAAAATTGGAGACCTGTTGCCTTGCTGTGCGCAGAATACAAAATTGTTTCTAAATGTCTCTCAAACAGGTTGAAAGAGTATCTGGGATTGTTGATCCACAAGGACCAGTCCTACTGTGTACCTGATCGCTCTATTGTTGACAACTTGTTTCTGATAAGAGATGTTTTAGACATTTGTAAACTGTCTGATGTAAATGTGGGTTTACTTTCGTTGGATCAGGAGAAGGCTTTTGATCGTGTGGACCACCAGTACTTGTTTAAAACGATGAAAGCCTTTGGGTTTGGGGATGTTTTTCTGTCTTGGGTGAATTTACTGTATGCTGGAGCCTCGTGTATGGTGAAGGTTGGTGGTGGTTTGAGTTGCCCCATCCCTGTCGAAAGGGGCATCAGGCAGGGATGCCCAATTTCAGGGCAGTTATATAGTCTGGCGATTGAACCAATGCTTTGTTTTTTAAGAGCGAAGCTTACTGGTTTCTCTGTGCCAGGTGTAATGAAGGGTCCCACGATAGCACTGTCTGCGTATGCAGATGACGTGATCGTTTTTATTACAGGGGGTGAGGATGTTAAGGTTCTCTCAAACACTTTAAAGGTGTATGAGGGGGCCTCCTCAGCTAGAGTCAATTGGGGAAAGAGTGAAGCGCTGTGGGCAGGTCAGCTTCAGATGGGGTCCACTCCACGGTTACCAGGGGGGGCTTCAGTGGGGCAGAGATGGAATGAAGACTTTGGGAGTTTTTCTAGGCTCCGATGTCTTTCAAAAAAAGAACTGGGAGGGTGTAGTGGAGAAAGTGTGTGCCAGACTGTCAAGGTGGAAATGGGTGTTGCCCCAGCTGTCCTATAGGGGACGGGTCCTGGTAGCTAATAATCTTGCTGCTTCTACCCTGTGGTACAGACTCATGATTTTACAGCCACCAAAGGGTCTGATACAAGAGCTTCAGAGGACCCTTGTCAATTTCTTCTGGTCTGGACAACACTGGATCAAAGCTGCAGCCCTGTATCTGCCACTGCACGAGGGTGGGCAAGGCCTGGTGGACATTTCCTCTAGGATCACGGCTTTCCGGCTCCAAGCAGCCCAGAGATTGTTGTACAGAGACTGTTCTAGCTGGGTCGAAACAGCCTACATATTGATGAGGAGAGCGGGCTGTTTGGGCTTAGACAAACATCTTTTCCTCTTAAAGCTGGATGGGGGTGATTTGACTGGCCTGACTCCATTTTATGAGTCTGTTATGCAGGCTTGGAGAGTCTTTGTCAAGTCCCGTAAGACCGGCACGCCACCAGGGATGTGGCTTTTTGAAGAGCCTCTTTTTCATAACACTGCCATCCAGTCCCGTGTTCTGGGTTCAGCTAGCCTACGTTCATGCCTATTAGGCGTGGGGTGTATCAAGCTGGGTCATCTGATGCGGAGCAGGAGCAGATTGGAGGAGCTGGGAGAAAGAGCAGGGATCCGATCATCTCGCCTACTGAGGAAGGTCGTCGATGAGGTCTGCGACTCCTTGCCAGTGCTTCATCTGCAGTATGTGACTGACATTTCCAATTCTGATCGGTGGAAGGAGGGTCTGGATTATATGTTCCCTGTACTGAATGTTAGTGCTGCGATGGGGGCATTTGAAGAGGACGCGGGGATGCTGCTTTCCTTCGATACCCCGGAGCTGGGGGAGTTCAAGGAGGTGGGAAAGAAGGCTATGTACAGAACATGTGTGAAGGTGTCCCATGCCTCTTCCCTGGAAGGGGTAAAATCGACGAGGTGGGCGGATGTGCTTGGTCCAGGTGCTTCTCCAAAAGGCTGTTGGCGATCATTATATAAACTGCCTATTGATAAGAGGACAGCTGACCTCCAATGGAGGATAATACATGGAGCTATAGCCACCAACATGCATCTGGTACACCTGGACCCTACTGTTGGGGAGGGGTGTCCATTCTGTGCTGAAGATGAATCTCTGGCACATCTGTTTTTACTGTGTCCCAGGTTGGTTGGGATGATTGATCTGATCACTGATTGGTTCTCAACGTTGGGAGAGGTTTTCTCTTCCCAACTGTATATATTTGGGCCAAAGTACAGGTTCAGTCAAAAGGGTGTAGTTGTGTTGCTTAATTTTGTGTTAGGGGCAGCAAAATTAGCGATATGGAAGACCCGAAAGAACAGCATTCGGGGACAGGGGTCTGTGGATGTGGTGGGAATGCTGGAGGGAATGTTGGCAGCGAGACTAAGGGTTGAGTTTGCCTATTATAAACTTGTCAACAATATTGATCTGTTTTTGAGTATATGGGGTATTCAGAGGCTGTTGTGTTTTGTTACTGTGGAGGAGGAATTGGAGTTGTGTTTTTAATTGATGTGTAACTGTGGTTTTGTATGAGTATTTATTGTGTGGTGGGCCCCCAGACCCAATAAAGAGTATTTAAAACTCAAAAAACTCTCTCTCTCTCCCTTTCTCTCTCTCTCTCTCTCTCTCTCTGTCTCTCTCTCTCTCTCTGTCTCTCTCTCTCTCTCTCTCTCTCTGTCTCTCTCTCTCTCTCTCTTTCTCTCTCTCTCTCTCTGTCTGCCTCTCTATCTTGTTTGTCACTAGGATTGACACCTCTGTCAGAGGTCACACCCATAGGGGGAACAGGGTCACTCACATTTATCTGTTGTAAAGATTATTATATTTTTTTTTTCAATAAATGGAGAAGAAAAAAAAGATAGTTGTTTCTCTGTAATACTTCTAGCCGCCAAACAACTGTTATGAAGTCTTTAGATAGATTCCCAACCTCACAACCTCAGGACTAGATACCCAGAAGCCATTACAGTAACAAAACATAACATATTATTTTCTGTGTTACAGCCTAACTAGACGATAGGCTATAAAGGCCTGGGGAATTTGAGAGGCTAAACAAGACATTGCGAGATACAGATTACCAACACAAATGCGTACGATATGTTCTGCCTGCCCCCTCCTCTCTCTCTCCCTCACACTGACCTGCCTGCCCCCTCCTCTCTCTCTCCCTCACACTGACCTGCCTGCCCCCTCCTCTCTGTCCCTCACACTGACCTGCCTGCCCCCTCCTCTCTCTCCCTCACACTGACCTGCCTACCCCTCCTCTCTCTCCCTCACACTGACCTGCCTGCCCCCTCCTCTCTCTCCCTCACACTGACCTGCCTGCTCCCTCCTCTCTCTCCCTCACACTGACCTGCCTGCTCCCTCCTCTCTCTCCCTCACACTCACCTGCCTGCTCCCTCCTCTCTCTCCCTCACACTGACCTGCCTGCCCCCTCCTCTCTCTCCCTCACACTGACCTGCCTGCCCCTCCTCTCTCTCCCTCACACTGACCTGCTTGCCCCCTCCTCTCTCTCTCTCCCTCACACTGACCTGCCTTCTCCCTCCTCTCTCACACTGACCTGCCTGCTCCCTCCTCTCTCTCTCCCTCATGCTGGCCTGCCTGCTCCCTCCTCTCTCTCTCCCTCACGCTGGCCTGCCTGCTCCCTCCTCTCTCTCTCCCTCACGCTGGCCTGCCTGCTCTTTCTCTTCGCTAATGATGCCAGTGTGTGGTTCAGTATTCGGTCTGTTGCGTGTAGAATATCTTAGCTTATTCATTGATGATAGACCCTGCTTTACTGAAGTTGTTAGACATTGTAAGCCAATAAATTGTGAAATACAGCTATTGATTGCCGATAGATAAGCCTAGTGCACGGTTCTAACTGTCTGGTGACTGACCTGCCTATACTGATAGATAGACCTAGTGCACGGTTCTGTCTGTCTGGTGGCTGACCTGCCTATACTGATAGATAGACCTAGTGCACGGTTCTGTCTGTCTGGTGGCTGACCTGCCTATCCTGATAGATAGACCTAGTGCACGGTTCTGTCTGTCTGTCTGGTGACTGACCTGCCTATACTGATAGATAGACCTAGTGCACGGTTCTGACTGTCTGGTGACTGACCTGCCTATACTGATAGATAGACCCAGTGCACGGTTCTGTCTGTCTGGTGACTGACCTGTCTATACTGATAGATAGACCTAGTGCACGGTTCTGTCTGTCTGTCTGGTGACTGACCTGTCTATACTGATAGATAGACCTAGTGCACGGTTCTGTCTGTCTGGTGACTGACCTGCCTATACTGATAGATAGACCTAGTGCACGGTTCTGTCTGTCTGTCTGGTGACTGACCTGTCTATACTGATAGATAGACCTAGGGCACGGTTCTGTCTGTCTGTCTGGTGACTGACCTGTCTATACTGATAGATAGACCTAGTGCACGGTTCTGTCTGTCTGTCTGGTGACTGACCTGTCTATACTGATAGATAGACCTAGTGCACGGTTCTGTCTGTCTGGTGACTGACCTGCCTATACTGATAGATAGACCTAGTGCACGGTTCTGTCTGTCTGGTGACTGACCTGCCTATACTGATAGATAGACCTAGTGCACGGTTCTGTCTGTCTGGTGACTGACCTGCCTATACTGATAGATAGACCTAGTGCACGGTTCTGTCTGTCTGGTGACTGACCTGACTATACTGATAGATAGACCCAGTGCACGGTTCTGTCTGTCTGTCTGGTGACTGACCTGTCTATACTGATAGATAGACCTAGTGCACGGTTCTGTCTGTCTGGTGACTGACCTGCCTATACTGATAGATAGACCTAGTGCACGGTTCTGTCTGTCTGGTGACTGACCTGCCTATACTGATAGATAGACCTAGTGCACGGTTCTGTCTGTCTGGTGACTGACCTGACTATACTGATAGATAGACCTAGTGCACGGTTCTGTCTCTGGTGACTGACCTGCCTATACTGATAGATAGACCTAGTGCACGGTTCTGACTGTCTGGTGACTGACCTGCCTATACTGATAGATAGACCCAGTGCACGGTTCAGTCTGTCTGGTGACTGACCTGCCTATACTGATAGATAGACCTAGTGCACGGTTCTGTCTGTCTGGTGACTGACCTGCCTATACTGATAGATAGACCTAGTGCACGGTTCTGTCTGTCTGGTGACTGACCTGACTATACTGATAGATAGACCTAGTGCACGGTTCTGTCTGTCTGTCTGGTGACTGACCTGTCTATACTGATAGATAGACCTAGTGCACGGTTCAGTCTGTCTGGTGACTGACCTGCCTATACTGATAGATATGCCTGGTGGCACGGTTCAGTCTGTCTGGTGACTGACCTGCCTATACTGATAGATAGACCCAGTGCACGGTTCTGTCTGTCTGGTGACTGACCTGCCTATACTGATAGATAGACCTAGTGCACGGTTCTGTCTGTCTGTCTGGTGACTGACCTGTCTATACTGATAGATAGACCCAGTGCACGGTTCTGTCTGTCTGGTGACTGACATGCCTATACTGATAGATAGACCTAGTGCACGGTTCTGTCTGTCTGGTGACTGACCTGCCTATACTGATAGATAGACCTAGTGCACGGTTCTGTCTGTCTGGTGACTGACCTGCCTATACTGATAGATAGACCTAGTGCACGGTTCTGTCTGTCTGGTGACTGACCTGACTATACTGATAGATAGACCTAGTGCACGGTTCTGTCTGTCTGTCTGGTGACTGACCTGCCTATACTGATAGATAGACCTAGTGCACGGTTCTGTCTGTCTGGTGACTGACCTGACTATACTGATAGATAGACCTAGTGCACGGTTCTGTCTGTCTGGTGACTGACCTGCCTATACTGATAGATAGACCCAGTGCACGGTTCTGTCTGTCTGGGGACTGACCTGCCTATACTGATAGATATGCCTGGTGGCACGGTTCAGTCTGTCTGGTGACTGACCTGCCTATACTGATAGATAGACCCAGTGCACGGTTCTGTCTGTCTGGTGACTGACCTGCCTATACTGATAGATAGACCTAGTGCACGGTTCTGTCTGTCTGTCTGGTGACTGACCTGTCTATACTGATAGATAGACCCAGTGCACGGTTCTGTCTGTCTGGTGACTGACATGCCTATACTGATAGATAGACCTAGTGCACGGTTCTGTCTGTCTGGTGACTGACCTGCCTATACTGATAGATAGACCTAGTGCACGGTTCTGTCTGTCTGGTGACTGACCTGCCTATACTGATAGATAGACCTAGTGCACGGTTCTGTCTGTCTGGTGACTGACCTGACTATACTGATAGATAGACCTAGTGCACGGTTCTGTCTGTCTGTCTGGTGACTGACCTGCCTATACTGATAGATAGACCTAGTGCACGGTTCTGTCTGTCTGGTGACTGACCTGACTATACTGATAGATAGACCTAGTGCACGGTTCTGTCTGTCTGGTGACTGACCTGCCTATACTGATAGATAGACCCAGTGCACGGTTCTGTCTGTCTGGGGACTGACCTGCCTATACTGTAGCCCCTCCCCTCTCTCTCTGTCCTATTCTCTGCTAGCTCGTTTTGAAAAATGCAAGTGTTTGTGTTCTCGAAAGTAAGCAACTAATCCGTCTCCTCCCCAAAAAATACTGAATCTTAGGAATCGACACCAGGAGTCGAGGATCAATTGTTTTGGAGTCCGTTCCACCGCTTCGTCATTGCCAATTACAGTTGAATGAAAATGGCAGGAAAAAGTCAAGCTGACAGCAGCAAAGTCCTGTATGGTAATGAGAAGAGATACAGGGAAGTTGCATCCTACTGCTGCAGAGCTTGGTGGGTTGCGGAGGAAAGCAAAGTCCTGTATGGTAATGAGAAGAGATACAGGGAAGTTGCATCCTACTGCTGCAGAGCTTGGTGGGTTGCGGAGGAAAGCAAAGTCCTGTATGGTAATGAGAAGAGATACAGGGAAGTTGCATCCTACTGCTGCAGAGCTTGGTGGGTTGCGGAGGAAAGCAAAGTCCTGTATGGTAATGAGAAGAGATACAGGGAAGTTGCATCCTACTGCTGCAGAGCTTGGTGGGTTGCGGAGGAAAGCAAAGTCCTGTATGGTAATGAGAAGAGATACAGGGAAGTTGCATCCTACTGCTGCAGAGCCCACCGTGCCTATTTTTCGAAAATCGTCAGTCCACATGTGTTTGCGCCATTGTATTTACCCAAGTTCTCTCTCAACTCCAGGACCACCCGCCAGCAAATGTTTGTTTTTGTTGTTGCCTGATGCAGGACTCTAGTGCCAGAGAAGAGAGACTCTCAGACTGAAAACACATCCATTCATTCAGGAAAATATAGTCCATTTCTGTCACAGTTTAGACTACTAATAGATCTGCGTTCTAACTCCCCCTTGTGATAGTGTGGTGCAATGACAGAATGCCACCATCTACTACAAACGGTCGCGGCATGAACTCAAAACGTTCAACCTCTCTAGGGTATGTGGTTTAAAGATTAACTTCTTGTGAATCCAACCACGGTGTCAGATTTTTAAAATGCTTTACGGCGAAAGCATACCTTACGATTATTTGAGATCATAGCCCAGTTGACAAATTATTATAAACAGTAACCAGCCAAGCAGAAGCGTTACACAACTCAGAAATAGAGATACAATTAATCCCTTACCTTTGATGATCTTCATATGGTGGCACTCAGAAGACATTAATTTACTCAATAAATGTTCCTTTTGTTCGATAAAGTCTCTTTATATCTAATAACCTCCAATTTTGTTTGCAGGTTTTCTTCAGTAATCCACAATCTCAAACGCAGTCAAAACAGGCAGACAAAAAAATCAAAATTGTATTCGTAAAGTTCATAGAAACATGTCAAACGATGTTTATATTCAATCCTCAGGTTGTTTTTAGCCTAAATTATCTATAATATTTCAACCAGACAATAACGTCGTCAATGTAAAAGGTAAACAAGAAAGGCACTCTCTCCGGATTGCGCATGAAAAAGCTCTGTGACACGTCAGGGTCCACTCATTCAGACTGGTCTTACTCCCTCCTTTATAAGAATACAATTTCTCCCACATTTATAAGAAAACAATTTCTAAAGATGGTTGACATCTAGTGGAAGGCATAGGAACTGCAAATGGAGTCCTAAGTCAATGGATACTGTAATGGCATTGAATAGAAAACTACAAAACCTCCCCCCAAAAAACTACAAAACCTCCCTCAGGTTTTCGCCTGCCAAATCAATTCTGTTATACTCACAGACACTATTTTAACCGTTTTGGAAACTTTAGAGTGTTTTCTATCCAAATCTACCAGTTATATGCATATCATATCTTCCGGGCCCGAGTAGCAGGCCTTTTAAATTGGGCATGCTTTTCATCCAAAATTCCAAATGCTGCCCCCTACCCTAGAGAGGTTAATTGAGGAACCACTGTATGCTTAGATATGCTGAAAAATATATATATTTATTTTTTACAGATAATTAATGTCTCTAGATTGGAGGAAAAAGATCAGTTTCAGGTGTTTGGAAAAAGAGAGGAAGAGGGGGATGGAGAGAGTGAGAGAGAAGAAGAGGGTGATGGAGAAAGAGAGAGAGAGAGAAGAAGAGGGTGATGGAGAGAGCGAGAGGGAGAGGGAGGAAGAGGGATGAGAGAAGGGGTGGAGAGGGGGATGGAGGGAAGAGAGGGGGGGATGGATGGATAGAGGGGGGTGCAGAGAGAGAGGGATAGAGGGGGGTGGAGAGAGTGATAGAAGGAGTGGAGAGAGGGATGGGGGTAGAGAGATAGGGGGAGAGGGATGGGGGTGGAGAGAGAGGGATAGATGGGGGTGGAGAGAGAGGGAGAGGAGCTAGAGAGAGAGAGAGAGAGAGAGAAGGACAGTTGTGCTGGCTGTCACGGGGTTGGAGCTAGAGAGAGAGAGAGAGAGAGAGAGAGAGAAGGACAGTTGTGCTGGCTGTCACGGGGTTGGAGCTAGAGAGAGAGAAGGACATTAGCGCTGGCTGTCACAGGGTTGGAGCTAGAGAGAGAAGGACATTAGCGCTGGCTGGACATCTGGACTTGGTTCAAACTTATTTTCTTTCCAATACTTATTGAGCGTTTGATGTAGCCTGCCTGGAGTGCCTGGAAGGCAGGGAGACTAATTCATTGGTTCCCATTGCGACATGAGTAATCGAGCGCAATTCAAGTATTTTTTTATTTATTTGTATACTTTTTTAAACTCAGGTCTGCCTGAAACAGTTTCTCCAGGTTCCGCTGGCTGACATGCAACAGTGGGAGTTTGTGAATGAATCATCACAATACCAACACAACAAAAGCCTGCAGGGTGTTCCAGTTTGTCTGTCAACAGCTCAGCGAATGGAAGAGGGGTTCTCGAGATCCTGAGTATTTGTACTGTATATTTAAGGAGATTCTGACACTCAATTACAGTGTACTAGAAGGGAGAGGCCTTCCACTAAGGGGAAGAAGGAAGGCCCTGATCTGGGCTCTAGTTCTTCAGGAGGCTGAAGAAATTCAGCTTGGCACCCTCACAAACGTTTACAGATGCACAATTGAGAAGGCTCTCCAGAGGGTAGTGAGGTCTGCACAACGCATCACCGGGGGGCAAACTACCTGCCCTCCAAGACACCTACAACACCCGATGTCACAGGAAGGCCAAAAAGATCATCAAGGACAACAACCACCCGAGCCACTGCCTGTTTGCCCCACTATCATCCAGAAGGCGAGGTCAGTACAGGTGCATCAAAGCTGTGACCGAGAGACTGAAAAACAGCTTCTATCTCAAGGCTATCAGACTGTTAAACAGCCATCACTAGGCTGCTTCCACCCGGTTACTCAACACTGCACCTTAGAGGCTGCTGCCCCAAATACATAGACATGAAATCACTGGCCACTTTAATAATGGAACACTGGCCACTTTAATAATGGAACACTGGCCACTTTAATAATGGAACACTGGCCACTTTAATAAAGGAACACTGGCCACTTTAATAATGGAACACTGGCCACTTTAATAAAGGAACACTGGCCACTTTAATAATGGAACACTGGCCACTTTAATAATGGAACACTGGCCACTTTAATAAAGGAACACTGGCCACTTTAATAATGGAACACTGGCCACTTTAATAATGGAACACTGGCCACTTTAATAATGGAACACTGGCCACTTTAATAATGGAACACTGGCCACTTTAATAATGGAACACTGGCCACTTTAATAATGGAACACTGGTCACTTTAATAATGGAACACTGGCCACTTTAATAATGGAACACTGGCCACTTTAATAATGGAACACTGGCCACTTTAATAAAGGAACACTGGCCACTTTAATAATGGAACACTGGCCACTTTAATAATGGAACACTGGCCACTTTAATAGTGTTTACATACTGTTCTACTCATCTCATATGTATATACTCTATTATATTCTTCTGTATTTTAATCAATGCCACTCA
The DNA here is from genome assembly GCF_045791955.1 of Oncorhynchus clarkii lewisi. Classification (NCBI taxonomy): domain Eukaryota; kingdom Metazoa; phylum Chordata; class Actinopteri; order Salmoniformes; family Salmonidae; genus Oncorhynchus; species Oncorhynchus clarkii. The sequence continues at coordinate 8,272,429 of NC_092155.1, read as the reverse complement.
GACATCGCTCGTCATAATATTTACATGCCTATATTCATTTTTTTACTTTTAGGTTGTGGGTATTGTTGTGGATTGTTAGATATTACCGCACTGTTGGAGCTAGAAACACAAGCATTTTGCTACACCCACAATAACATCTGCTGAACACGTGTATGTGACCAATAACATTTGATTTGATTTTGATTCGGTGACGGCTCTAGTGACTTCCTCTCTTTCTTCATCTGTTCTGTTGTTTCCTTGCCTCCCTCTCACCATAACACAGACAAACATTACAGGCAACATTAGCACATCAATGTCAAACCTCCCCCTCACCTCTCTCTCTCTCTCTCTCTGTCTCTCTGTCTCTCTCTAACAGTAACGTTTCTGGATGTTACTGTTACTGGACGTTACAGAACGTTACTGTTACTGGGCGTTACTGGATGTTACTGGATGTTACTGGATGTTACTGTTACTGGTCGTTACTGTTACTGGACGTTACTGTTACTGGGCGTTACTGGACGTTACTGGTCGTTACTGTTACTGGGCGTTACTGGACGTTACTGGTCGTTACTGTTACTGGGCGTTACTGGACGTTACTGGATGTTACTGTTACTGGACGTTACTGGATGTTACTGGACGTTACTGGATGTTACTGTTACTGGACGTTACTGGACATTACTGGACGTTACTGGATGTTACTGGATGTTACTGGACGTTACTGGACGTTACTGTTACTGGACGTTACTGGACGTTACTGTTACTGGACGTTACTGGATGTTACTGTTACTGGACGTTACTGTTACTGGACGTTACTGTTACTGGACGTTACTGGACGTTACTGTTACTGGACGTTACTGTTACTGGACGTTACTGGATGTTACTGTTACTGGATGTTACTGTTACTGGACGTTACTGTTACTGGACGTTACTGGACGTTACTGTTACTGGACTTTACTGGATGTTACTGTTACTGGACGTTACTGTTACTGGACGTTACTGTTACTGGACGTTACTGTTACTGGACGTTACTGGATGTTACTGTTACTGGACGTTACTGTTACTGGACGTTACTGGACGTTACTGTTACTGGACGTTACTGGATGTTACTGTTACTGGACGTTACTGGACGTTACTGTTACTGGACGTTACTGGACGTTACTGTTACTGGACGTTACTGGATGTTACTGGACGTTACTGGACGTTACTGGTTGTTACTGGACGTTACTGGTCGTTACTGTTACTGGGCGTTACTGGACGTTACTGGACGTTTCTGTTACTGGACGTTACTGTTACTGGGCGTTACTGGATGTTACTGGACGTTACTGGTCGTTACTGGACGTTACTGGACGTTACTGGACGTTACTGTTACTGGGCGTTACTGTTACTGGACGTTACTGGATGTTACTGTTACTGGACGTTACTGTTACTGGACGTTACTGTTACTGGACGTTACTGGATGTTACTGTTACTGGACGTTACTGGACGTTACTGTTACTGGACGTTACTGGACGTTACTGTTACTGGACGTTACTGGATGTTACTGTTACTGGACGTTACTGTTACTGGACGTTACTGTTACTGGACGTTACTGGACGTTACTGTTACTGGGCGTTACTGGACGTTACTGGACGTTACTGTTACTGGATGTTACTGTTACTGGGCGTTACTGGATGTTACTGTTACTGGACGTTACTGGACGTTACTGGTCGTTACTGGACGTTACTGGACGTTACTGTTACTGGGCGTTACTGGACGTTACTGGACGTTACTGGGCGTTACTGGACGTTACTGGTTGTTACTGGACGTTACTGGTCGTTACTGTTACTGGGCGTTACTGGACGTTACTGGACGTTACTGTTACTGGACGTTACTGTTACTGGGCGTTACTGGATGTTACTGTTACTGGACGTTACTGGACCTTACTGAACGTTACTGGACGTTACTGGACCTTACTGAACGTTACTGGACGTTACTGGACCTTACTGAACGTTACTGGACGTTACTGTTACTGGATGTTACTGGACCTTACTGGACCTTACTGAACGTTACTGTTAGAGGACGTTACTCTTACAGGACGTTACTGTTACAAGACCTTACTGGACGTTACTGTTACTTTACGTTACTGGACCTTACTGTACGTTACTGGACGTTCAAACAGTTTAAGAAACTTCAGAGTGTTTTCTATCCAAATATGCTAATTACATGCATATTCTAGCTTTAATGGCTGAGTAGCAGGAGGTTTACTCTGGACACCTTATTCATCCAAGCTACTCAAGACTGCCCCCCAGTCACCGAGAAGTTTAACCAACAGTGCAGTTCAAGAAGAGTTAAAGAAAATATTTACCAAATAAACTAAAGTAAATAATTATTAAAAGTAATACAATAAAATAACAATAACGAGGCTATAAACAGGGGTACCGGTACCGAGTCAGTGTGCTGAGGCTAGTTGAGGTAAGGCTAAAGGCACTCCAGGCAGGTCTGCTTTTCTCCTGGCAGCATGAAAACATTATGTCTGTCCCGGCTATGACGTCTCTCTACTAGGGGATAGTGGGTTTTATAACAAGCACTTAGAGAGAGAGAGAGAGAGAGAGAGAGAGAGAGAGAGAGTGTGTGTGTGTGTGTGTGTGTGTGTGTGTGTGTGTGTGTGTGTGTGTGTGTGTGTGTGTGTGTGTGTGTGTGTGTGTGTGTGTGTGTGTGTGTGCTAGTGCACTTGGCCCATGATGGATAGATAAGGTATTGAATTATCATATACAGTACTGAATTCAGCACACATACACACACACACACACACACACACACACACACACACACACACACACACTGCAGCCATGTGCTTTTAGGTCATTGTGTCTGTTTTTGCAGTAGTTACAAGATGATCACGTCAGAGAGGACATGTCTTTATGATCAGAACTGTTGGCACTGGTCATGAGTAATTTAACCTTAATCTGGGGTTAAGATGGTGGTTAGGATTAGGGCAGTTGGTTGGGGTCAGGTAAGGGGTCAGGTAAGGGGTACCAGCCAACTGTCCTAATCTTAACCCCTTACCTGGCCCCAACCAACTGTCCTAATCTTAACCCCTTATCTGACCCCAACCAACTGTCCTAATCTTAACCCCTTACCTGACCCCAATCAACTGTCCTAATCTTAACCCCTTACCTGACCCCAACCAACTGTCCTAATCTTAACCCCTTACCTGACCCCTTATCTGACCCCTTACCTGACCCCAACCAACTGTCCTAATCTTAACCCCTTACCTGACCCCTTACCTGGCCCCTTACCTGACCCCTTACCTGGCCCCTTACCTGACCCCTTACCTGACCCCTTACCTGGCCCCTTACCTGACCCCTTACCTGACCCCTTACCTGGCCCCTTACCTGACCCCTTACCTGACCCCTTACCTGGGCAGAAATGGACAGATTTTATTCGAGATTTTATGAACCATTGTCACGTCCTAGATGATGGAGGTCAAATGTACACCTTTTCCCAGAAACACCCACAACACGGTCCCCCGTATCGACCATATCCCCTGAAACACCCACAACACGGTCCCCCGTATCGACCATATCCCCTGAAACACCCACAACACGGTCCCCCGTATCGACCATATCCCCTGAAACACCCACAACACGGTCCCCCGTATCGACCATATCCCCTGAAACACCCACAACACGGTCCCCCGTATCGACCATATCCCCTGAAACACCCACAACACGGTCCCCCGTATCGACCATATCCCCTGAAACACCCACAACACGGTCCCCCATACTGACCATATCCCCTGAAACACCCACAACACGGTCCCCCGTATCGACCATATCCCCTGAAACACCCACAACACAGTCCCCCGTAGTGACCATATCCCCTGAAACACCCACAACACGGTCCCCCGTATCGACCATATCCCCTGAAACACCCACAACACGGTCCCCCGTATCGACCATATCCCCTGAAACACCCACAACACAGTCCCCCGTATCGACCATATCCCCTGAAACACCCACAACACGGTCCCCCATACTGACCATATTCCCTGAAACACCCACAACACGGTCCCCCGTATCGACCATATCCCCAGAAACACCCACAACACGGTCCCCCGTATCGACCATATCCCCTGAAACACCCACAACACAGTCCCCCGTAGTGACCATATTCCCTGAAACACCCACAACACGGTCCCCCGTATCGACCATATCCCCAGAAACACCCACAACACGGTCCCCCATACTGACCATATCCCCTGAAACACCCACAACACAGTCCCCCATACTGACCATATCCCCTGAAACACCCACAACACAGTCCCCCATACTGACCATATCCCCTGAAACACCCACAACACAGTCCCCCATACTGACCATATCCCCTGAAACACCCACAACACAGTCCCCCATACTGACCATATCCCCTGAAACACCCACAACACAGTCCCCCATACTGACCATATCCCCTGAAACACCCACAACACAGTCCCCCATACTGACCATATCCCCTGAAACACCCACAACACAGTCCCCCATACTGACCATATTCCCAAGCATCTCCATGCAGTCAGACTTTTGATTTTGTGCCACCAGGGTCACAATAATAGGGACAATAAATAAATTAAATGTATAATTTATTTTAAAACGCTGTTCCACTATGATAGGACAATAAATAAATAAGATGCATAATTCACTATAAAAAGTATATCCGGCATCTGAACAACATTTAATGCATTGAAAGCTCTCTCACACCCCCGGCTCACAGCAATACATTGGTTCGGGGACATGCAACCATTTCCTTTCTCACTCACCACCACACTTTCCCAAACATAACAACAACAAAAACAACACACCACACCATCCACACATACTGTGTCTTCTGTTTACTGATTTTTTTAAAATCTTGACCATGTTGAATTAGTGCTTTTGTGTCCCAATTAGTTATATTTGAAGATATATAGAAAATCTATATGTTTTATTGTATTATTACAATCCATAACCGGGCTAGAATTGTGTTTCATTATTTTCCTCGTCTATAAGAACTTTAATTTTTTTAAAATATCCATGGAGTAGTCGTTGTGTCTCTGAACAACTGGTTATCGATATATAGTTTATCGACGAATGAGAGCTACGCGTTTCCTTTTTAATTTATTTTCTTTGAAAATTGGATACAGAACTTTTTGCCGTTCTGCAATCTCCTTCGGGAACTGGTCATTCATGACAATTTTGGTCCCAGCAAGTCTTTTACCCAGGCTTTTAACCATTATTTTATCTTTAAATGAAGCAAATTTGGCAACGATTGGGCGTTCGTACCTCTGCCCTCTCTGTCCGAAGCGGTCTACACGTTCGAGTTGGATTTTGTCAATAGCTTCGCGTGGGTTCTGAAGCGCTGTAAGGAGGAACTCTCTAACTACAGATTCAGGAACTTCTCCTTCTTTCTCCTGGATACCTGTAGGTACCATATTCTCTCTCATGGATCTAGCCTGTATGTCCAGTAAGGCTTCTCTCAGAACGGTGTTCTACTTTTTAAATTCATTGACTTCGGTTTCCATCTTATTGACTGTCCCTTTTAGCTTGTGTGTATCTTTCTCCAGTGTCGCAGCTTTTTCATCACTCATCTCGAGGCCTTCAACTCTTTTATATCCTTACTGACTAATTCAAGTATACCCAGTTTGTCATTTATTGATTTCAACAGATCGGTTTCGACCTTTGGTGAACATATTAAATCGTCTGTGTCTGTAGAAGAGTCACGTTTCCGTTTTGAAATCGGTTCCCCTGTCTTACTCTCCGTCATGTTTGGGGTGTTGCTTGTTTTCGTTATATTTTTTGATAAATGTCTCTAGTCTTAAAATGTGTTTTTTGGTGTTATTATCCAGATTGAAGGTTATCACCCACCAGATTGTGAAGTGCTAATATTTAGTCTAACTTGCCGATGTTGAATATTATGTTTTTATCTTGAGGTGCTCCACATAACTACGTTCAGTCCTCCATTACCTTTTGTCATTGTGTATTACTGGGGTACGCATGTCGTCGGGGGTTCCCCAAATAATTCACTTAAATTTTTTTTTTTTTTTTAAATAACATTTTCCATACATTTGAGTGAGGGTTTTTTCGCCTGAGTTGTCTCCTGAGTTGTCTCCTGAGTTGTCTCCTGAGTTGTCTCCTGAGTTGTCTCCTGAGTTGCCTCCTGAGTTGTCTCCTGAGTTGTCTCCTGAGTTGTCTCCTGAGTTGCCTCCTGAGTTGCCTCCTGAGTTGCCTCCTGAGTTGCCTCCTGAGTTGTCTCCTGAGTTGTCTCCTGAGCTGCCTCCTGAGTTGCCTCCTGAGTTGTCTCCTGAGTTGTCTCCTGAGCTGCCTCCTGAGTTGCCTCCTGAGTTGCCTCCTGAGTTGCCTCCTGAGTTGCCTCCTGAGTTGCCTCCTGAGTTGTCTCCTGAGTTGCCTCGTTTCACTGCCAAAAATAAAAGGAAACCATCTAGAATTAAATTCAACCCTCTAGTGTTCAGGGAAATAAAAACACAATGTCAAATACAGGTAGCCTCGTCAAATAATTAACATCCAATCACATTAACCGTTACTCATCCAATCACATTCACCGTTACTCATCCAATCACATTAACCGTTACTCATCCAATCACATTAACCGTTACTCATCCAATCACATTCACCGTTACTCATCCAATCACATTCACCGTTACTCATCCAATCACATTCACCGTTACTCATCCAATCACATTAACCGTTACTCATCCAATCACATTCACCGTTACTCATCCAATCACATTCACCGTTACTCATCCAATCACATTCACCGTTACTCATCCAATCACATTCACCGTTACTCATCCAATCACATTCACCGTTATTCATCCAATCACATTAACCGTTACTCATCCAATCACATTCACCGTTACTCATCCAATCACATTCACCGTTACTCATCCAATCACAATCACATTCACCACAGACCCATACTATTGTGGAGGAGTGGCTAGGACAGACAAGACCCATACTATTGTGGAGGAGTGGCTAGGACAGACAAGCCCCATACTATTGTAGAGGAGTGGCTAGGACAGGCAAGACCCATACTATTGTAGAGGAGTGGCTAGGACAGACAAGCCCCATACTATTGTAGAGGAGTGGCTAGGACAGGCAAGCCCCATACTATTGTAGAGGAGTGGCTAGGACAGGCAAGCCCCATACTATTGTGGAGGAGTGGCTAGGACAGACAAGACCCATACTATTGTAGAGGAGTGGCTAGGACAGGCAAGCCCCATACTATTGTGGAGGAGTGGCTAGGACAGACAAGCCCCATACTATTGTGGAGGAGTGGCTAGGACAGGCAAGCCCCATACTATTGTAGAGGAGTGGCTAGGAAAGGCAAGCCCCATACTATTGTGGAGGAGTGGCTAGGACAGGACAGACCCATACTATTGTGGAGGAGTGGCTAGGACAGGCAAGACCCATACTATTGTAGAGGAGTGGCTAGGAAAGGCAAGCCCCATACTATTGTGGAGGAGTGGCTAGGACAGGACAGACCCATACTATTGTGGAGGAGTGGCTAGAACAGCCAAGCCCCATACTATTGTAGAGGAGTGGCTAGGACAGACAAGCCCCATACTATTGTAGAGGAGTGGCTAGGACAGGCAAGACCCATACTATTGTGGAGGAGTGGCTAGGACAGGCAAGACCCATACTATTGTAGAGGAGTGGCTAGGACAGGCAAGCCCCATACTATTGTAGAGGAGTGGCTAGGAAAGGCAAGCCCCATACTATTGTGGAGGAGTGGCTAGGACAGGACAGACCCATACTATTGTGGAGGAGTGGCTAGGACAGGCAAGACCCATACTATTGTAGAGGAGTGGCTAGGACAGACAAGACCCATACTATTGTAGAGGAGTGGCTAGGACAGGCAAGCCCCATACTATTGTAGAGGAGTGGCTAGGACAGGCAAGACCCATACTATTGTATAGGAGTGGCTAGGACAGGCAAGCCCCATTACTGTTGTGGAGGAGTGGCTAGGACAGGCAAGACCCATACTATTGTAGAGGAGTGGCTAGGACAGGCAAGACCCATACTATTGTAGAGGAGTGGCTAGGACAGGCAAGACCCATACTATTGTAGAGGAGTGGCTAGGACAGGCAAGACCCATACTATTGTAGAGGAGTGGCTAGGACAGGCAAGCCCCATACTATTGTAGAGGAGTGGCTAGGACAGGCAAGACCCATACTATTGTGGAGGAGTGGCTAGGACAGACAAGACCCATACTATTGTAGAGGAGTGGCTAGGACAGGCAAGACCCATACTATTGTAGAGGAGTGGCTAGGACAGGCAAGACCCATACTATTGTAGAGGAGTGGCTAGGACAGGCAAGCCCCATACTATTGTAAAGGAGTGGCTAGGACAGGCAAGACCCATACTATTGTAGAGGAGTGGCTAGGACAGGCAAGACCCATACTATTGTAGAGGAGTGGCTAGGACAGACAAGACCCATACTATTGTAGAGGAGTGGCTAGGACAGGCAAGACCCATACTATTGTAGAGGAGTGGCTAGGACAGGCAAGACCCATACTATTGTAGAGGAGTGGCTGGGACAGACAAGCCCCATACTATTGTGGAGGAGTGGCTAGGACAGACAAGACCCATACTATTGTGGAGGAGTGGCTAGGACAGGCAAGCCCCATGCTATTGTTGAGGAGTGGCTAGGACAGGCAAGCCCCATACTATTGTAGAGGAGTGGCTAGGACAGGCAAGCCCCATACTATTGTAGAGGAGTGGCTAGGACAGGCAAGACCCATACTATTGTAGAGGAGTGGCTAGGACAGGCAAGCCCCATACTATTGTAGAGGAGTGGCTAGGACAGGCAAGACCCATACTATTGTAGAGGAGTGGCTAGGACAGGCAAGCCCCATACTATTGTAGAGGAGTGGCTAGGACAGGCAAGCCCCATACTATTGTAGAGGAGTGGCTAGGACAGGCAAGACCCATACTATTGTGGAGGAGTGGCTAGGACAGGCAAGACCCATACTATTGTAGAGGAGTGGCTAGGACAGGCAAGCCCCATACTATTGTAGAGGAGTGGCTAGGAAAGGCAAGCCCCATACTATTGTGGAGGAGTGGCTAGGACAGGACAGACCCATACTATTGTGGAGGAGTGGCTAGGACAGGCAAGACCCATACTATTGTAGAGGAGTGGCTAGGACAGACAAGACCCATACTATTGTAGAGGAGTGGCTAGGACAGGCAAGCCCCATACTATTGTAGAGGAGTGGCTAGGACAGGCAAGACCCATACTATTGTAGAGGAGTGGCTAGGACAGGCAAGCCCCATTACTGTTGTGGAGGAGTGGCTAGGACAGGCAAGACCCATACTATTGTAGAGGAGTGGCTAGGACAGGCAAGACCCATACTATTGTAGAGGAGTGGCTAGGACAGGCAAGACCCATACTATTGTAGAGGAGTGGCTAGGACAGGCAAGACCCATACTATTGTAGAGGAGTGGCTAGGACAGGCAAGCCCCATACTATTGTAGAGGAGTGGCTAGGACAGGCAAGACCCATACTATTGTGGAGGAGTGGCTAGGACAGACAAGACCCATACTATTGTAGAGGAGTGGCTAGGACAGGCAAGACCCATACTATTGTAGAGGAGTGGCTAGGACAGGCAAGACCCATACTATTGTAGAGGAGTGGCTAGGACAGGCAAGCCCCATACTATTGTAAAGGAGTGGCTAGGACAGGCAAGACCCATACTATTGTAGAGGAGTGGCTAGGACAGGCAAGACCCATACTATTGTAGAGGAGTGGCTAGGACAGACAAGACCCATACTATTGTAGAGGAGTGGCTAGGACAGGCAAGACCCATACTATTGTAGAGGAGTGGCTAGGACAGGCAAGACCCATACTATTGTAGAGGAGTGGCTGGGACAGACAAGCCCCATACTATTGTGGAGGAGTGGCTAGGACAGACAAGACCCATACTATTGTGGAGGAGTGGCTAGGACAGGCAAGCCCCATGCTATTGTTGAGGAGTGGCTAGGACAGGCAAGCCCCATACTATTGTAGAGGAGTGGCTAGGACAGGCAAGCCCCATACTATTGTAGAGGAGTGGCTAGGACAGGCAAGACCCATACTATTGTAGAGGAGTGGCTAGGACAGGCAAGCCCCATACTATTGTAGAGGAGTGGCTAGGACAGGCAAGACCCATACTATTGTAGAGGAGTGGCTAGGACAGGCAAGCCCCATACTATTGTAGAGGAGTGGCTAGGACAGGCAAGCCCCATACTATTGTAGAGGAGTGGCTAGGACAGACAAGACCCATACTATTGTAGAGGAGTGGCTAGGACAGACAAGCCCCATACTATTGTAGAGGAGTGGCTAGGACAGGCAAGCCCCATACTATTGTAGAGGAGTGGCTAGGACAGGCAAGACCCATACTATTGTAGAGGAGTGGCTAGGACAGGCAAGACCCATACTATTGTAGAGGAGTGGCTAGGACAGGCAAGACCCATACTATTGTAGAGGAGTGGCTAGGACAGGCAAGACCCATACTATTGTAGAGGAGTGGCTAGGACAGGCAAGACCCATACTATTGTAGAGGACTTAATTCTTCCTGTTGTCGCGGATATTGCTGGGACAATGCTGGGGGAAAAAGGCCCACAAATCTATACAGACAATGCCTTCATCAAACAACACTGTTTCACAACGCATCAGTGACATGGCAGGAGATGTTTTGAAACAATTACAGCTTCGCATACAAGCCAGTGAATTCTATGTGTTACAGCTGGATGAGTCAACAGACATGGTGGGCCTGGCACAGCTCCTGGTATATGTCTGTTACAGCTGGATGAGTCAACAGACGTGGTGGGCCTGGCACAGCTCCTGGTATATGTCTGTTACAGCTGGATGAGTCAACAGACATGGTGGGCCTGGCACAGCTCCTGGTATATGTCTGTTACAGCTGGATGAGTCAACAGACATGGTGGGCCTGGCACAGCTCCTGGTACATGTCCGTTATGTTTATGGGACTTCAATTAAGGAAGACATCCTCTTCTGCAAACCACTGGAAACCAGGACAACAGGATAAAGGATAAAGTACTGGACAGCTTAGTGACATCAAATGGATGTGTTGGTGTCTGTACTGATGGATGTGTTGGTGTCTGTACTGATGGATGTGTTGGTATCTGTACTGATGGATGTGTTGGTATCTGTACTGATGGATGTGTTGGTGTCTGTACTGATGGATGTGTTGGTATCTGTACTGATGGATGTGTTGGTGTCTGTACTGATGGATGTGTTGGTATCTGTACTGATGGATGTGTTGGTGTCTGTACTGATGGATGTGTTGGTATCTGTACTGATGGATGTGTTGGTATCTGTACTGATGGATGTGTTGGTGTCTGTACTGATGGATGTGTTGGTATCTGTACTGATGGATGTGTTGGTATCTGTACTGATGGATGTGTTGGTATCTGTACTGATGGATGTGTTGGTATCTGTACTGATGGATGTGTTGGTATCTGTACTGATGGATGTGTTGGTGTCTGTACTGATGGATGTGTTGGTATCTGTACTGATGGATGTGTTGGTGTCTGTACTGATGGATGTGTTGGTATCTGTACTGATGGATGTGTTAGTATCTGTACTGATGGATGTGTTGGTGTCTGTACTGATGGATGTGTTGGTATCTGTACTGATGGATGTGTTGGTGTCTGTACTGATGGATGTGTTGGTATCTGTACTGATGGATGTGTTGGTGTCTGTACTGATGGATGTGTTGGTATCTGTACTGATGGATGTGTTGGTATCTGTACTGATGGATGTGTTGGTGTCTGTACTGATGGATGTGTTGGTATCTGTACTGATGGATGTGTTGGTATCTGTACTGATGGATGTGTTGGTATCTGTACTGATGGATGTGTTGGTGTCTGTACTGATGGATGTGTTGGTATCTGTACTGATGGATGTGTTGGTGTCTGTACTGATGGATGTGTTGGTGCCTGTACTGATGGATGTGTTGGTATCTGTACTGATGGATGTGTTGGTATCTGTACTGATGGATGTGTTGGTATCTGTACTGATGGATGTGTTGGTATCTGTACTGATGGATGTGTTGGTATCTGTACTGATGGATGTGTTGGTACCTGTACTGATGGATGTGTTGGTGTCTGTACTGATGGATGTGTTGGTATCTGTACTGATGGATGTGTTGGTATCTGTACTGATGGATGTGTTGGTATCTGTACTGATGGATGTGTTGGTATCTGTACTGATGGATGTGTTGGTGTCTGTACTGATGGATGTGTTGGTGTCTGTACTGATGGATGTGTTGGTGTCTGTACTGATGGATGTGTTGGTACCTGTACTGATGGATGTGTTGGTGTCTGTACTGATGGATGTGTTGGTGTCTGTACTGATGGATGTGTTGGTGTCTGTACTGATGGATGTGTTGGTACCTGTACTGATGGATGTGTTGGTATCTGTACTGATGGATGTGTTGGTATCTGTACTGATGGATGTGTTGGTGTCTGTACTGATGGATGTGTTGGTGTCTGTACTGATGGATGTGTTGGTGTCTGTACTGATGGATGTGTTGGTGTCTGTACTGATGGATGTGTTGGTACCTGTACTGATGGATGTGTTGGTATCTGTATTGATGGATGTGTTGGTATCTGTACTGATGGATGTGTTGGTATCTGTACTGATGGATGTGTTGGTATCTGTACTGATGGATGTGTTGGTGTCTGTACTGATGGATGTGTTGGTGTCTGTACTGATGGATGTGTTGGTATCTGTACTGATGGATGTGTTGGTGTCTGTACTGATGGATGTGTTGGTATCTGTACTGATGGATGTGTTGGTATCTGTACTGATGGATGTGTTGGTGTCTGTACTGATGGATGTGTTGGTGTCTGTACTGATGGATGTGTTGGTGTCTGTACTGATGGATGTGTTGGTATCTGTACTGATGGATGTGTTGGTATCTGTACTGATGGATGTGTTGGTGTCTGTACTGATGGATGTGTTGGTACCTGTACTGATGGATGTGTTGGTGTCTGTACTGATGGATGTGTTGGTGTCTGTACTGATGGATGTGTTGGTGTCTGTACTGATGGATGTGTTGGTACCTGTACTGATGGATGTGTTGGTATCTGTACTGATGGATGTGTTGGTATCTGTACTGATGGATGTGTTGGTGTCTGTACTGATGGATGTGTTGGTGTCTGTACTGATGGATGTGTTGGTGTCTGTACTGATGGATGTGTTGGTACCTGTACTGATGGATGTGTTGGTATCTGTATTGATGGATGTGTTGGTATCTGTACTGATGGATGTGTTGGTATCTGTACTGATGGATGTGTTGGTATCTGTACTGATGGATGTGTTGGTGTCTGTACTGATGGATGTGTTGGTGTCTGTACTGATGGATGTGTTGGTATCTGTACTGATGGATGTGTTGGTGTCTGTACTGATGGATGTGTTGGTATCTATACTGATGGATGTGTTGGTATCTGTACTGATGGATGTGTTGGTATCTGTACTGATGGATGTGTTGGTATCTGTACTGATGGATGTGTTGGTATCTGTACTGATGGATGTGTTGGTATCTGTACTGATGGATGTGTTGGTGTCTGTACTGATGGATGTGTTGGTGTCTGTACTGATGGATATGTTGGTATCTGTACTGATGGATGTGTTGGTATCTGTACTGATGGATGTGTTGGTATCTGTACTGATGGCGCATAAGCCATGACAGGGAGACATAGTGGAGTGGTAACGTGGTGCAAGCAGTTGCTCCCAACGCCACTTGGGTACACTGCAGCATCCACCGAGAGGCTTTTGGGTACACTGCAGCATCCACCGAGAGGCTCTTGGGTACACTGCAGCATCCACCGAGAGGCTCTTGGGTACACTGCAGCATCCACCGAGAGGCTCTTGGGTACACTGCAGCATCCACCGAGAGGCTCTTGGGTACTCTGCAGCATCCACCGAGAGGCTCTTGGGTACACTGCAGCATCCACCGAGAGGCTCTTGGGTACACTGCAGCATCCACCGAGAGGCTCTTGGGTACACTGCAGCATCCACCGAGAGGCTCTTGGGTACACTGCAGCATCCACCGAGAGGCTCTTGGGTACACTGCAGCATCCACCGAGAGGCTCTTGGGTACACTGCAGCATCCACCGAGAGGCTCTTGGGTACACTGCAGCATCCACCGAGAGGCTCTTGGGTACACTGCAGCATCCACCGAGAGGCTCTTGGGTACACTGCAGCATCCACCGAGAGGCTCTTGGGTACACTGCAGCATCCACCGAGAGGCTCTTGGGTACACTGCAGCATCCACCGAGAGGCTCTTGGGTACACTGCAGCATCCACCGAGAGGCTCTTGGGTACACTGCAGCATCCACCGAGAGGCTCTTGGGTACACTGCAGCATCCACCGAGAGGCTCTTGGGTACACTGCAGCATCCACCGAGAGGCTCTTGTTGCCAAAAGGAATGCCTGACAGACGTTTTGGACACTACATTGAAAATGGTTAACTTTTTTAAAGCAAGGCCCCTGAACTCTCGTGTATTTTCTGCACTATGCCATGATATGGGCAGCGACCATGTAACACTTTTCCAACATTCAGAAGTGTGCTGGTTGTCAAGGGGAAAAGTATTGACACGTTGTTTTGAATTGAGAGACGAACTTAAAGTTTTCTTTACTGACCATAATTTTCACTTGTCTGACCGCTTGCATGATGATGAGTTTCTCACACGACTGGCCTATCTGGGTGATGTTTTTTATCACCTGAATGATCTGAATCTAGGATTACAGAGACTCTCTACAACTATATTCAATGTGCGGGACAAAATTGAGGCTATGATTAAGAAGTTGGAGCTCTTCTCTGTCTGCATTAACACGGACAACACACAGGTCTTTCCATCGTTGTATGATTTTTTGTGTGTAAATTAACTCAAGCTTACAGACAATGTCAAATGTGATACAGCGAATCACCTGAGTGAGTTGGGTGTGCAATTACGCAGGTACTTTCCCGAAACGGATGACACAAACAACTGGATTCGTTATCCCTTTCATGCCCTGCCTCCAGTCCACTTACCAATATCTAAACAAGAGAGCCTCATCGAAATTGCAACAAGCGGTTCTGTGAAAATTGAATTTAATCAGAAACCACTGTCAGATTTCTGTATAGGGCTGCGCTCAGAGTATCCTGCCTTGGCAAATCACGCTGTTAAGACACTGATGCCCTTTGCAACCATGTGAGAGTGGATTCTCAGCCCTCACTAGCATGAAAACTAAATACAGGCACAGACTGTGTGGAAAATGATTTAAGACTGAGACTCTCCAATACAACCCAACATTGCAGAGTTATGTGCATCCTTTCAAGCACACCCTTCTCATTAACCTGTGGTGAGTTATTCACAACTTTTGATGAAAAAAATAAAGTTTTCTATGTAAGATGGTTAAATAAAGAGCAAAATTATTGATTATTATTATTTTTATTATTTATGCCCTGGTCCTATAAAAGCTCTTTGCCACTTCCCATGAGGTTATGACAAAAACGGACACTGATTCTTATGTTTAATAAATGTATTGTATAGTGTGTGTGTGGCAGGCTTACAATGAAAAAACAACAACATTTGCGAGTGCGCTGACCCTGGTGCTAGAGGGGGTACAGCTGGAGGTTGAATGTTTGAAGGGGTACAGGACTATAAAAAGTTTGGGAACCACTGGTGTATTACAGCATTATCGTTGTATATTGCACCCTTACTGTTGTGTGTCGCAACATTATCGTTGTTGTATCACAGCATTATCGTTGTGTATTACAGAATTAACGTTGTGTATTACACCATTATCGTTGTGTATTACAGAATTAACGTTGTGTATTGCCCATTCTTATGTATTACACCATTATCGTTGTGTATTACACCATTGTCATTGTGTATTGCACCATTATCGTTGTGTATTACACCATTCTCGTTGTGTATTATACCATTGTCGTTGTGTATTACACCATTATCGGTGTGTATTACACCATTGTCATTGTGTTTTACACCATTATCGTTGTGTATTACACCATTATCGTTGTGTATTACAGCTTCTCTGTCCCGCCTTCTTCTTTCCTCTCTCCATCCAATAGCAACAGTGCCTGGTCATAACTTTCCTCAATATGAACTCTCTCTCTCTTCTCCCTCCCTTCCTCGTCTGTCTGTCTGTCTGTCTGTCTGTCTGTCTGTCTGTCTGTCTGTCTGTCTGTCTGTCCTCTGTTTCTGTCTGTCTGTCTGTCCTCTGTTTCTGTCTGTCTGTCCTCTGTTTCTGTCTGTCTGTCTGTCTGTCTGTCTGTCTGTCTGTCTGTCTGTCCTCTGTTTGTCTGTCTGTCCTGTTTGTCTGTCTGTCTGTCTGTCTGTCTGTCTGTCTGTCCTAATAGCAGCGTCCCCTGCAGCAGT
The DNA here is from genome assembly GCF_045791955.1 of Oncorhynchus clarkii lewisi. NCBI lineage: Eukaryota > Metazoa > Chordata > Actinopteri > Salmoniformes > Salmonidae > Oncorhynchus > Oncorhynchus clarkii. The sequence goes on along the minus strand of NC_092155.1, from coordinate 8,256,027 downwards.
CCCTGGCTGCCTCTCTGTGTCGTGAGTCTTACTGGAAGTGCCTCCTCCTCACTCTCCTCATGTACGGGTGTTTCACCACGCTGGGCTGGTGTGTCGTCTGCCGTGTCCCAGCTCTGGGCTCCGGGGAGTATGGTGTTGTCTCGGCTCCATCCGCCACCACCTTCCCTGACTTACCTCAGCTGCACCTCCAACATGACAGGTTAGTTAGTGTGTGTGTCACGTTGGCCTTAAACCTCTCCCACTACCCTAAAAATACTTTTATACAGCTGAAGATACTTTACCTTGTGGGTTTTCTATGTTAATCTATTCTTCTCGTTTGTTTGATAGCTTTTATTGTTCTTTCTACTGCTGTCAGAAAATGTTGATGGCATTTTACATACACTTTAAATAAAGTTAAATTAACTTTAAATAAAGTTAAATGAACTTTAAATAAAGTTAAATGAACTTTAAATAAATTGTAATGCACTTTAAATAAAGTTAAATGCACAGTGTGATTGGGTTTATCTCCAGCCAGCCCGTGTTCCAGTGGCCATCTGTACATCCCTAACACATCCCTAAGTGTACATCCCTAAGTGTTTAAATAAAGTTTGACTATGTTTGTATGAACATGACCTTTCTCTCTCTTCTCTTCCTTTCTCCGCCCTCCCCCCCTCTCACTCTCTCCCTCCCCCTCCTTTCTCTTCTCTCTACCCCCTACCCCTTTCTCTTCTCTCTCTACCCCCTCCTTTCCCTCCCCCTCCCCTCCTCCTCTTTCTCCCTCCCCCTCCTCTCTCTTTCTCCCTCCCTCCCCCTCCTCTCTCTCTCTCTTTCTCCCTCCCCCTCCCCTCCTCGTCTTTCTCCCTCCCCCTCCTCTCTCTTTATCCCTCCCTCCCCCTCCTCTCTCTCTCTCCCCCCTCCTCTCTCTCCCTCTCCCTCCCCCTCCCCCCTCTTCTCTCTCTCCCTCCCCCTCCTCTCTCTCTCGCTCTCCCCCCTCCTCTCTCTCCCTCTCCCTCCCCCTCCCCCCTCTTCTCTCTCTCCCTCCCTCCCTCTCCCCCCTCCCCTCTCTCTTTCTCAATCTCTCTCTCCTCTCTCTCTCTCTCCCTCCCACCTCCTCTCACTCTCTCCCTCCCCCCTCCTCTTTCTCCCTCTCTCTCTCTCCCTCCCCCTCCTCTCTCTCTCCCTCCCCCCTCCTCTCTCTCTTTCTCCCTCCCCTCCTCTCTCTCCCTCTCCCCTCCTCTCTCTCTCTCTCTCTCCCTCTCCCATCTTCTCTCTCCCTCCCCCATCTTCTCTCTCTCCCCTCCTCTCTCTCGCTCTCCCTCCCCCCTCTTCTCTCTCTCTCCCTCCCCCTCCTCTCTCTCTCACTCCCTCCCCTCCCCTCTCTCTCTCCCTCCCCCCTCTTCTCTCTCTCTCTCTCCCCTCTTCTCTCTCTCCCTCCCACCCGCCCTCCCCCTCCTCTCTCACTCTCTCTCTCTCTCTCTCCCTCCCCCCTCCTCTCCCTCCTCTAACAGCCCATGTTCCAGTGGGTATGTGTATATCCCTCTAGCCTTCCTAGCTATGCTGTATGTGGTGTATCTGGTGGAATGCTGGCACTGTTACTCCAAGACCGCCATTTTGGCTCACGCAGAGACGGCAGAGGTATGCTACTGACTTTTGTTTTGGTTGGGACTCTTATTGTGAGTCTCTGTCGTTATCCTCCTATCTGGCGTTATCCTCCTATCTGTCATTATCCTCCTATCTGTCATTATCCTCCTATCTGTCGTTATCCTCCTATCTGTCGTTATCCTCCTATCTGTCGTTATCCTCCTATCTGTCGTTACCCTCCTATCTGTCATTATCCTCCTATCTGTCGTTATCCTCCTATCTGTCGTTATCCTCCTATCTGTCGTTATCCTCCCATCTGTCGTTATCCTCCTATCTGTCGTTACCCTCCTATCTGTTGTTATCCTCCTGTCATTATCCTCCTATCTGTCGTTACCCTCCTATCTGTCGTTATCCTCCTATCTGTCGTTATCCTCCTATCTGTCGTTATTCTCCTATCTGTCGTTATCCTCCTATCTGTCGTTATCCTATCTGTCGTTATCCTCCTGTCGTTATCCTCCTGTCTGTCGTTATCCTCCTGTCTGTCGTTATCCTCCTGTCTGTTGTTATCCTCCTATCTGTCGTTATCCTCCTATCTGTTGTTGTCCTCCTGTTGTTGTCCTCCTGTCGTTATCCTCCTATCTGTCGTTATCCTTCTATCTGTTGTTGTCCTCCTGTCGTTATCCTCCTATCTGTCGTTACCCTCCTATCTGTTGTTATCCTCCTGTCATTATCCTCCTATCTGTCGTTACCCTCCTATCTGTCGTTATCCTCCTATCTGTCGTTATCCTCCTATCTGTCGTTATTCTCCTATCTGTCGTTATCCTCCTATCTGTCGTTATCCTATCTGTCGTTATCCTCCTGTCGTTATCCTCTTGTCTGTCGTTATCCTCCTGTCTGTCGTTATCCTCCTGTCTGTTGTTATCCTCCTATCTGTCGTTATCCTCCTATCTGTCGTTATCCTTCTATCTGTTGTTGTCCTCCTGTTGTTGTCCTCCTGTCGTTATCCTCCTATCTGTCGTTATCCTTCTATCTGTTGTTGTCCTCCTGTCGTTATCCTCCTATCTGTCGTTATCCTCCTGTCTGTCGTTATCCTCCCATCTGTCGTTATCCTCCCATCTGTCGTTATCCTCCCATCTGTCGTTATCCTCCCATCTGTCGTTATCCTCCCATCTGACGTCATCCCATCTGACGTCATCCCATCTGACGTCATCCCATCTGACGTCATCCCATCTGACGTCATCCCATCTGACGTCATCCCACCTGACGTCATCCCACCTGACGTCATCCCACCTGACGTCATCCCATCTGACGTCATCCCACCTGACGTTATTTTTGGGGGAATTTGATTGACTTTGGTGAAGAGAACAATGGATGTTTAATGGAGTGAGTTGGGTAGACTTTGATATATATTGTGTGTGTGTGTGTGTGTGTGTGTCCCCAGGTGTATGAGCGTGTCACAAGGCTCCAGCAGGCCACTCCCTGTATCTGGTGGAAGGCCATCAGTTACCACTACGTCAGACGGACCAGACAGGTGACCAGGTATCGCAACGGAGACGCTTATACCACCACACAGGTGAGCATGAAGAAAGAAGGAGAGGAACACCTGGAGACTTGAGGTAGGGCCCTAAAAGTTAAGTCCAGGGCAAAATGCTCTGGCGATATTGCCCCTTTATTCAGTTGCGATTTCAGCTTCAAATGTTTAAGTTGCACTATGCAGAAATCAATCATTTCCCGGTTGCTAAAACTCTCAATAGTTCGCCTAATTTCAGTTTATGTGACGAAACAAGCGAGTACAGTGTAGAGAATCATTGTACCATCTGAACCACTGTGAAATATATTTTCCAGAGCCTCTGAGAGGTGCAGTGGTATAAGGCACTGCATCACAGTGCTAGCTGTACCACTTGAAAACCTGTCATAGCTGGCTGCGACCGGGAGACCCATGGGGCGGCATGCAATTGGCCCAGTGTCGTCCGGGTTAGTGGAGGGTTTGGCCGGCAGGGATGTTCCTGTCCCATACAATGACGGCCTACCCCAGTAGGGTTACGACGCTTGTGCGCCGCCCTATGAGACTCCCAATCACAGCCGGATGTGATTCAGCCTGGATTCGAACCAGGTACTGTAGTGACTGAGACACCTCTTGCACTGAGATGCAGTGTCTTAGACGACTGCGCCACTCGGGAGAAGAACCAAAAACATTTCTCTTTCAGCTGTTTAAAGCAAAACCGAAAGTAAAAAAGGCAGAAAATGAAACTCAAAGCTCTGGAAGCATAGAAATAGCACACAAAGAACAGATCTACCGCTTCTTAGACTTGTTTTCTATGAGAATGATTGATCCATAACGCACATTTCTATGTGAATTTGGTCCGGTCGGCCCAAAAAAATTACACATTGCCACTAAGTAGAAAATTCCTTATTTATGAAAAGAAATGTCTTTATTGTTACTCTTAAAATAGGACAGTGTTACCATAAAACAATAAACTTTAATTTAATTTTTTTAAATTCCCCTTGTTCACAGGTGTACCATGAGAGGGTTAACACCCACGCCTCCAGCTCTGAGTTTGACTACGGTCGCCACGGGGTTAAAGACGTCTCCAAGAAGCTCCAGGGACTTCAGGAGCACCCGGCTGTCAGGCTCCGTTTCACCAAGTGTTTCAGGTTAACACACACACACCATACACACCATACACACCATACACACCACACACACACCATACACACCATACACACCATACACACCATACACACCACACACACACCATACACACACCATACACCACACCATACACCACACACACACCACACACACCATACACACACCATACACACCACACACACACACACCATACACACCATACACACCATACACACCATATACACACCATACACACCACACACACCATATACACCATACACACCATACACCACACACACCATACACACACCATACACACCACACACACCATACACACCATACACACACCATACACACACCATACACACCATACACACATACACCATGCACACCATACACACCATACACACCACACACACACCACACACACACCACACACACCATACACACACCATACACACACCATACACACACCATACACACCATACACACACCATACACACACCATACACACCATACACACCATACACACACCATACACACCATATACACACCATACACACCACACACACCATACACACCATACACACCATACACACCACACACACCATACACACACCACACACACCATACACACACCACACACACACCATACACACCATACACACCACACACACACCACACACACCATACACACCATACACACCACACACACCACACACACCATACACACCATACACACCATACACACCACACACACACCACACACACCATACACACACCACACACACCATACACACACCACACACACACCATACACACCACACACACCACACACACACCATACACACACCATACACACCATACACACACCACACACACACCATACACACACCATACACACACCATACACACCATACACACACCACACACACACCATACACACCACACACACACCATACACACACCATACACACCATACACACACCACACACACACACACCACACACACACACCATACAGACACCATACACACACCACACACACCATACACACACCACACACACACACACCATACACACCACACACACACCACACACACGCACATGCATACACCACACACACACCATACACACCATACACACACCATACACACACCATACACACACCACACACACCATACACACACCACACACACCATACACACACCACACACACATGCATACACCACACACACCATACACACACCATACACACACCACACACACACCATACACACACCACACACACCACACACACACACCATACACACACCACACACACACCACACACACACACCACACACACACACCACACACACACCACACACACCATACACACACCACACACACACCACACACACCATACACACACACACCATACACACACCATATACACACCACACACACACCATACACACACCACACACACCATACACACACCACACACACACCATACACACACCACACACACACCATACACACCATACACACACCACACACACCATCCATACACACACCATACACACACCACACACATCATACACACACCATACACACACCATACACACACCATACACACACCACACACACACACCACACACACCACACACACCACACACACACACCATACACACACCACACACACACACCATACACACACCACACACACCACACACACACCACACACACCATACACACACCATACACACACACACCATACACACACCATATACACACCACACACACACCATACACACACCATACACACACCATACACACACCACACACACACCATACACACCATACACACACCACACACACCATCCATACACACACCATACACACACCACACACATCATACACACACCATACACACACCATACACACCATACACACACCATACACACACCACACTCACACACCACACACACCACACACACACACCATACACACACCATACACACACCATACACACACCACACACACCATACACACACCACACACACCATACACACACCACACACACACCATACACACACCACACACACACCATACACACCATACACACACCACACACACCATCCATACACACACCATACACACACCACACACATCATACACACACCATACACACACCATACACACCATACACACACCATACACACACCATACACACACCACACCACACACCACACCACACACCATACACACACCACACACACCATACACACACCACACACACACCATACACACACCACACACACACCACACACACACCATACACACCATACACACACCACACACACCATCCATACACACACCATACACACACCACACACATCATACACACACCATACACACACCATACACACCATACACACACCATACACACACCATACACACACCACACACACCATACACACACCACACACACCACACACACACCACACACACCATACACACACCACACACACCACACACACACCACACACACCACACACATCACACACAGACCATACACACACCATACACACACCACACACATTTGGAATTCTAGTAAGTTCAGTTAAAAAAAAGTATTGTTGAAAATTAAAAAAAAAAAAAAATTGTGAAGTTCTTACCACCTTAGCCTGCTTTGAGCCACTGTAAAAACGCTATATAAATCGAATCAGTGAATTCATCAATCAATTAATCAATTGTTCCTCTGTTTCAGTTTTGCCAGTGCCCGTGCGGAGGCTGCATACCTCACCCAGCGAGCACGCTTCTTCGGAGACAACGAGGGTCTGGACGATTACATGGAAGCCCGGGAAGGGATGCATCTAAAGAACGTGGATTTCAAGGAGCATATTCTGGCGTTCCCAGACCCGACCCGGCAACCGTGGTATTCCCGACACCGGGTCTTCTGGCTGGCCTCAGCGTTCCTCTTCTCCTGGCCCATCCGGGTCGTGTCGGAGTACTGCACGGCCCACGTACACTACCACGTGGAGAAACTGTTCGGAGAGGAGACGCTCCGTGAGGACGGAGCGACGGAGAACGGAGGAACGGCGGGAGGAGAGAGGAGCGCCAACGGCGGGTCGAGCTACAGAGCGATATCGCGGGTGAACACGGTGGACATGACGGAGCTGGAGTGGCATATTCGCTGTAATCAACAAATGGTTCCTTCGTATTCCGAAGCTCTTCTCATGGACTTGGAGAGAGAGAGTAATGGAGGAGTCAGTGGAACAGGAGGAACTAACACCACTTCCTCCACACCTGGAGCGCCGGGCTCCATTCAGGGGGGCTTTCCAGCCAGCATGACACGCCCAGTGGCCTTCTCCACGGCTTACCTCCTCCAGAGCTGCCCCCGGTGTCGGAGTACCACGTCAAGCTCCAGCCTGCCATCCAGGCTAAGGGCCCCGACGGGGAATCAAGCCCTGCTGAACGGCACTGTGGTTGGGATGAGGGCGAATGGCGTAGGGGGTGGGGGTCCGGGTGGGGGAGGGGGCAGGTTAGTGTTGAGTCGTAGTGGGTTTTCTCTGGGGACACGGCCGAGACCAGCAAATCTATTTCACTCTCGTAGTGTGGGGGGAGGACTAGGAGGAGGACGAGGGGAAGACGGAGTAGGAGGGGGAGGGTTTCTGGGGTTAGGGTCCCGGCAGGGTCAGGATGATGAGGAAAGTAGAGGAGTGTTGGAAGGAGAGAGAGAGGAGGAAGAGGAGGAGGAGGGAGAGAGGGATGAGGAAGAAGAGCAGGAGGGCGGAGGAGAGGTGGATGAGGGGGTGAGGGATAGGCCTCCGTCTTACCACGATGCGTTTTTCTTCCCGGTGTTGATCGTACACGGAGAGGAGAGCTGCCACGGTGGAGATGACGTGATGGACACAATAGTAAACTGACAGAAAATAATGGTTGTCTGAGAGACAGTGGAAAGGAGGGGATATTGTAGTACAGGACAAGAAAGAGATGTAAATCAACTGAGAGAAAGGGAAGATATTGGTATGAGAGAGAGGGGGGGGGGGGTGGGGGGAGGGATGTAGGAAGAGGAGAAGAGGGAGGGAGAAAGAAAGGGATGGAGAGAGGCTTGGAGTGAGAGAGAGAGAGACAGAGAGAGAGAGGCAGAGAGAGAGAGAGAAAGACAGAGAGACGAGAGAGAGAGGCGAGGCTGAGTGAGAGAGAGAGAAAGACGAGGCTGAGTGAGAGCGAGAAAGACAGAGAGAGCGGGGGGGTGGAGAGAGATAGGGATGTAGGAAGAGGAGAAGAGGGAGGGAGAAAAAAAGGGCTGGAGAGAGGCTTGGAGTGAGAGAGAGAGAGAGAGAAAGACAGAGAGAGGGGGGGTGGAGAGAGGCTTGGAGTGAGAGAGAGAGAGAGAAAGACAGAGAGAGGGGGGGTGGAGAGAGGCTTGGAGTGAGAGAGAGAGAGAGAAAGACAGAGAGGGGGGGGTGGAGAGAGGCTTGGAGTGAGAGAGAGAAAGACAGAGAGTGAGTGGAGTGAGAGAAAGACAGAGAGTGAGTGGAGTGAGAGAGAGAAAGACAGAGAGTGAGTGAGAGTGGAGTGAGAGAGAGAAAGACAGAGAGTGAGTGAGAGTGGAGTGAGAGAGAGAGACAGAGAGGGGGGGGGTGGAGAGAGAAAGACAGAGAGTGAGTGAGAGTGGAGTGAGAGAGAGTGGAGTGAGAGAGAGAAAGACAGAGAGGGGGGGGTGGAGAGAGTAGTCTTAAGCGGAAGGCCGTTGACTGCACATTGGAATGTTTGTTTTCCAGATATCTATGCTAGGATACTGTAGGATACCGTAGGATACCGTAGGATACCGTAGGATACTGTAGGATACTGTAGGATACTGTAGGATACTGTAGGATACCGTAGGATACTGTAGGATACCGTAGGATACCGTAGGATACCGTAGGATACTGTAGGATACCGTAGGATACCGTAGGATACCGTAGGATACCGTAGGATACTGTAGGATACTGTAGGATACCGTAGGATACCGTAGGATACCGTAGGATACCGTAGGATACTGTAGGATACCGTAGGATACCGTAGGATACTGTAGGATACCGTAGGATACTGTAGGATACCGTAGGATACTGTAGTGTACCGTAGGATACTGTAGGATACCGTAGGATACTGTAGGATACCGTAGGATACCGTAGGATACCGTAGGATACTGTAGGATACCGTAGGATACTGTAGGATACCGTAGGATACTGTAGGATACCGTAGGATACTGTAGGATACCGTAGGATACTGTAGGATACCGTAGGATACCGTAGAATAGTGTAGGATACTGTAGGATACCGTAGGATACCGTAGGATAGTGTAGGATACCGTAGGATACCGTAGTATACCGTAGGATACCGTAGAATAGTGTAGGATACCGTAGGATACCGTAGTATACTGTAGGATACTGTAGTGTACCGTAGGATACCGTAGGATACCGTAGGATACCGTAGTATACTGTAGGATACCGTAGGATACCGTAGGATACTGTAGTATACTGTAGTATACCGTAGGATACCGTAGGATACCGTAGGAAACCGTAGGATGATGTAGGATACTGTAGTATACTGTAGTATACCGTAGTATACCGTAGGATACTGTAGGATACCGTAGGATACTGTAGAATAGTTTAGGATACCGTAGGATACCGTAGGATACTGTAGTATACTGTAGTATACCGTAGTATACCGTAGGATACTGTAGGACACTGTAGGATACTGTAGGATACCGTAGGATGATGTAGGATACTGTAGGATACCGTAGGATGCTGTAGGATACTGTAGGATATCGTGGGAGGCTGTAGGATACTGTAGGATGATGTAGGATACCGTAGGATACTGTAGGATACCGTAGGATGATGTAGGATACTGTAGGATACCGTAGGATGCCGTAGAATACTGTAGGAAATCGTGGGAGGCTGTAGGATACTGTAGGATGCTGTAGGATACTGTAGGATACTGTAGGATACTGTAGGATGCTGTAGAATAGTGTAGGATACCGTAGGATACCGTAGGATGCTGTAGGATACTGTAGGATGCTGTAGAATACTGTAGGATACTGTAAGATGCTGTAGGATACTGTAAGATACCGTAGGATGCTGTAGGATGCTGTAGAATAGTGTAGGATGCTGTAGGATGCTGTAGGATACTGTAGGATACTGTAGGATGCTGTAGGATACTGTAGGATGCTGTAGGATGCTGTAGGATACTGAAGGACACTGTAGGATGCTGTAGGATGCTGTAGGAGGCTCTATAGAAGGATGGATGCACCCTATTCCCTAGTTAGTGCTCTTCTCTCTGGGAGACCTATACTGCACATAGATCTCTCGTTGCTGACGGCGACATCCCAGTACCCCGAAAAACACATTTAAACAGACCTCTGGTTGACCTATTTCCAATAAACCTCTCCCGTCACTGAAGGCAAATCTAGAATCCGGGATGCCTTACCAGTCGTTTTGGGCTATACAGTGTGTGAGCTATGGTCAAAATAAACAATTGACATGTAATAATTTCCAACGCTACACTGAACAAAAATATGAACGCAACATGTAAAGTGTTGGTCCCATGTTTCATGAGCTGAAATAAAAGATCCCAGACATTTTCCATACGAATAAAAGGCATTCTCTCAAATGTTGTGCACAAATGTGTTTACATCCCCTGTTAGTGAGCCTTTCTCCTTTGCCAAGATAATCCATCCACCTGACAGGTGTGGCATATCAAGAAGCTGATTAAACAGCATAATCATTACACGGGTGGACCTTGTGCTGGGTTCAATAAAAGGCCACTCTAAAATGTGCCGTTTTGTCACACAAGACAATGCCACGACTCAAGTTTTGAGGGAGCCATCAATTGGCATGCTGACTGCAGGAATGTCCACCAGAGCTTTTGCCAAGGAATTCAATGTTGCTTTTTCTACCATAAGCCGTCTCCAACGACATTTTAGAGAATTTGGCAGTACTTTCAACCGGCCTCACAACCGTAGACCACATGTAACCACGCCAACCCAGGACCTCCACATCCGACTTCTTCACCTGCGGGTTGCCTCCAAGACAACTGATGAAACTGTGGGTTTGCACAACCAAAGAATTTCTGCACAAACTCTCAGGGAAGCTCATCTGCTCGTCTTCCTCACCAGGGTCTTGACCTGACTGCAGTTTGGCGTCGTCACCGACTTCAGAGGGCAAAAGCTCACCTTCGATGGCCACTGGCACGCTGGAGAAGTGTGCTCTTCACGGATGAATCCCAGTTTCAACTGTACCAGACAGATGGTACACATCGTGTATGGGGTCGTGTGGGTGAGTGGTTTGTTGATGTCAACATTGTGAACATAGTGCAACATGGTGGCGGTGGGGTTATGGTATGGGCAGGCATAAGCTACGGACAACGAACACAATTGCATTTTATCTTTGGCAATTTGAATGCACAGAGATACAGTGACGAGATCCTGATGCCCATTGTCGTTGCCATTCATCCACCGCCATCACCTCTTGTTTCAGCATGATAATGCACGGCCCCATGTCACAAGGATCTGTACACGATTCCTGGAAGCTGAAAATGTCCCAGTTCTGTCCCCGCATACTCACCAGACATGTCACCCGTTGAGCGTGTTTGGGATGCTCTGGATCGACAAGTACGACAGCGTGTTCCAGTTCCCGCCAATATCCAGCCACTTCACACAGCCATTGAAGAGCAGTGGGACAACATTCCACAGTCCACAATCAACAGCCTGATCAACTCTATGCGAAGGAGATGTGTCGCGCTGCATGAGGTACATGGTCACACCAGATACTGACTGGTTTTCTGATCCACACCTCTACCTTTTATTAAAGGATATCTGTGACCAACAGATGCATATGGATATTCCCAGTCATGTCAAATCCATAAATTAGGGCCTGATGAATTTGATTCAATTGACTGGTTTCCTTATAGGAACTGTAACTCAGTCAAATCGTTGGAAGCTTTGTATGTTGCGTTCATATTGTTGTTCAGTATAGATTACCGCCTGATCCCAGATGGCAGGCAGCACACCACTTTTTAGGGAGATATGGTGTGAATTCGGTCAACTCAGGAAAAGTTGGAAATAAATGTTTCTTTTCACACATTATTTAGGTCAACTAGAGGGCTGGTAAATATGTTTTTAGGGGTACGGGAGATCAGTGTGTAAAGTTCCAGGTCTCCCAGAGCGAAGAGGCTAGCCACTGTAAAGGGAACAGGGTGCCTTTTGGGACAAAGCCTAGAAGAACGGATGCGTAGGAAGAGGAGAGATGGACAGTTTAGGATCTGCTCTCTGAAGTCAGAGGAGTGGAGGGCAAGACAGACAGGATGCTGGAGACACAACAGAGAATCTGCTTTTTATTTTGTCTTCCATGGAACAAAGGGAGAAGGAGAGTTCCATTCTCCTTCAACTGAAAGACAGAAGTAGACAGAACATTCTATTCCCCTTCAACTGAAGGACAGAAGTAGACAGAACATTCTATTCCCCTTCAACTGAAGGACAGAAATAGACGGAACATTCTATTCCCCTTCAACTGAAGGACAGAAGTAGACGGAACATTCTATTCACCTTCAACTGAAGGACAGAAGTAGACGGAACATTCCATTCCCCTTCAACTGAAGGACAGAAGTAGAGGGAACATTATATTCCCCTTCAACTGAAGGACAGAAGTAGAGGGAACATTCTATTCCCCTTCAACTGAAGGACAGAATTAGACGGAACATTCTATTCACCTTCAACTGAAGGACAGAAGTAGAGGGAACATTCTATTCCCCTTCAACTGAAGGACAGAAGTAGAGGGAACATTCTATTCCCCTTCAACTGAAAGAGGAGTAGAGGGAACATTCTATTCTCCTTCAACTGAAAGAGGAGTAGAGGGAACATTATATTCCCCTTCAACTGAAAGAGGAGTAGAGGGAACATTCTATTCTTCTTCAACTGAAAGAGGAGTAGAGGGAACATTCTATTCCCCTTCAACTGAAAGAGGAGTAAAGGGAACATTCTATTCACCTTCAACTGAAAGAGGAGTAGAGGGAACATTCTATTCCCCTTCAACTGAAAGAGGAGTAAAGGGAACATTCTATTCCCCTTCAACTGAAAGAGGAGTAGAGGGAACATTCTATTCCCCTTCAACTGAAAGAGGAGTAGAGGGAACATTATATTCTCCTTCAACTGAAAGAGAAGTAGAGGGAACATTCTATTCCCCTTCAACTGAAAGAGGAGTAGAGGGAACATTCTATTCTCCTTCAACTGAAAGAGGAGTAGAGGGAACATTCTATTCCCCTTCAACTGAAAGAGGAGTAAAGGGAACATTCTATTCACCTTCAACTGAAAGAGGAGTAGAGGGAACATTCTATTCCCCTTCAACTGAAAGAGGAGTAGAGGGAACATTCTATTCCCCTTCAACTGAAAGAGGAGTAGTGGGCACATTCTATTCTCCTTCAACTGAAAGAGGAGTAGAGGGAACATTCTATTCCCCTTCAACTGAAGGACAGAAGTAGAGGGAACATTCTATTCCCCTTCAACTGAAAGAGGAGTAGAGGGAACATTCTATTCCCCTTCAACTGAAAGAGGAGTAGAGGGAACATTCTATTCCCCTTCAACTGAAAGAGGAGTAGAGGGAACATTCTATTCTCCTTTAACTGAAAGAGGAGTAGAGGGAACATTCTATTCTCCTTCAACTGAAAGAGGAGTAGAGGGAACATTCTATTCTCCTTCAACTGAAAGAGGAGTAGAGGGAACATTCTATTCTCCTTCAACTGAAAGAGGAGTAGAGGGAACATTCTATTCCCCTTCAACTGAAAGAGGAGTAGAGGGAACATTCTATTCTCCGTCAACTGAAAGAGGAGTAGAGGGAACATTCTATTCCCCTTCAACTGAAAGAGGAGTAGAGGGAACATTATATTCTCCTTCAACTGAAAGAGGAGTAGAGAGAACATTATATTCTTGTAGTATAAACTGAATTGAACACTCAGAGGCAGGTCAGCATGCTATATGAATAAACATGAACACTGAGAATCCACACGTCTGAGTGTTATCATCAACCAGTCCTTCTAAAAACCGTGGACAGACACCCGCTGTGTGTTTGGCTTCACAGTCACCTCTACAGGCTATCTATCGTCTGTCACACTGGACCCTGTCCTCTTAATCAGCCAACGACCCAGCACAGCAAAACAAAATGGAGGATGTCTGATCCTCCTCTCTGACCTGCTATAGCCTCCTTTACCACAGGAGGTTGCTGGCACATTAATTGGCGAGATGAGTGGAAACAGAGGAATGGTATCAAATACATCAGAGACATTGTTCTCCAGGTGTTTGGTGCCTTTCCATTTGCTTCCATCCGGACGTTATTATGATCGGTCCTCCTCCTCAGCAGCCTCCACTGCTCCTCCCCCTCAGCAGCCTCCACAGCTCCTCCCCCTCAGCAGCCTCCACAGCTCCTCCCCCTTCAGCAGCCTCCACTGCTCCTCCCCCTCAGCAGCCTCCACTGCTCCTCCCCCTCAGCAGCCTCCACTGCTCCTCCCCCTCAGCAGCCTCCACAGCTCCTCCCCCTCAGCAGCCTCCACAGCTCCTCCCCCTCAGCAGCCTCACTGCTCCTCCCCCTCAGCAGCCTCCACAGCTCCTCCCCCTCAGCAGCCTCACTGCTCCTCCCCCTCAGCAGCCTCCACAGCTCCTCCCCCTCAGCAGTCTCCACAGCTCCTCCTCTCACCAGCCTCCACTGCTCTCACATCCCACCCTATTCCCTATGTAGTGCACAGCGTTTATGGGACAGCCCTATGTGTATATACACTGTACCTCATAGTGTATGGAAGTAGTGTACTACGTAGGTAATAGGGTACCGTTTGTAGTTGATCTCACTCCGATCTCAATCCGACTGCCTTTGAACAAAAATAATATAGATATTATTTTGTATTTCTCTTCTTCTGTCACTTCTGCCTTTCAACTCTGTCTGCATCCAGCCAGGGTTTGAGGCGAGGGACTGGTCCTCTGTCTGCATCCAGCCAGGGTTTGAGGCGAGGGACTGGTCCTCTGTCTGCATCCAGCCAGGGTTTGAGGCGAGGGACTGGTCCTCTGTCTGCATCCAGCCAGGGTTTGAGGCGAGGGACTGGTCCTCTGTCTGCATCCAGCCAGGGTTTGAGGCGAGGGACTGGTCCTCTGTCTGCATCCAGCCAGGGTTTGAGGCGAGGGACTGGTCCTCTGTCTGCATCCAGCCAGGGTTTGAGGCGAGGGACTGGTCCTCTGTCTGCATCCAGCCAGGGTTTGAGGCGAGGGACTGGTCCTCTGTCTGCATCCAGCCAGGGTTTGAGGCGAGGGACTGGTCCTCTGTCTGCATCCAGCCAGGGTTTGAGGCGAGGGACTGGTCCTCTGTCTGCATCCAGCCAGGGTTTGAGGCGAGGGACTGGTCCTCTGTCTGCATCCAGCCAGGGTTTGAGGCGAGGGACTGGGCCTTGAGTTAAAAGCAGCGTCGCCCCCCCCAGGCCGTAATCTATATGGATCACTGGATACTCTCGTGGTTCTATGGAGGTCAGAGGTCGGAGAGAGACTAAATTCTACGAGATGAAAAGAACCTTCATGAATGAATTTAGGCCACAAACAGATGACCTGGTTTTGATTGTGTGGCCCTTGGCTCTCGCACACACACTGAGCCTTCACTTCCCTTCCTGACTGAGCCTTCACTTCCCTTCCTGACTGAGCCTTCACTTCCCTTCCTGACTGAGCCTTCACTTCCCTTCCTGACTGAGCCTTCACTTCCTTTCCTGACTGAGCCTTCACTTCCCTTCCTGACTGAGCCTTCACTTCCTTTCCTGACTGAGCCTTCACTTCCCTTCCTGACTGAGCCTTCACTTCCTTTCCTGACTGAGCCTTCACTTCCCTTCCTGACTGAGCCTTCACTTCTTTTCCTGACTGAGCCTTCACTTCCCTTCCTGACTGAGCCTTCACTTCCCTTCCTGACTGAGCCTTCACTTCCCTTCCTGACTGAGCCTTCACTTCCCTTCCTGACTGAGCCTTCACTTCCCTTCCTGACTGAGCCTTCACTTCCCTTCCTGACTGAGCCTTCACTTCCCTTCCTGACTGAGCCTTCACCTTATTTGGTTACTTTTCGTGCCGTTATATTCACACACCGCCTCTGTCTCTTTCTGAGCGAGTAGAGTGCCAAGAGAACACACACACGCACACACACTCACACACGTGCATTCCCGCGAGATCACAACTTGATCAAGCACAGTGGTCGCCATTTGCGTAAAACAGCCAACTACAGAACAACGTTCTTGTAGATGTTGGTGACATTTTGTCGCTGTAAAAGTCATCGCTAAGCTGATGGAATGTCTTTGTGTTGCAGCACGAATGTTGACAGGCTGATAATGATCATTATATTGTTACTACGATGAAGAAAATCTCAAAACACGCCCTATTCCCTACAGGTGTAGGATCTTAATTTGATCATCCTATTGGAGAACTTTTCCTTTTAATCTTATAGTTGATTTGAGGTTTTAAAAGGCTTCTGAATACTTTTTTCTGACTTTTCCCTCACAGAAAAATATCAACCCCTACAAAAAAAGGCAATTATAATCCACATAATAATTCACATTTCCTGTTGCTGCAGGATTATTTTCCTGCTGTAGCAAACTGACTCAAATTAAGATCCTACACATCTGTATTCCTGTAAAGGTTCAATTTAAATTGGAAAAAATAAATCTATAATTTAGAGCCAAAAGTAGTGGACTACATAGGGAATAGAGTATCATTTAATACCTTTGTAAGGTCTACGACACGTTATAACAGTGTATCCACTAACACTCTCCAGTCATTGGAACAGTCCAGTGCTGTCCACATTACTATTTGTCTACACATGAGAATGTGTCCGTTCTGAGGGGAGAAAGAGGGGCCATTTACAGAGTTAAAGACTAAAAGCGTTCGGCCAACTTGGATCAAGATTTCAAGCTTCTTTTTTTTATTTTTAAACAGGTGCCAAAAAGCTCCTAAACAAAAACGATTCCTGATATTTCAATCTGTTATTATTCTGCTCTGCTTTATATAAGATATTATTAATGATTGTACTGTTGTTATTACTACTGGTCAGTACCATTATGGTCTATAGGGGACAGACATTACTACTGGTCAGTACCATTATGGTCTATAGGGGACAGACATTACTACTGGTCCATACCATTATTGTCTACAGGGGACAGACATTACTACTGGTCAGTACCATAATGCTCTACAGGGGACAGGCATTACTACTGGTCCGTACCATTATGGTCTACAGGGGACAGACATTACTACTGGTCAGTACCATTATGGTCTATAGGGGACAGACATTACTACTGGTCAGTACCATTATTGTCTATAGGGGACAGACATTACTACTGGTCAGTACCATTATGGTCTACAGGGGACAGACATTACTACTGGTCAGTACCATTATGCTCTACAGGGGACAGACATTACTACTGGTCAGTACCATTATTGTCTATAGGGGACAGACATTACTACTGGTCAGTATCATTATGCTCTACAGGGGACAGACATTACTACTGGTCAGTACCATTATGGTCTATAGGGGACAGACATTACTACTGGTCCGTACCATTATGGTCTATAGGGGACAGACATTACTACTGGTCAGTACCATTATGTTCTATAGGGGACAGACATTACTACTGGTCAGTACCATTATGGTCTATAGGGGACAGACATTACTACTGGTCAGTACCATTATGGTCTATAGGGGACAGACAGACATTACTACTGGTCAGTACCATTATGCTCTATAGGGGACAGACATTAATACTGGTCAGTACCATTATGGTCTATAGGGGACAGACAGACATTACTACTGGTCAGTACCATTATGCCCTACAGGGGACAGACATTACTACTGGTCAGTACCATTATGCCCTACAGGGGACAGACAGACATTACTACTGGTCAGTACCATTATGGTCTATAGGGGACAGACATTACTACTGGTCAGTACCATTATGTTCTATAGGGGACAGACATTACTACTGGTCAGTACCATTATGGTCTATAGGGGACAGACATTACTACTGGTCAGTACCATTATGGTCTATAGGGGACAGACAGACATTACTACTGGTCCGTACCATTATGCTCTATAGGGGACAGACATTACTACTGGTCAGTACCATTATGGTCTATAGGGGACAGACAGACATTACTACTGGTCAGTACCATTATGCCCTACAGGGGACAGACATTACTACTGGTCAGTACCATTATGCTCTACAGGGGACAGACAGACATTACTACTGGTCAGTACCATTATGCCCTACAGGGGACAGACATTACTACTGGTCAGTACCATTATGCTCTACAGGGGACAGACATACAGTCTGGATTATCATTTTTAAATCACAGATTATTTCATGACCGTGTTGGTTTCCGCTAATCTCCGAACCCAGAACCAAATCTTGTGTGTGCTGACCAGCTCGTCGGTTGGGGTAAATGAATAATGGATGAGCTAACATTGTAATACAGTGTTTATATTACTGGCCTAATGTCTATGAGACACAGCTTTATATTCACGCAAAGTGAAAGGAAAGGTCTTCCTCATATTTCTGATAATAAATGTCATTGAATGAATATGCTACAATACCTGTGATGCTACTGATGGTGAATGTTACCTATAATAAAGTCAACATGCTTGATATACCAGGATATAATTGCTTTACCTTTGTGATGATTCACACATCATGCTCGCTTCTGTGATGTTTCTTTGTGTGTGTATCTTTGCTCTACCTCCTCCCTCTGTCTCCTCTCTATATACACGGGACACGATGGAAAACGATAGAATGGACTGTAGATTAATTTGCCAACAGCCGCTGCTGCCCAGTTTGTTTTCTGATAGTTAGCTGAAGATCTGCCGTTTTTCCGTTTCCATTTTTTACGATATTTTTAATCTACAGTTGTCGCACCCTGACCTTAGAGAGGCTTTTTATTTCTCTAGTTGGTTAGGTCGGGGTGTGATTTGGGGTGGGCATTCTAGTTTTTTTTTATTTCTTTGTTGGTCGCGTATGGTTCCCAATCAGAGTTCCCAATGGTTCCCAATGTCTATCGTTGTCTCTGATTGGGGATCATACTTAGGCAGCCCTTTTTCCCACTTTAGATTGTGGGATCTTGTTTGTGTGTAGTTGCGTTCTGCACTGCATATAGCTTCACGTTCGGTTGTAGTTTGTTATTTTTGTATTTCGTGTTCATCTAATAAAATGATGTACAGTGCCTTGCGAAAGTATTCGGCCCCCTTGAACTTTGCGACCTTTTGCCACATTTCAGGCTTCAAACATAAAGATATAAAACTGTATTTTTTTGTGAAGAATCAACAACAATATACGACTGATTGTTGTCCTATGGACAGAGTCTCCCACCTCAGCTGTAGATCTCTGCAGTTCATCCAGAGTGATCATGGGCCTCTTGGCTGCATCTCTGATCAGTCTTCTCCTTGTATGAGCTGAAAGTTTAGAGGGACGGCCAGGTCTTGGTAGATTTGCAGTGGTCTGATACTCCTTCCATTTCAATATTATCGCTTGCACAGTGCTCCTTGGGATGTTTAAAGCTTGGGAAATCTTTTTGTATCCAAATCCGGCTTTAAACTTCTTCACAACAGTATCTGGGACATGCCTGGTGTGTTCCTTGTTCTTCATGATGCTCTCTGCGCTTTTAACGGACCTCTGAGACTATCACAGTGCAGGTGCATTTATACGGAGACTTGATTACACACAGGTGGATTGTATTTATCATCATTAGTCATTTAGGTCAACATTGGATCATTCAGAGATCCTCACTGAACTTCTGGAGAGAGTTTGCTGCACTGAAAGTAAAGGGGCTGAATAATTTTGCACGCCCAATTTTTCAGTTTTTGATTTGTTAAAAAAGTTTGAAATATCCAATAAATGTCGTTCCACTTCATGATTGTGTCCCACTTGTTGTTGATTCTTCACAAAAAAATACAGTTTTATATCTTTATGTTTGAAGCCTGAAATGTGGCAAAAGGTCGCAAAGTTCAAGGGGGCCAAATACTTTCGCAAGGCACTGTATGCTTACCACGTTGCACCTTGGTCCAATCCTTCTCAAAACGATCGTAGCAGAAGATCCCACCACAAACGGACCAAGCAGCGTGGTCAGGAGGAGAGGACACGACGGAAACCCGAGAGGCAGCCCCAAAAAATGTTTTGGGGGGGGGGTCAGATGACGTGGGTGTCGGTGCTGAGCGGTGAGTCCGAGACCGAGGAGGAATTCTTGGACCGTTTGAGCGAGGAGTGGTTGGCAGTGGAGAGGGACGAAATAGTTTGGAGGGGTTGGAGTCTGGACCGTTTGAGCGAGGAGTGGTTGGCAGTGGAGAGGGAGAAAGAGTTTGGAGGGGTTGGAGTCTGGACCGTTTGAGCGAGGGCTGGTTGGCAGTGGAGAGGGACGAAAGAGTTTGGAGGGGTTGGAGTCTGGACCGTTTGAGCGAGGAGTGGTTGGCAGAGGAGAGGGAGAAAGAGTTTCGAGGGGTTGGAGTTTGGACCGTTTGAGCGAGGAGTGGCTGGCAGTGGAGAGGGACGAAAGAGTTTGGAGGGGTTGGAGTCTGGACCGTTTGAGCGAGGAGTGGTTGGCAGTGGAGAGGGAGAAAGAGTTTGGAGGGGTTGGAGTCTGGAGCAAGACAGTCACTTTGAGGAGCGCGTGACCCTTCAGGCACCATGCTATGCGGTTACACGGACTGTGTCTCCGGTACGCATCCACAGCCCGGTGCGCTCTGTTCCAGCTCCCCACATTTGCCGTGCTAGAGTGGGCATGCATCCAGCCAGGACGGGTAGTGCCAGCTCTACGCTCCAGACCTCCAGTGCGCCTCCACGGTCCAGTATATCCTGTGCCAGTTCCATGCACCCGGCCTCCAGTGCGTGTCTCCAGCCTGGTCTCCAGCCTTTTTTGTCATCCAAAGGGTCCCAGCTATAACATGTAGTGTTGTTTTGTTAGATAAAATCCTTCTTCATATCCCAAAAAGTCTGTTTAGTTGGCGCCATCGATTTGAGTAATCCACTCGTTCAACAAGCAGAGAAATGAACCCGAAACCGCTAAACTTTGTTAAAACAAGTAAAAATACGTTTCTATTGACTCCTCAGATACCCTAAAATGTAATCAAACTATTTCGGAAAGAAGTATACGGAAAGAAGTATGTTCAATTGAAAACTGATAAAAGCAGGCGCACCTTGTCTTAAACACGAATTTCCAAGAGTTTGTCCCTGTACTAAAACTCATATTTCTTACTTGTTTTGGAAGTTACAAGCCTGAAGCCTTGAACATAGACTGCTGACACCCTGTGGAAGCCATAGGAATTGCATCCTGGGATCTAGAATTCATTATTTCCCTATAGGTTCCATTGTAAGAGCGTGGGCAAATATCTGGTTGGATTTTCTCCTACTATATCTATTGCGTTATAATCTCCTACATTATTTTAACATTTCTACAAACTTCAAAGTGTTTTCTTTCTGGTACCAGAAATCTGTATCTGTATGCAGATCCTGGCTTCAGAGCAACAGGCGGTTTACTTTGGACACATCAATCAGGTGGAAATTGAGAAGGACCCTTTGCTATGAGACTTGAAATTGAGCTCAGGTGCATCCTGTTTCCTTTGATCATCTTTGAGATGTTTCTACAACTTCATTGGAGTCCACCTGTGGTAAAATCAGTAGATTGGACATGATTTGGAAAGGCACACACCTGTCTATATAAGGTCCCACCGTTGCCATTGCATGTCAGAGCAAAAACCAAGCCATGAGGTCGAAAGAATTGTCTGTAGAGCTCCGAGACATGATTGTGTCGAGGCAAAGATCCGGGGAAGGGTACCAAAAAATGTCTGCAGCATTGAAGTTCCCCAAGAACACAGTGGCCTTCATCATTCTTAAATGGAAGACGTTTGGAACCACCAAGAAGCTGCCTAGAACTGGCTGCCCAGCCAAACTGAGCAATCGGTAGAGAAGGGCCTTGGTCAGGGAGGTGACCAAGGACCTGATGGTCAGTCTGACAGAGCTCCAGAGTTCCTCTGTGAAGATGGGAGGACCTTCCAGAAGGACAACCATCTCTGCAGCATTCCACCAATCAGGCCTTTATGGTAGAATGGCCAGATGGAAGCCACTCCTCAGTAAAAGGCACATGACAGCCCGTTTGGAGTTTAACAAAAGGCACCTAAAGACTATTAAACCATGAGAAACAAGGTCCTCTGGTCTGATGAAACCAAGATTGAACTCTATGGCCTGAATGCCAAGCGTCACGTCTGGAGAAGCATGGATGCTGTGTGTTTCTCCGTGGCAGGGACTGGGAGACTAGTCAGGATCGAGGGAAAGAGCACTCTGAAACAGGATTCCATCAAGGATCTCTGTACTTTGCTCGGTTGATCTTTCCCTCGATCCTGACTAGTTTCCCAGTCCCCATCCAACCTGACAGAGCTTGAGAGGATCTTCAGAGAAGAATGGGAGAAACTCCCTAAATACAGGTGTGCCAAGCTTGTAGCGTCATACCCAAGAAGACTCAAGTCTGTAATTGTTGCAAAAGGTGCTTCGACAAAGTACTGAGTAAACGGCCTGAATACTAACAGTGGCAAGAAAAAATATGTGAACCCTTTGGAAATACCTGGATTTCTGCATAAAATTGGTCATAAAATTTGATCTGATCGTCATCTAGTCACAACAATAGACAAACACAGTCTGCTTAAACTAATAACACACAAACAATTATACATGTTCATGTCTTCATTGAACACACCGTGTAAACATTAACAGTGCAGGGTGGGAAAAGTATGTGAACCCTTGGATTTAAAACTTCTTCAGGATCGGTGTCCCGTCCATGGGATGGTTGAACGTAGGCTAATGCGATTAGTATGAGGTTGTAAGTAACAAGAAAATCTCCCAGGACATAGACATATCTGATATTGGCAGAAAGCTTAAATTCTTGTTATTAATCTAACTGCACTGTCCAATTTACAGTAGCTATTACAGTGAAATAATACCATGCTATTGTTTGAGGAGAGTGCACAAGTTTTGAACATGAAAAGTTCTTAATAAACAAATTAGGCACATTTGGGCAGTCTTGATACAAAATTCTGAACAGAAATGCAATGGTTCATTGGATCAGTCTAAAACTGTGCACATACGCTGCTGCCATCTAGTGCTGAACTTTCTCCATTTATAGACCATGTGTCTTACTGTGGACTGATGAACATCAAGGCTTTTAGAGATACTTTTGTAACCCTTTCCAGCTTTATGCAAGTCAACAATTCTCAATCTTAGGTCTTCTAAGATCTCTTTTGTTTGAGTCATGGTTCACATCAGGCAATTTTGTGAATGTTTTTTATAGGGCAAAGCAGCTCTAACCAACATCTCCAATCTCGTCTCATTGATTGGACTCCTGGTCAGCTGACTCCTGATTCCAATTAGCTTTTGGAGAAGTCATTAGCCTAGGGGTTCACATACTTTTTCCAACCTACACTGTGAAAATTACAGTTTAAGCACAGGTAATTCCGAAGGGTTCACATACCTTTTCTTGCCACTGTGTACATAAATGTGATTTATTTTTTTATACATTTTTTTTATACATTAGCAAAAATGTCAAAAAAAACTGTTTTTGCTTTGTCATTCTGAGGTATGGTGTATAGATTGATGAGGGGAAAAAATATTGAATCCATTTTAGAATAAGGCTGTAACACAACAAAATGTGGAAAAAGTCAAGGGGTCTGAATACTTTCCAAATGCACTGTATATAGAACATGATGACATCCATATGATGACATCCATATTTTAAGTATGATCCTTTGATGTCTGAAGTTAAGGTTGGGGTTTACATGTTGACTACACGCATGTTGATTCATCCACACCAGATGCGATCCGGGACACGCAGTTTGAAATATCAAAAATAACTCTGAACGAACTATATTCATTTGGGAACAGTTTCTCTCTCTGTCTCTGTCTCTGTCTCCTTCTTGTCTGTCTCTCTCTTTGTCTCTCTCTTTGTCTCTCTTTCTCTCTTGTCTGTCTCTCTCTTTGTCTCTCTCTCTCTCTTGTCTGTCTCTCTCTCTGTCTCTCTCTCGCTGTCTCTCTCTCTGTCTCGTCTGTCTCTATTATGTCTATATACAGTGTTGTAATGATGTGAAGATAGTTAAAGTAGAAAAGGGAAAATAAACATAAATATGGTTTGTATTTACAATGTTGTTTGTTCTTCACTGGTTGACCTTTTCTAGTGGCAACAGGTCACAAATATTGCTGCTGTGATGGCACACTGTGGTACTTCACCCAATAGGTATGGGAGTTTTCAAATTGTTTTCGAATTGTTTTGGTCTGTGTAATCTGAGGGAAATATGTGTCTCTAATATTCATTGGCCAGGAGGTTAGGAAGTGCAGCTCAGTTTCCACCTTATCTTGTGGGAAGTGTGCACGTAGCCTGCCTTCTCTTGAGAGCCAGGTCTGCCTACGGTGGCCTTTCACAATAGCAAGGCTATGCTCACTGAGTCTGTACATAGTCAAAGCTTTCCTTAATTTTGGGTCAGTCACAGTGGACAGGTATTCCGCCACTGTGTACTCTCTGTTTAGGGCCAAATAGCATTCTAGTTTGCTCTGTTTTTTTTTTATAATTCTTTCCAATGTGTCAAGTAATTATTTTTTTGTTTTCTCGTGATTTAGTTGGGTCTATTGTGTTCCTTACCTGCTAAATAGATATGTAATTTCAGAGCTGGCTGTTCTGTTGACACAAGCTACCACAACGAGATTATTCTTCACAAGGTATACAGGATCTGACGGAGAGCAGAATTGAACACCAGCCAGGATATAATTTATATTATTATTATTATTAATAGTATTATTATTAATTATTATTATTATTAATATTAATAATAATAATAATAATAATAATAATAATAATAAATATAATAATAATAATAATAATAATATATATAATAATAATAATAATAATAATAGCATATGAAGCCAAGTCAACTGTGGGGTGTGTTTGTGTTTGTGAACAGCGCCCCAGGACCAGCTTGCTTAGGGGACTCTTCTCCAGGTTCATCTCTCTGTAGGTGATGGCTTTGTTATGGATGGTTTGGGAATCTCTTCCTTTTAGGTGGTTGTAGAATTTAACGGTTCTTTTCTGGATTTTGATAATTAGCAGGTGTTGGCCTAATTCTGCTCTGCATGCATTATTTTGTGTTTTACATTGTACATGGAGGATATTCTGCATGAAGACTCTCAATTTGGTGTACCAAAGGGTCTGAATCCAGTTTTTCCATTTTTTTTATACATTTTCAAACATTTCTCAAAACATGTTTTCACTTTGTCATTATGAGGTATTGTGATGTCATTATGGGGTATTGTGATGTCATTATGGGGTATTATTGTGTGTAGATTGATGAGGAAAAATATTCATTTGAACCCATTTTAAAATAAGGCTGTAATGTAAAAACAATGTGGAAAAAGTCTAGGCATAATGACATCACAATACCTCATAATGACAAAATTAACAGCACTACTACTGTATATGTTGAAGAGGGTGGGGCTTCAGCTGCATCCCTGTCTCAACCCCTGGCCCAGTGGAAAGACGTGTGTGTTTTTTTTGCCAATTTTAACCGCACAAATTTTGTTTGTGTACATGGATTTCATAATGTTTTTCCCCCAACACCACTTTACATCAATTTGTATAGCAGAACCTTATGCCAAATTGAGTCAAAGGCTCTTTTTTTTTTAAAAATCAACAAAGCACGATTAGACTTTGCCTTTGTTTTGGTTTGTTTGTTTGTCAGTTCGGGTGTGCAGGGTGAATACATGGTCTGTTGACAGTAATTAGGTAAAAAGCCAATTTGACATTTGCTCAGTACATTGTTTTCACTGAGGAAATTAACTAGTCTGCTGGTAATGATAGTAGTGCTGTTAATTTCCGTAGTTTTATTTAAATTTTTATTTAACCGTTATTTTACCAGGTAAGTTGACTGAGAACATGTTCTCATTTGCAGCAACTACCTGGGGAATAGTTACAGGGGAGAGGAGGGGGATGAATGA
Source organism: Oncorhynchus clarkii lewisi (assembly GCF_045791955.1). Lineage (NCBI taxonomy): Eukaryota > Metazoa > Chordata > Actinopteri > Salmoniformes > Salmonidae > Oncorhynchus > Oncorhynchus clarkii. Next base: position 8,229,784 of record NC_092155.1, on the reverse strand, counting down.
GCCAATTGTAAACTGGGGATTATTAGGTGACCGTGATGGTTTGTGGGCCAGATTGGGAATTTAGCCAGGACACCGGGGTTAACACCCCTACTCTTACAATAAGAGCCATGGGATCTTTAATGACCTCAGAGAGTCAGGACACCCGTTTAACGTCCCATCTGAAAGACGGCACCCTACACAGGGCAATGTCCCCAATCACTGCCCTGGGGCATTGGGATATTTTTTTAGACCAGAGGAAAGAGTGCCTCCTACTGGCCCTCCAACACCACTTCCAGCAGCATCTGGTCTCCCATCCAGGAACTGACCAGGACCAGCCCTGCTTAGCTTCAGAAGCAAGCCAGCAGTGGTATGCAGGGTGGTATGTCTGTGTATTTCTGACGTGCTGGTCCTTTTTCCGTGTAGAATTTCTGTATTGTTTTAGTGATTCACTAGGCATAGACTCAGGTTTTCTGGGTTTTCTCTATGTTTTTGGTTTGACAGGTTTCTCAATTTCTTTCTCAGATTTTTTGCATTCTTCACCAAACCATTTGTTATTGTTGTTCATTTTCTTTGGTTTTCGGTTTGACATTTTTAGATTTGATAGGGAAGCTGAGAGGTCAAATATACTGTTAGGATTTTCTACTGCCAAGTTTACACCTTCACTATTACAGTGAAACATTCTGTCCGGGAAGTTGTCTAAAAGGGATTGAATTTGTTGTTGCCTAATAGTTTTTTGGTAGGTTTCCTATCTACATTCCTTCCATCTATAGCATTTCTTAATGTTACTCAGTTCCTTTGGCTTTGATGCCTCATGATTGAGCAAAGCTTTGTTCAAGTAGAGCAGTGCTTTTCAATTATTTTCTGTTACGCCCCCCCCCCCCCACCCCACCCCCCCCCCCATCTATAAAGTTGTTATAAGTACACCTCTGCATAACATTGTATCCTTATTAACATTAAAGAAAACAAAAAAAGAAATATAGATCAACTTACAATAAAGAATAACTTTATTAATTATTTATGTTTTAGTCTAACAGAAAATACTTAAAGTGCATCAATTTGCCTGAAAATTTAAAAAAGAAAAATCAAACCTTATTTAAACTGTAAACATTTGACCATTTGATACTGAAAAATAAAATCAATAAATAATAATAAATTCAAATTGATCAGCAACATTAACTCAGGAGTGCAATATATGAAACACTTTGACCTATAAAACAAAAATGAATAAAACAATTTGTGCTGATTTTTTAAAATCAAAATGAGGAAGTGGGGATTAATGGCTACAATGAGCACGTTTTGCAGAGCACAGCTTTTCGAAGCGGGGTTTGAAGCATGATACTACAACTCTCAGCTCCTGCTCAATGTTTAGCTGGGACCTGTACTTGGTCTTCAGTGCAGCAACAGCAGAGAAGCCAGTCTCACAAAGATAAGATGTTGCAAAAGGAAGAAGAATGCCCATGGCCCTCTCCCCTAAGAGTGGATACTGCCTCTCTACACTCAGCCAGAATTCACTCAGTGTCTGTGATGTGAACCTCAGTCTCAATGTGGAGTCAGACGTCATATCAATGAACTGGTCCTCCTCTGCAGAGCTGAAACCAGTTGGAGCTGGTGCATTGAAAGGATCTCTCACCCAGTCATATCGGGAACTGTTTTCAGGGAAGTGCTTTTTAAAGAATCCCATCAGTGATGAAATATGTTCCTTAATATATGGAATCACCGAGGTGGCATCATAGTCAATAGTGTCAACAAATTCATGTAGGTTCTCGAATGAATCAGTATTTCCTTCATCAAGTCTCCTGCCCCACATTGCAAGCTTTCGAGTGAAAGAGCTGATCTTGTGTGTGACCTGAGGGAGGTGTGTATCTTTCCCTTGAAGCTGTAGATTTAGTTCACATATGTCAGAGTCAAGGCCCGCGGGCCACATCCGGCCCGCAAGAAGGTTTTTTACGGCCCCTGGGATGATCTTGATTTATTATTAGAACCGGCCCGCAGCAAGCCGGCAGCCCGCAGATCTTTTACACGCACCAATACTACATTTCCCACAATGCAAAGGTGACGCACCGAGCAGTAGGCTGCTTCATTTCAATATTTATTGGCACAGCAGTCGTCAGCATCACAGTAAAATTAACTTTCAGATACCCATCAAAAATGGCAAAACGGAAGGTGGATACTGAGAACCGGGGGTTTCAAACAAGGTGGGAGTCGGAGTATATGTTCACGAAGGTAGCTGGAAAACCTGTGTGTCTTCTGTGTGGAGAAAGTGTGGCGGTACTGAAAGAGTATAATCTGAGACGACATTATGAAACGAAACACGCGGACAAAAACAAGAATATGGACATGGAACAAAGGCTACAAAAGGCAGAGGAATTAAAACGAGGCCTCAAATCTCGACAGGCTCTGTTCAAAAAAGCCAAATCACAAGGCCAGGCTGCTGTCAAGGCCAGTTTTATTTTGGCAGAAGAGATCGCTAAATCAGCCCGGCCATTTACGGAGGGGGATTTCATCAAAAACTGCATGATTAAAGTTTGTGACGAAGTTTGCCCAGAAAAAAGGCAACTCTTTTTAAATGTGAGTCTGAGCAGAAACACCATTGCCGAGAGAGTAGACCAGTTGTCCATCAATCTAAAAGAGCAGCTTGTGAAAAAGGGAAAAGATTTTATTGCATATTCCTTGGCTGTGGATGAGAGCACCGACATTTCTGACATTGCCCAGTTGTCAATTTTCATCCGCGGAGTGGACTCCAACCTAAGCGTGACAGAGGAGTTTTTGGCTTTACGTCCTATGCATGGCACAACTACGGGGCATGATTTGTATGAAGAGGTGTCAAGATGTGTAAATGAGATGGAGCTGCCTTGGGAAAAACTCGTGGGTTTGACAACCGACGGAGCACCTGCGATGTGTGGACACAGGAGCGGACTGGTGGCGAAGATACGGGAAAAGATGCAAGAGGAAAACGCGACAGGTGAGCTGACAGCTTATCATTGTATCATACACCAGGAAGCGTTGTGCGGTAAAGCCTTGAAAATGGAGCATGTAATGAGCATCATCACGCGCACAGTTAACTTTATCAGAGCCAAAGGTTTGAATCACCGCCAGTTCAAGGCATTTCTGACGGAGTTAGAAACGGAGCATGGTGATTTGCCTTATCACACAGAGGTGCGATGGCTAAGCCAGGGAAAGGTGCTTCAAAGATGTTTCGAGCTTCGTGAGGAGATTTGTCTGTTCTTGGACAGCAAAGGGAAAGACACAACACAACTCCGAGACGAAATGTTTCTGTGTGAAATGGCTTTTCTGTGTGACATTACGAGTCATCTGAATGCAATAAACTTGCAGCTGCAGGGTCGGGATCGTGTCATCTCTGATATGTACAGTACAGTGAAGGCATTTAAAACCAAACTGACTCTGTGGGAGACGCAGATGCGGAAAGAAAATTTGAGCCACTTTCCCAGCTGCCAGACCATGAAAGAGAAGCTCTCTACCAGTGCGTTCCCGAGCACACAGTTGGCTGATAAAATAGGTATGCTTGCCGCTGACTTTCGACGCCGATTTGCTGACTTTGAAGCACAAAAAAGCAGGTTGGAACTGCTCGGTAACCCATTTGCTGTTGACGTGGAAAGCTCACCACCAAACCTCCAAATGGAGTTGATTGACCTCCAATGCAATGATGCACTGAGGGCAAAATATGCGTGCCGCGGAGTTCGCCCGTTTCCTCCCCGGCACAATGCCCCAGCTGCGCATCCAGGCTGCTCAAACGTTGTCTATGTTTGGCAGCACATACCTGTGTGAACAACTGTTTTCTTTGATGAACCTGAACAAAACATCACACAGAAGTCGACTTACTGCTGAACACCTCCACTCAATTCTGAGGATTTCTTCAGCTCAGAGCCTTACCCCGAACATTGATGAACTTGTGGAAAAGATGGGACACCACCAAGTATCACCCTCAACCTCAAACAAGTGAACATTACTGTGCAATCACATATTTAGAGTTTTTACTCAGTTCAAGTTTAAAAGTTAAAATTTAATATTTGTTTTCACTGCATGTTACTTCTCCTTAAACAAAGTGTTGTTTTTGATTAATAGATTTTTGCACTTTATTTTTTTGTATTTCAATCCAATTATATTTTAAAAATATTTCAGTTGAGTGGATGATAGAAAATTGCTATTATTGTTTTTTCTTTGAAGTAAATTTAGCCCACTTTTGCTAAAATAGAAAATATAGTCTACTGATGGTGCCTTGAATACCGGTTTCTTTCATTTAATGTTCATGTTATGGGGATATTTATATAAAGGAAATTTGTCTTTTGTGTCTGTTGAAAATTAAAGATTACTGACAGAGCCATAAGAAAATATTGCTTTATTTATCTGATCATATTGTAATATATTTGTTAGGTTTTCAGTAGTTTCAATTAGGTTCACTAGACTATATGCGTCATTTAAAAATTTTTCAATGAACATTCGAACAGTCCGGCCCTCGTCTTGTAGCTGATTTTTTTATTTGGCCCTCCGTCCATTTGACTTTGACACCCCTGATTTAGTTCATTTAGCTTTCCAAATATGTCACTCAGCTAGGCCAGTTTTGCCAGGAAGTTCTCATCACTAAATGTTTCTGCGAGGTCATACTTGTGCTCCTGCTCCGAAAACATTCTTATCTCTGAGCTCAAAAACTCGGGACAAGACTTTTCCTCGTGACAGCCACCTTGCTTCACTGTGAAACAGCACAGCTTGATGTTCAGCTCCCATCTCCTCACAGATAGCAGAGAAGACTCTGTTTTTAGTGTTTATAAAATTGACCACACCTGCAATGTCAGTCATAACCTCACTTAATTCAGAGGAAAGGTGCCTTGATGCCAGTGCTTCTCTGTGTATAACACAGTGTGTCCATCAGCATTAGGTGAGGCCTTCTTGATGAGTGCCCAAAGTCCTTTTCTCATCCCTGCCATGGTCTGTGCACCATCACTGCAAACACCAATGCAGTTCTCCCACTTTAGCCCATTCTCAGTCAGGAAGCAGTCCAGCATTTTGAATAGCTCTTCAGCTGTGGCTCTGTCTCTGACATATTTACAAAAAACAGTAGATCCTCTCACAGGGAGTTTGTCATGTCAAAACGTACATAAGAGATAAACAAACAGTCTTTGTTGCTTCATCGAACTGTAAGGAAAAACGTTTGTCTTTGAGTTTATCTACCAGCTGTTCTTTAAGATCGTTAGCAATGTCATTTATACGTCTGGCGACAGTGTCATTGGACAGGGGGATAGTTATTATTTTTGCAGCACTTGCGTCATCCAGCATGACAGAGACCAGGTCTAACGCTGCAGGCAGTATCAGCTCCTCTGCTATGGAGTGGGGGTTTTCACTGAGCAATTTGGTACGCCACCTTATGTGATCCTAACAGTGCTGCTTTACTGAAGTAGCGTTCACAAAGAGGGACGATTGTTGGCAAGCGGTTTATCAGCGTGGTTGAGGTGTAATGTCTTTAAGTGACGCCTTAATTTATTTGGCTTCATGCTGTCCTGCTGCCAACATTTTTGACACAGTAAACATACATACATACATACCCTTCGTCTTCGTCATTTCTCCTCGTCTCCCACCGTAGTCACAGTGAAGCCAAGCGCTACATACCCTTCGTCTTCGTCATATCTCCTCGTCTCCCACCGTAGTCACAGTGAAGCCAAGCGCTTCATACCCTTCGTCTTCGTCATATCTCCTCGTCTCCCACCGTAGTCACAGTGAAGCCAAGCGCTACATACCCTTCGTCTTCGTCATATCTCCTCGTCTCCCACCGTAGTCACAGTGAAGCCAAGCGCTACATACCCTTCGTCTTCGTCATATCTCCTCGTCTCCCACCGTAGTCACAGTGAAGCCAAGCGCTACATACCCTTCGTCTTCGTCATATCTCCTCGTCTCCCACCGTAGTCACAGTGAAGCCAAGCGCTACATACCCTTCGTCTTCGTCATATCTCCTCGTCTCCCACCGTAGTCACAGTGAAGCCAAGCGCTACATACCCTTCGTCTTCGTCATATCTCTTCGTCTCCCACCGTAGTCACAGTGAAGCCAAGCGCTACATACCCTTCGTCTTCGTCATATCTCCTCGTCTCCCACCGTAGTCACAGTGAAGCCAAGCGCTACATACCCTTCGTCTTCGTCATATCTCCTCGTCTCCCACCGTAGTCACAGTGAAGCCAAGCGCTACATACCCTTCGTCTTCGTCATATCTCCTCGTCCCCCACCGTAGTCACAGTGAAGCCAAGCGCTACATACCCTTCGTCTTCGTCATATCTCCTCGTCTCCCACCGTAGTCACAGTGAAGCCAAGCGCTACATACCCTTCGTCTTCGTCATATCTCTTCGTCTCCCACCGTAGTCACAGTGAAGCCAAGCGCTACATACCCTTCGTCTTCGTCATATCTCCTCGTCTCCCACCGTAGTCACAGTGAAGCCAAGCGCTTCATACCCTTCGTCTTCGTCATATCTCCTCGTCTCCCACCGTAGTCACAGTGAAGCCAAGCGCTACATACCCTTCGTCTTCGTCATATCTCCTCGTCTCCCACCGTAGTCACAGTGAAGCCAAGCGCTACATACCCTTCGTCTTCGTCATATCTCTTCGTCTCCCACCGTAGTCACAGTGAAGCCAAGCGCTACATACGCTTCGTCTTCATCATATCTCCTCATCTTAGCTTTCGGGAGACTTACGTTTGTCTCATTATCTCCGCCTTTCTTTTCATCCCTGTTAAATATTTTTCCATGGTGTCTCTTAAGGGTTTGTTATCTGCACTTCATATCTCCTGCTCTGTGCTGTGTGCTCTGTGCTCTGTGCTCTGTGCTCTGTGCTCTGTGCTGTGTGCTCTGTGCTCTGTGCTGTGTGCTCTGTGCTGTGTGCTCTGTGCTGTGTGCTCTGTGCTGTGTGCTCTGTGCTCTGTGCTCTGTGCTGTGTGCTCTGTGCTCTGTGCTCTGTGCTCTGTGCTGTGTGCTGTGTGCTCTGTGCTCTGTGCTCTGTGCTCTGTGCTCTGTGCTCTGTGCTCTGTGCTCTGTGCTGTGTGCTCTGTGCTCTGTGCTCTGTGCTGTGTGCTCTGTGCTGTGTGCTCTGTGCTCTGTGCTGTGTGCTCTGTGCTGTGTGCTCTGTGCTGTGTGCTCTGTGCTGTGTGCTGTGTGCTCTGTGCTCTGTGCTCTGTGCTGTGTGCTCTGTGCTGTGTGCTCTGTGCTCTGTGCTGTGTGCTGTGTGCTGTGTGCTCTGTGCTGTGTGCTGTGTGCTGTGTGCTCTGTGCTGTGTGCTGTGTGCTCTGTGCTGTGTGCTCTGTGCTGTGTGCTCTGTGCTGTGTGCTCTGTGCTGTGTGCTCTGTGCTGTGTGCTCTGTGCTGTGTGCTGTGTGCTCTGTGCTGTGTGCTCTGTGCTGTGTGCTGTGTGCTCTGTGCTCTGTGCTGTGTGCTCTGTGCTCTGTGCTGTGTGCTCTGTGCTGTGTGCTGTGTGCTGTGTGCTCTGTGCTGTGTGCTCTGTGCTGTGTGCTGTGTGCTATGTGCTGTGTGCTCTGTGCTCTGTGCTGTGTGCTCTGTGCTGTGTGCTCTGTGCTGTGTGCTCTGTGCTGTGTGCTCTGTGCTGTGTGCTCTGTGCTGTGTGCTCTGTGCTATGTGCTATGTGCTGTGTGCTGTGTGCTCTGTGCTCTGTGCTCTGTGCTGTGTGCTGTGTGCTCTGTGCTCTGTGCTCTGTGCTGTGTGCTCTGTGCTCTGTGCTCTGTGCTGTGTGCTCTGTGCTGTGTGCTCTGTGCTGTGTGCTCTGTGCTCTGTGCTCTGTGCTGTGTGCTCTGTGCTGTGTGCTCTGTGCTCTGTGCTCTGTGCTGTGTGCTCTGTGCTGTGTGCTCTGTGCTGTGTGCTCTGTGCTCTGTGCTCTGTGCTGTGTGCTCTGTGCTGTGTGCTGTGTGCTGTGTGCTCTGTGCTGTGTGCTCTGTGCTCTGTGCTCTGTGCTGTGTGCTCTGTGCTGTGTGCTGTGTGCTCTGTGCTGTGTGCTGTGTGCTCTGTGCTCTTGTTCGGTGCAACAAAAAAAACTGCTCCCTGCAGCAAAAACAAACATGTTCCCCGGGGTCACACGTGCCCCCCCGGCTTCATTCCGAGCCCCCCCAGGGGCTGTTGTGATCTGATAGGGGTGTCAGTGGACTGACTGAACACTCTAAGAGACTATGGGTTGAGGTCAGTGATAAAGTAGTCTACAGTACCAAGATATGAGATATATGTGTACCTACTATAGGAGTCCTCCGAACCATTGACTATGTACATACCCAGTGTTTAACATAGCTGCATGAGTTGTGACCCGTTTTTGTTGGTTATGTTGTCGTAGTTGTGTCTAGGAGGGTATATGGGGGAGGGAATGCTGTCACCTGCAGGTAGGTGTTTGTCCCCCTGTGTGCTGAGGGTGTCAGGTTCTTGTCCCGTTCTGGCATTTCCACAAACTAGTACATGTCCCTGGGCCTGGAAATCAGACCAGAGAGACACCCTCCCGGACCAGAGAGACACCCTCCCGGACCAGAGAGACACCCTCCCAGACCACAGAGACACCCTCCCAGACCAGAGAGACACCCTCCCAGACCAGAGAGACACCCTCCCAGACCAGAGAGACACCCTCCCAGACCAGAGAGACACCCTCCCGGACCAGAGAGACACCCTCCCAGACCAGAGAGACACCCTCCCAGACCAGAGAGACACCCGCCCAGACCAGAGAGACACCCACCCAGACCTGAAGGACCTGCACTGAGAGAACCCACGCCAAGAGGACCTACACCCAGACCACAGCATCATCAGCCACACCCCAACCAGCTGAGACCACCCCAAACAACCCACACCCTATATAGGCCCTCCCATATCAGACATATGCCCCTTCTGCCCACCCCATGCCCCCCCGCCCCAGCTGCAAGGACCTCAACCTGACAGCAGGACATATGCCCAGGCTGTGAGCAGAGCAACAGGCCCAACCCCCACTGTTACACCTACCCAAGCCCCATCCTGGGACCTCAGAGGTATGTATCAGATGCTCAACATGCTCTGCTCACATCTACTGTGACGGTCGGGGCCTAAACCGCACAAAAACAACACTGGACACGATGGAACACGAAGCTTTTACTATCAGCAGCACGGCCAGGTGGACTGGAGACAGCAAGTCATCATGTAGTCCTGAGGTTAGATTACTCGTTGGATATTACTGCACTGTCGGAACTAGAAGCACAAGCATTTCGCTACACTCGCATTAACATCTGCTAACCGTGTGTATGTGACCAAAACAATTTGATTTGAGAAGCTTTTTCAAATCACTCCCTTGAGTGCTGTGGATACCCTTTCCTGCTGGGCCCTCAGGTCATTTGTGCCCGTGTGAAATATAATGTGGCTGGGGGACCCTAGTCTGTCCTTTCTCTGTCTCTGTGTGTCTCTCTCTACCCCCCCCCCCCTTCTCTGTCTCTGTGTGTCTCTCTCTACCCCCCCCCCCCCCTTCTCTGTCTCTGTGTGTCTCTCTCTACCCCCCCCCCCCTTCTCTGTCTCTCCCCCCTCTCTGGTTCTAGTTTTCCCCTTCTCTCTCGCTCTCTGATGTTGCTATACTATTGTTTTCTATTTGGACACGATCTCTATGGAAGTCAATGTGTCAGTCACTGTGACTTCTTCTTCGATGGGTCGTCGAGTGGTTGAGGAGAGTGTCAATTGGCTAGTAGGAGAACAGAAGATTGTCCTCGCCTCCTCGATAGCATCTTTCCACTGAGGAAGCGCGAGAGTATCCTACCGTCTAAATATCTTTTTAATACTTATTTTTGTGTGCTGTGACTGGCGCCCTCTAGCTGTAAAAGGAAGCAACAGCAGGGGGCCTGATTTGCTGTAAACCTAATAATAACCTGGATTGGACCTGTTCGTTTACTTATATCCTGTCTCCTAGAGATTTAAATGGATTGTAGAGGAGCTTATCTCGCTCTCTCTCTCTCTCTCTTCCCTCCCCCCCTCTCTCTCTCTCTCTCTCTCTCTTCTCTCCCCCTCTCTCTCTCTCTTCTCTCCCCTCTCTCTGTCTCTCTCTTCTCTCCCCTCCCTCTGTCTCTCTCTCTCTCTCTCTCTCTGTGTCTCTCTCTTCTCTCCCCCCTCTCTCTCTCTCGCTCTCATCTCGTGGGATTAACGTGCGGTCGAGTATCGGGCATGTTCCAAGGGAGAGGAAGACGGGAAGAGAAGGAAGCGAGACAGATCTTTGAAGGAGAGAGAGAGAGAGAGAGAGAGAGAGCGAGACGGTGTTGAGTCGAACGTCCAGAAAACAGGAGAATAAAACGAGCTGAGGATCTACCTGAACAAGGTCCTCCATATTGAAAAGGCACCTGTCATCTTTGGTAAGCTTTAATGTCGTCAAATATTGCGGACAAGTCTTGTTAACTGCTATGACAACGGAACTAATCAATGAATAGAAAAAGAGCTAGTGTGAATCCTGCTATTGACTTGACTTTTAAAATGACCTTTATTTTAGATGTCTTTTGTTGTTTTTGTACATTTGACTTATGTGTCAAAGCCACACAAAAAAAAGGAGAGAGAGAGAGACAGAGAGAGAGAGAGAGAGAGACAGAGAGAGAGAGAGAGAGAGAGAGAGAGAGAGAGAGAGGGGGATGAAGGGTTAGGCTCGATAAGCCAGGAGTAAGCCTCTTTCAGGCCACTTCGAGCCTCATGGATCATTCAGTCAGGTCTATCTGGAGTATTTAATATTCCGTGTTTGATTGATGCTCTCCCCCAACTACAGCATCTATGTTCACCTAGCTACTGACGGAGAGTTGGACCAATGAGGTTTCTGCATTATGAGTCATTTACATGACCTTACACCATTCTATGGCAGCCATGGTAACGCCACTATTAACAAATAATGTCATGTGACTGAACATCTAGAATTGGAACACTATTCTACATTCTAGAATATGTCCCAGCTCTATAAAACACTCTGCTAGGGTTAGTCCAGACGGTGATCTTGTTTGTACACAGGTTATAGGGCGTGACCTGGTTGTCTCTGTCTGCGTCACCATACTCACACGCAGGCAGGCAGGCACACACACACACACACACTGCCGATTCCATGCTGTGAGCCCTAGATAGGTGTCATCCCTCAGCTCACATATGTGTTTGTGTTTAAAGCTCTTTAAATGTGGGACACACACCCACACACTATGGGGCCGGTCAGGCCTGCACCTAGTTGTAATGCCAGGAGCTTGCTGGTGAGAGACAAGCCCCTGTAAGCTTTAGATTCCAGGCTAAGCTCTGGACGTATGGGGTCCAGGACCCAGATTCACAAAACCGTCTTAAGAACAACATGTCTTAGCTGCCATTCCCCCCCCCCCAATTTAACTATAGACCCCCCCCCCCCCCCCCCCCCCAATTTAACTATAGATCTATAAAGAAAGTTAAGCTAAATTGATATCCTTCATACACATCCTTCAAGTTTTTGGAAATGTTCTTAACTTTTTGCTTAAGGAGAAACATAAACAATGATGAAGTAAGAAGAAATGTGATTCCTGAAAATAAAGTTGTTTGATTTCATCTTGGAAATGTTTCTTTATTCCAAGATGGTTAAAGCCTTAATGTTGAGCTGGGAAAACACGCTCATAAAAGCCATTTATCGTATTTAATTCACACAAACTTAATCTGAAAGTTTCCGTGTTGATTGTTTTAAACCCAATAACATGTTTTAGAACAGTAATCTCGGTAATAAATATGCTAACGTGATTGCCATTGCTAGCTACAGTGGGGCAAAACAGTATTTAGTCAGCCACCAAATTGTGCAAGTTCTCCCACTTAAAAAGATGAGAGAGGCCTGTAATTTTCATCATAGGTACACTTCAACTATGACAGACAAAATGAGAGAAAAAAATCACATTGTAGGATTTTTAATGAATTTATTTGCAAATTATGGTGGAAAATAAGTATTTGGTCACCTATAAACAAGCAAGATTTCTGGCTCTCACAGACCTGTAACTTCATCTTTAAGAGGCTCCTCTGTCCTCCACTCGTTACCTGTATTAATGGCACCTGTTAGAACTTATCAGTATAAAAGACACCTGTCCACAACCTCAAACAGTCACACTCCAAACTCCACTATGGCCAAGACCAAAGAGCTGTCAAAGGACACCAGAAACAAAATTGTAGACCTGCACCAGGCTGGGAAGGCTGAATCTGCAATAGGTAAGCAGCTTGGTTTGAAGAAATCAACTGTGGGAGCAATTATTAGGAAATGGAAGACATACAAGACCACTGATAATCTCCCTCGATCTGGGGCTCCACGCAAGATCTCACCCCGTGGGGTCAAAATGATCACAAGAACGGTGAGCAAAAATCCCAGAACCACACGGAACCACAGAACCACACACCTAGTGAATGACCTGCAGAGAGCTGGGACCAAAGTAACAAAGCCTACCATCAGCAAGGGCATTGAAGATGAAACGTGGCTGGGTCTTTCAGCATGACAATGATCCCAAACACACCGCCCGGGCAACGAAGGAGTTACTTCGTAAGAAGCATTTCAAGGTCCTGGAGTGGCCTAGCCAGTCTCCAGATCTCAACCCCATAGAACATCTTTGGAGGGAGTTGAAAGTCTGTGTTGCCCAGCAATAGCCCCAAAACATCACTGCTCTAGAGGAGATCTGCATGGAGGAATGGGCTAAAATAACAGCAACAGTGTGTGAAGACTTACAGAAAACGTTTGACCTCTCTCATTGCCAACAAAGGGTATATAACAAAGTATTGAGATAAACTTTTGTTATTGACCAAATACTTATTTTCCACCATAATTTGCAAATAAATTCATTAAAAATCCTACAATGTGATTTTTTTCATTTTGTCTGTCATAGTTGAAGTGTACCTATGATGAAAATTACAGGCCTCTCTCATATTTTTAAGTGGGAGAACTTGCACAATTGGTGGCTGACTAAATACTTTTTTGCCCCACTTTACATAGCTAGCTAGATCGGTTGCCTAGCAGCAATATTCTTAAGTACATAGATAAGAAGTTTCTAAGAAGATATGTGAGAGTTTCTAAGAAAATTATATCTTAAGATGTTGAGGAATTGCACATGCTTCTTAAAATAGGAACTTTCTTAATTTTTTTGCATAAGAAGTGTTTTGTGAATCTTGTTTCCACTGTGTGTGTCGTGTTTAGAGAGAGGAGAGTTACACAGATGGACATGTTGAGCTGCCACTGCTGTACTTTCCCTTCATTCTTCTTTACCTTCATCCTATCTGGGGACTTTCTCTCTCTCTCCACCTGTATAGACCATCCATCACCACCATCACCAAGTCAAAGGACCAGTCTCTAAATGCCTCCCCTCCTTCTCTCTCTCCACATCCCTCCGTCTCTCTTCAGACCATGTCTAAGGACCAGTCTCTAAATGCCTCCCCTCCTTCTCTCTCTCCACATCCCTCCGTCTCTCTTCAGACCATGTCTAAGGACCAGTCTCTAAATGCCTCCCCTCCTTCTCTCTCTCCACATCCCTCCGTCTCTCTTCAGACCATGTCAACGGACCAGTCTCTAAATGCCTCCTCCTTCTCTCTCTCCACATCCCTCCGTCTCTCTTCAGACCATGCCAAAGGACCAGTCTCTAAATGCCTCCCCTCCTTCTCTCTCTCCACATCCCTCCGTCTCTCTTCAGACCATGTCAACGGACCAGTCTCTAAATGCCTCCTCCTTCTCTCTCTCCACATCCCTCCGTCTCTCTTCAGACCATGCCAAAGGACCAGTCTCTGAATGCCTCTCCTCCTTCTCTCTCTGTCTCTCTTCAGACCATGCCAAAGGACCAGTCTCTAAATGCCTTTCCTCCTTCTCTCTCTCCACATCCCTCCGTCTCTCTTCAGACCATGTCAAAGGACCAGTCTCTGAATGCCTCTCCTCCTTCTCTCTCTCCACATCCCTCCGTCTCTCTTCAGACCATGTCAAAGGACCAGTCTCTGAATGCCTCTCCTCCTTCTCTCTCTCCACATCCCTCCATCTCTCTTCAGACCATTTCAATGGACCAGTCTCTGAATGCCTCTCCTCCTTCTCTCTCTCCACATCCCTCCGTCTCTCTTCGGACCATGTCAAAGGACCAGTCTCTGAATGCCTCTCCTCCTTCTCTCTCTCCACATCCCTCCATCTCTCTTCAGACCATTTCAATGGACCAGTCTCTGAATGCCTCTCCTCCTTCTCTCTCTGTCTCTCTTCAGACCATGCCAAAGGAACAGTCTCTGAATGCCTCTCCTCCTTCTCTCTCTCTCCACATCCCTCCGTCTCTCTTCAGACCATGTCAAAGGACCAGTCTCTGAATGCCTCTCCTCCTTCTCTCTCTCCACATCCCTCCATCTCTCTTCAGACCATTTCAATGGACCAGTCTCTGAATGCCTCTCCTCCTTCTCTCTCTCCACATCCCTCCGTCTCTCTTCGGACCATGTCAAAGGACCAGTCTCTGAATGCCTCTCCTCCTTCTCTCTCTCCACATCTCTCCGTCTCTCTTCAGACCATGTCTAAGGACCAGTGTGACTCCGTAGCAGTGAGCGTCGAGTCCCTCTTGACGGACGCAGTGAAGATGCAGTCCCAGTGTCGAGAGCGTAGTGAGCAGCTAGCTGTGGCCGCCGCCGCACTGCGGGAGGAGTCGGCGTGCTTGAGAGAACAGGTGAGGTGTTGATTTGTGGATGGATAGATATTTATATATTGTAGACAGATTGACTGATGATTGATTGATTGATTGATTGGATTTAACAGTGTCAAGCCACCCAGCTGGATATGGCCCGGATGAGAAGGCAGCTAGAAGAACTGCTGGATACCAAAGCTCAGATGGAGGCCAGTGATAGAATGCACCGCAAACTCAGCAGGACACTCTAAATGGAAGAGAAGGAAGAGGGGAGAGAGGAAAAGGGGGAGGAACCAGGAGAGAGGGAGAGAAAAGAGAGAAGGAGAGAGAGGAGAAAGAGGTAGAGAGGAGAAAGAGGTAGAGAGAGAGGAAAAGGGGGAGGAACCAGGAGAGAGGGTGAGAGAAGGAGAGAGAGGAGAAAGAGGTAGAGAGAGACGAGAAAGAGGTAGAGAGAGAGGAAAAGGGGGAGGAACCAGGAGAGAGGGTGAGAGAGGAGAAAGAGGAGGAGAAAGAGAAGAACAGCTGGGTACCAAGGCTACGATGGAGTCCCGGGGTGAACACACACTTGGAAATAAGTCTGGCAGACTTCACAGTTAAATAAATAATTATTTTAACAACGTACACTTGTCTCTTGTTCTCTAACCCTATTTATCATCCCTAACCATCAGGCTACACCACATGACCAAAAGTATGTGGACACCTGCTCGTCGAACATCTGATTCCAAAATCATGGGCATTAATATGGAGTTGGTCCCCCCCTTTCCACTGATGTTTGGCGTTTAGGCCTGGCTCGCAGTCGGCGTTCCAATTCATCCCAGAGGTGTTCGATGGGGTTGAGGTCAGGGCTCTGTGCAGGCCAGTCAAGTTCTTTCACAACAATCGACAAACCATTTCTGTACGGACCTCGTTTTGTGCACCGTAGAATTGTCATGCGGAAACAGGAGGACCTTCCCCAAACTGTTGCCATAAATGTGGAAGTACATCATTTTCTAGACTGACACTGTATGCTGTAGCGTGAAGATTTCCCTTCACTGGAACTAAGAGGCCTGAACCATGAAAAACAGCCCCAGACCATTATTCCTCCTCCACCAAACTTTACAGTTGGCACTATGCAATGGGGCATGTAGTGTTCTCCTGGCATCCGCACAAAAAAACAGATTCATCGGTTAGACTGCCAGATGGTGAAGCCTGATTCATCCCTCCAGAGAATGCGTTTCCACTGCTCCAGAGTCCAATGGCAGCGAGCTTTACACCACTCCAGCAGATGCTTGGCATTGAGCATGTTGATCTTAGGCTTGTGTGCGGCTGCTCGGCCACGGAAACCCATTTCATGAAGCTCCCCAACGATCAGTTCACCTGCTGACATTGCTTCCAGAGGAGGTTTGGAACCGTGTAGTGAGTGTTGCAACCAGTGGAGGCTGCCGAGGGGAGGACGGCTCATAATAATGTCTGGAATGGAGTAAATGGACTGGTATCAAACACATCAAAAGATGTGGTTGATCCCATTCCATTGATTCCATTACTGTGAGCCGTCCTCCCTTCAGCAGCCGCCAGACGATGTTTACGCGCCTCTGCACTCAGCGGTCCCGTTCTGTGAGCTTGTGTGGCCTTTCTACTTCACAATAACAGGGCAGAAATTTGACAAACTGACTTGTCGGAAAGGTGGCATCCTGTGACGGTGCCACGTTGAAAGTCACCGAGATCTTCATTAAAGGCCATTCTAATGCCAACGTTTCTTCTTGGCAATTGCATGGCTGTGTGCTCGATTTTATACACCTGGCAGCAACGGATGTGGCTGTAATAGCCAAATCCACTCATTTGAAGAAGTGTCCACATACGCATGTATGTATATCTATGTCTAACATCCCCAACCAATAGATTTGTTGCTTGGTGCCCAGTTCTCATGACAGACAGACCCATTCAAAAGTTTGCAGTCTCTGAGAAACATCCTTGTTTTTTTTTTTTAATAATTTTTTCTCTCTAGATTAAAATAACATCTAATTGATCCGAAATACAGTGCAGACATTGTTAATGTTGTAAATGGCTGTTGTAGCTGGATATGACAGATTTTTTAAAATGGAATATCTACATAGGCCCATTATCAGCAACCATCACGCCTGTGTTCCTATGACACGTTGTGTTAGCTAATCCTAGTTTTTCCATTTTAAAAAGGCTAATTGATCATTAGAAAAACCTTTAGCAATTATGTTAGCACAGCTGATAACTGTTATCCTGATTAAAGCAATAAAGCTGGCCTTCTTTAGACTAGTTGAGTATCTGGAGCATCAACATTTGTGGGTTCGATTACAGGCTCAAAATGGCCAGAAACAATTAACTTTCTTCCGAAACTCGTCAGTCTATTCTTGTTTTGAGAAATGAAGGCTATTCCATGCAAGAGATTGCCAAGAAACTGAAGATCTACAACGCTGTGTACTACTCCCTTCACAGAACAGCACAAACTGGCTCTAACCAGAATAGAATGGAGCGGCTTTTCTTTCAAAATCAAGAACATTTCCAAACTTTTGAACGGTAGTGCGTGTGCTCCTTTCACACAGTAGAACAAGGCTAATGCCACATTTGACAGACTTTTACACAGTCTGGAGTCATGTTCATTTAGCTTTAGGGAGCAGAACCTACAGTAGCTTAGCGTTGTAAAGAAACAGCCTGGGAGAGCGCATGTAAACATTTGGCTGGCCTACAGTAGCTTAGCGTTGTAAAGAAACAGCCTGGGAGAGCGCATGTAAACATTTGGCTGGCCTACAGTAGCTTAGCGTTGTAAAGAAACACCCTGGGAGAGAGCATGTAAACATCTGGCTGGCCTACAGTAGCTTAGCGTTGTAAAGAAACAGCCTGGGAGAGAGCATGTAAACATCTGGCTGGCCTACAGTAGCTTAGCGTTGTAAAGAAACACCCTGGGAGAGAGCATGTAAACATCTGGCTGGCCTACAGTAGCTTAGCGTTGTAAAGAAACAGCCTGGGAGAGAGCATGTAAACATCTGGCTGGCCTACAGTAGCTTAGCATTGTAAAGAAACAGCCTGGGAGAGAGCATGTAAACATCTAGCCAGATCTAGCCAGGCCTACATTAGCCTTTATGTCATGTCGTAGAGGAGAGATCAGTTAGTCCAACTGGCGTGTCTCTGATGGAAACTACAATAAGAAGGGAAGGATATCTGACAAACCAATGCGTCTTTATTGGTCAAGATGCTCTGCTCACACCTACTGTTATTGGTCGATAACTGTTTTAGAAAGTTCTGTAAAAAAAACATCAATACCTCACTCAAATCAAAACACATATTTGCTTTTCAATATTCATTAAAAAAAGTACAAATAATTGCAGGCAGAAAGGGAATGATGTAACAAAATGGCGTCTTAATAACCAGGAAGGAATCTTAGTGTGTGTTTGCGTAGGACAGTGTGACAAAGCCGACTGTGACTTGGTTTGTCTGTGGTCTTGAGTGGACACACACACACGGAGAGATATTATCTGAGACAATTGATGTCCCTGTAAGCCAGTCTCACTCACTCACACACACACACACCTCTCTCCCAAAATACAAGAACTAAAGGACTGCGGATGGAGGGACCACAGAGAAATGTATAAGAGCTTCACAAAAAGGCACATGAATTGTTCTCAGTTACACTGTTTCAAAACCAGGTGAACAGTGACATTACATGTCACACCATATCTAATATTCGTTATTCCAGTGTCGACCATCTCTGCTTCACTAGGCTGCAGTACCCAGAGGTCCACACACACACACCGAGCCCAGGAACAGCTG
This sequence comes from Oncorhynchus clarkii lewisi, assembly GCF_045791955.1. NCBI lineage: Eukaryota > Metazoa > Chordata > Actinopteri > Salmoniformes > Salmonidae > Oncorhynchus > Oncorhynchus clarkii. Next base: position 8,211,435 of record NC_092155.1, on the reverse strand, counting down.
TAGAAGAGTGACTGTGTGAGAGACCTACACAGCCTCTCTCGCACACACACACGGTTCATTCATTCTCTTACAGGTCAAACAGTGAGGAGTGTTAGATGTGTGTGTGTGTGTGTTTGAGCGCCTCGCCAACAGGTCGTACGGCGAGACGGTTATGAGTCACTGCTGCTGGGCCTGGCCTGGGAAAAGACGTTCAGTCTCAGAGGGCGTCATCATTCTGGAATCTGACCCTTGACCTCTCTGGATCACCACCAGTATGCCAATCAGAATCCAGAAAAAGAAGTTCACCCACACTGCTGTCTGGAGAGAGGAAAGTGGGAGAGAGAGAGTAGAAGGAGAGAGGGAGAGAGTAGAAGGGAGAGAGGGAGGGAGAGAGTAGAAGGGAGAGAGTAGAAGGGAGAGAGGGAGGGAGAGAGTAGAAGGGAGAGAGTAGAAGGGAGAGAGTAGAAGGGAGAGAGGGAGAGAGTAGAAGGGAGAGAGTAGAAGGGAGAGAGTAGAAGGGAGAGAGGGAGGGGGAGAGTAGAAGGGAGAGAGGGAGGGGGAGAGGGAGGGGGAGAGTAGAAGGGAGAGAGGGAGGGGGAGAGTAGAAGGGAGAGAGGGAGGGAGAGAGTAGAAGGGAGAGAGGGAGGGAGAGAGTAGAAGGGAGAGAGGGAGGGAGAGAGTAGAAGGGAGAGAGGGAGGGAGAGAGTAGAAGGGAGAGAGGGAGGGAGAGAGTAGAAGGGAGAGAGGGAGGGAGAGAGTAGAAGGGAGAGAGGGAGGGAGAGAGTAGAAGGGAGAGAGGGAGGGATAGAGTAGAAGGGAGAGAGGGAGGGAGAGAGTAGAAGGGAGAGAGGGAGGGAGAGAGTAGAAGGGAGGGAGGGGGAGAGTAGAAGCAAATAATAGTCTCTGTTAATGAGATCTGATGTCATAACTTCCTGTTAATACTGACCCCAGACCTGTACAGTCCAGTGTAGAACTGTCTGTTAATACTGACCCCAGACCTGTACAGTCCAGTGTATAACTCTGTTAATACTGACCCCAGACCTGTACAGTCCAGTGTATAACTGTCTGTTAATACTGACCCCAGACCTGTACAGTCCAGTGTATAACTGTCTGTTAATACTGACCCCAGACCTGTACAGTCCAGTGTAGAACTCTGTTAATATTGACCCCAGACCTGTACAGTCCAGTGTAGAACTGTCTGTTAATACTGACCCCAGACCTGTACAGTCCAGTGTAGAACTGTCTGTTAATACTGACCCCAGACCTGTACAGTCCAGTGTATAACTCTGTTAATACTGACCCCAGACCTGTACAGTCCAGTGTATAACTGTCTGTTAATACTGACCCCAGACCTGTACAGTCCAGTGTAGAACTGTCTGTTAATACTGACCCCAGACCTGTACAGTCCAGTGTAGAACTGTCTGTTAATACTGACCCCAGACCTGTACAGTCCAGTGTATAACTCTGTTAATACTGACCCCAGACCTGTACAGTCCAGTGTAGAACTGTCTGTTAATACTGACCCCAGACCTGTACAGTCCAGTGTAGAACTGTCTGTTAATACTGACCCCAGACCTGTACAGTCCAGTGTAGAACTCTGTTAATACTGACCCCAGACCTGTACAGTCCAGTGTAGAACTGTCTGTTAATACTGACCCCAGACCTGTACAGTCCAGTGTATAACTCTGTTAATACTGACCCCAGACCTGTACAGTCCAGTGTAGAACTGTCCGTTAATACTGACCCCAGACCTGTACAGTCCAGTGTATAACTCTGTTAATACTGACCCCAGACCTGTACAGTCCAGTGTAGAACTGTCCGTTAATACTGACCCCAGACCTGTACAGTCCAGTGTATAACTCTGTTAATACTGACCCCAGACCTGTACAGTCCAGTGTATAACTCTGTTAATACTGACCCCAGACCTGTACAGTCCAGTGTAGAACTGTCTGTTAATACTGACCCCAGACCTGTACAGTCCAGTGTAGAACTGTCTGTTAATACTGACCCCAGACCTGTACAGTCCAGTGTATAACTCTGTTAATACTGACCCCAGACCTGTACAGTCCAGTGTAGAACTCTGTTAATACTGACCCCAGCGTTGTACAGTCCAGTGTAGAACTGTCTGTTAATACTGACCCCTGCGTTGTACAGTCCAGTGTATAACTCTGTTAATACTGACCCCAGACCTGTACAGTCCAGTGTAGAACTGTCTGTTAATACTGACCCCAGACCTGTACAGTCCAGTGTAGAACTCTGTTAATACTGACCCCAGACCTGTACAGTCCAGTGTAGAACTGTCTGTTAATACTGACCCCAGACCTGTACAGTCCAGTGTAGAACTGTCTGTTAATACTGACCCCAGACCTGTACAGTCCAGTGTATAACTCTGTTAATACTGACCCCAGACCTGTACAGTCCAGTGTATAACTGTCTGTTAATACTGACCCCAGACCTGTACAGTCCAGTGTAGAACTGTCTGTTAATACTGACCCCAGACCTGTACAGTCCAGTGTAGAACTGTCTGTTAATACTGACCCCAGACCTGTACAGTCCAGTGTATAACTCTGTTAATACTGACCCCAGACCTGTACAGTCCAGTGTAGAACTGTCTGTTAATACTGACCCCAGACCTGTACAGTCCAGTGTAGAACTGTCTGTTAATACTGACCCCAGACCTGTACAGTCCAGTGTAGAACTCTGTTAATACTGACCCCAGACCTGTACAGTCCAGTGTAGAACTGTCTGTTAATACTGACCCCAGACCTGTACAGTCCAGTGTATAACTCTGTTAATACTGACCCCAGACCTGTACAGTCCAGTGTAGAACTGTCCGTTAATACTGACCCCAGACCTGTACAGTCCAGTGTATAACTCTGTTAATACTGACCCCAGACCTGTACAGTCCAGTGTAGAACTGTCCGTTAATACTGACCCCAGACCTGTACAGTCCAGTGTATAACTCTGTTAATACTGACCCCAGACCTGTACAGTCCAGTGTATAACTCTGTTAATACTGACCCCAGACCTGTACAGTCCAGTGTAGAACTGTCTGTTAATACTGACCCCAGACCTGTACAGTCCAGTGTAGAACTGTCTGTTAATACTGACCCCAGACCTGTACAGTCCAGTGTATAACTCTGTTAATACTGACCCCAGACCTGTACAGTCCAGTGTAGAACTCTGTTAATACTGACCCCAGCGTTGTACAGTCCAGTGTAGAACTGTCTGTTAATACTGACCCCTGCGTTGTACAGTCCAGTGTATAACTCTGTTAATACTGACCCCAGACCTGTACAGTCCAGTGTAGAACTGTCTGTTAATACTGACCCCAGACCTGTACAGTCCAGTGTAGAACTCTGTTAATACTGACCCCTGCGTTGTACAGTCCAGTGTAGAACTGCGTTCCCGTGTAAGGACTGATCCAGGTCCTAGACTGAGCCTGTTCACATCTAGATGGGAGTAAATCCAGAATTCAAACATTTTCTAGAGGAATGTTTACACAGTTTACAAACTACTACTGCCCACACAATTCAGAAACCATGACATCTGAAGAAAAGAGAAGTCCATATTGACTCATTACCACCTGGTACCCCTACATATAGCCTCATTACCACCTGGTACCCCTACATATAGCCTCATTACCACCTGGTACCCCTACGTATAGCCTCATTACCCCGTGGTACCCCTACATATAGCCTCATTACCACGTGGTACCCCTACATATAGCCTCATTACCACCTGGTACCCCTACATATAGCCTCATTACCACCTGGTACCCCTACATATAGCCTCATTACCACCTGGTACCCCTACATATAGCCTCATTACCACGTGGTACCCCTACATATAGCCTCATTACCACGTGGTACCCCTACATATAGCCTCATTACCACGTGGTACCCCTACATATAGCCTCATTACCACGTGGTACCCCTACATATAGCCTCATTACCACGTGGTACCCCTACATATAGCCTCATTACCACCTGGTACCCCTACATATAGCCTCAGTACTGCTACTCCTTGTATATAGCCTCATTACCACCTGGTACCCTTACATATAGCCTCATTACCACCTGGTACCCCTACATATAGCCTCATTACCACCTGGTACCCCTACATATAGCCCCAATACCACCTGGTACCCCTACATATAGCCTCATTACCACGTGGTACCCCTACATATAGCCTCATTACCACCTGGTACCCCTACATATAGCCTCAGTACTGCTACTCCTTGTATATAGCCTCATTACCACCTGGTACCCTTACATATAGCCTCATTACCACCTGGTACCCCTACATATAGCCTCATTACCACCTGGTACCCCTACATATAGCCCCAATACCACCTGGTACCCTTACATATTGACTCATTACCACCTGGTACCCCTACATTTAGCCTCATTACCACGTGGTACCCCTACATTTAGCCTCATTACCACCTGGTACCCCTACATTTAGCCTCATTACCACCTGGTATCCCTACATATAGACTCAGTACTGCTACTCCTTGTATATAGCCTCATTACCACTTGGTACCACTACATATTGACTCAGTACTGTTACTCCTTGTATATAGCCTCATTACCACCTGGTACCCCTACATATAGCCTCATTACCACCTGGTACCCCTACATTTAGCCTCATTACCACGTGGTACCCCTACATTTAGCCTCATTACCACCTGGTACCCCTACATTTAGCCTCATTACCACGTGGTACCCCTACATTTAGCCTCATTACCACCTGGTACCACTACATATTGACTTAGTACTGCTACTCCTTGTATATAACCTCAGTACCACTTGGTACCACTACATATTGACTCAGTACTGTTACTCCTTGTATATAGCCTCATTACCACCTGGTACCCCTACATATAGCCTCATTACCACGTGGTACCCCTACATATTGACTCCGTACTGCTACTCCTTGTATATAACCTCATTACCACCTGGTACCCCTACATATAGACTCAGTACTGCTACTCCTTGTATATAACCTCGTTATTGTTATTTTATTGTGTTACCATTTCTTATTTTATTTTGCATTGTTGGGATAAAGCTTGTACGTAACATTTTCCCGGTAAAGTCTACACCTGTTCTATTCGTCGCATGACCAATAACATTTAGTTTATTTTTCCCGTCTACTTGCAGTGGCAGTAGCCACAGATTTAACATGAAGAAAAGTCGCTGCAGAAGTTGTGTATCTAGAGGATGTTATGGTACCTGGTGACGTTGGGGACAGCGTGTAGGACAGAGTCACACAGAGAGTCTCTTCCGACCTTCAGCACACAGCCCGTCACCAGGAGGAAGAAGAGAAACACGCCACACACCACCAGGGTCACGTTGAGCCATAGACGCTCTCTGGAAACACACACACCACACACACACACACACACACACCACACACACAGGTCATAAGGTTAGATAGACATTGCGGACTGTTGAATTCTGGGTTTCAAAACGTGAAGTACTCAGACCCTTTGAGCTGTTCCACCTTGTGTTACATTACAGACCCCCCCCACAATACCCCATAATGACATCACAATACCCCATAATGACATCACAATACCCCATAATGACATCACAATACCCCATAATGACAGAGCAAAAAAGTTTAGGTTTAGGCATTTTAGCAAATGTATTAAAGATAAACTGGACCATTACATCTACATAAGTATTCGTACCCTTTACTCTACTTTGTTGAAGCACCTTTGGCAGCGATTACAGCCTCGAGTCTTCTTGGGTATGACGTTACAAGCTTGGCACACTTGTATTTGGGGAGTTTCTCCCATTCTTCTCAGCAGATCCTCTAAAGCCCTGTCTGGTTAGATGGGGAGCGTTGCTGGACAGCTATTTTCAGGTCTCACCAAAGATGTTTGATCAGGTTGAAGTCCGGACTCTGGCTGGGCCACTCAAGGACATTCAGAGATTTGTCCCGAAGCAACTCCTGTGTTGTCTTGTCTGTGTGTTTAGGGTCTTTGTCCTGTTGGAAGGTGAACCGTCGCCCCAGTCTGAGGTCCTGAGCGCTGTGGATCAGGTTTTCATTAAGGATCTCTGTACTTCGCTACGTTCATCCTTCCCCTCGATCCTGACTAGTCTCCCAGTCCCTGCTGCTGAAAAACATCCCCATAGCATGATGCTGCCACTACCATGTTTCACCGTTGGGATGGTGCCAGGTTTCCTCCAGACATGCTTGGCATTCAGGCCAAATAGTTCAATCGTAGTTTCATCAGAACAGAGAACCTTGTTTCTCATGGTCTGAGAGTCTTTAGGTGGCTTTTGGCAAACTCCAAGCAGGCTGTCATGTGCCTTTTACTGAGCAGTGGCTTCCATCTGGCCACTCTACCATAAAGGCCTCATTGGTGGAGTGCTGCAGAGATGGTTGTCCTTCTGGAAGGTTCTCCCATCTCAACAGAGGAACTCTGGAGCTCTGTCAGACTGACCATCAGGTTCTTGGTCACCTCCCTGACCAAGGCCCTTCTCTACCGATTGCTCAGTTTGGCTGGGCAGCCAGCTCTAGGAAGAATATTGGTGGTTCCAAACTTATTCCATTTAAGAATGATGAAGGCCACTGTGTTCTTGGGGACCTTCAATGCTGCAAAATTTTTTGGGTGTACCCTTCCCCAGATCTGTGCCTCGACACAATCCTGTCTCTGAGCTCTACGGACAATTCCTTCGACCTCATGGCTTGGTTTTTGCTCTGACATGCACTGTCAACGGTGGGACCTTATATAGACAGGTGTGTGCCTTTCCAAATCATGTCCAATCTACTGAATTTACCACAGGTGGACTCCAGTCAAGTTGTAAAAACATCTCAAGGATGATCAATGGAAACAGGATGCTTCTGAGCTCAATTTCGAGTCTCATATCAAACAGTCTGAGTACTTTGATAAATAAGGTCTGTTTATTTATTTGCCATAAATTTGCACAAATTTCAAACAATCTGTTTTCACTTTGTTATTATGGGATATTGTGTGTAGATTGATGAGGATGTTTTATACATTTTACAACAAGGCTGTAATGTTAACAAAATGTGGAAAAAGCCAAAGGGTCTGAATACTTTCCTGAAGGGGCCGTATGTCATGAAGTTAAATGGAAGGTTTTACAACGTCTTGGCGTGACACACACACACACACTCAGAAAGTCTCATAGGACTGTGTCACACCCAACAATGAGTCATGTAAAATACCGTATGTACACACACAAACCCCGTCACACACACACACAAACCCCCCCCCTTCCCACTTACCTGTTAACCCCTCCATCCAGGCAGCATGTATATATCCAGTACAGTGATATAGAGAAGCAGAACACTGCTACACACACTGAGATAGCAGAGACAAAGTAACAGAGAGAAGGAGAGCTGGAGGTCTGGACCAATATGGAGCCTGATGAGGAGTTGTGGTTCACTGTTCCATAGAGCATACAGAGCCCCCCGAAGCTACCCTGGAAAGAGAGAGCATCCGCATTGGTTAAGTTCATTAGTAGTCTACCTACATAGCTGTGAAAAAGTTTATATTTGGGTGAGACTAACAAATGGGACCCTCCCCGGCCGGTAAATAGACCATGATAATGAGTTCAGATAACTTAGCAATATCATATTTGTTTGCTGACATGGGCTAATTGACTGACATAACAAAAACTGCTGATGCACAAACAACATTTCATAATTGCACATTGTGTATTTTATGATTCTAACAGAGTTCCCCCAAAGAAATCAGAATTCAAAAGTCAGAATTTGCAAAAATAAAATGCTTTTTGGTTTTAGGCATACGATTAGCAGTGTTGGTAAAGACATTTACTAATATATATATATTATATATTATTAACATGTGTAAACATTTTTTTCATGAATTTCCTGACTACACTCAGCTTTTGCATCTCCACTTTAGAAACAGGCCATTTACATTTCCTGGTTGTAAGCAAACCACAATATCCAGAATTCATAGCGACTTCAGGATGTAGTACCGCCCCCTGTCGACGTGGATCCTGGGTGTCAACAGGTAGCTAACGTTACTCACTGGACCAGCCACTCGTTCATAGATCAGCAGCTTGTGAATAACCGTTTATTTTTGTGTAGACAACAACTGTTACGTTTTAGTCCCAGTGTGGTGCTCAGTACCTAGCTGTACGAACTACAAGCAAGCACAGTCATGTCATGAATTACCTTATCAAGAAGTTGAGCAGATGTACCGGACGTAGCTAACTTAGCGACCTAGCTAACTACCGCAGAGGCTAATGTGACTGGCCTGTGTTCTAATCCCATCAACATCTGCAGCGACATCAAGCTCAGCACTAGGAACTAGTGTAAGTCACCTTTGCTAAATATTTCCATGACTCCACGTTGAGTAAATAAATATACTGGAGCTAGGCATAAATTAGCTTTGAAACGGTTGGCAGCATTCTCCCTTAAAGTTCAGCCATTCACTTCGCCCACAACTGGCTCATCTGAACTGCAATCCCAAAGCTGTGTTTTAAAATGTTTAGTAACGTCAATAATCAGCGCAAAATAAAAAATTGTTTTTAATATTTAAAAAACAAACACTTACTGTTACAGATCCATACAGCTATAGAGCCTCCATCCTACTAAACTACACTGTAGCAGTTACAGATCCATACAGCTATAGAGCCTCCATCCTACTAAACTACACTGTAGCAGTTACAGATCCATACAGCTATAGAGCCTCCATCCTACTAAACTACACTGTAGCAGTTGCAGATCCATACAGCTATAGAGCCTCCATCCTACTAAACTACACTGTAGCAGTTACAGATCCATACAGCTATAGAGCCTCCATCCTACTAAACTACACTGTAGCAGTTACAGATCCATACAGCTATAGAGCCTCCATCCTACTAAACTACACTGTAGCAGTTACAGATCCATACAGCTATAGGATCCTCCATCCTACTAAACTACACTGTAGCAGTTACAGATCCATACAGCGATAGGATCCTCCATCCTACTAAACTACACTGTAGCAGTTACAGATCCATACAGCTATAGGATCCTCCATCCTACTAAACTACACTGTAGCAGTTACAGATCCATACAGCTATAGAGCCTCGATCCTACTAAACTACACGGTAGTATTTACATATCCATACAGCTATAGGAGCCTCCATCCTACTAAACTGAGTGTGTATTGATGTGGACAAAGTAGTAAAATGCTGGTTAACCACTGACTGGTGTTTGTCATACAGATTTACCCTGCTGCTGACCTTGACACCAGCTTTATGTAGTAGAGATGCTGTAGACCTTATTGGATGAAAGCTTTCTGCTGGGAACTCAAGCTCACCATCTGACTCTGAAGAGGAAAAGACTGGGGCTGGCAAGAGCCAAAGTGTCTAGTCTAAGAGTCCAATGTCATGGAGCTCATGAAGTTCTGCCAGACCAACTGCCATTGGCCAACAAGATGAGGTTCACCAGCTGAAGAACATTCTGGAACCAAGATCATGAAGTCAACATTTTTTTTTTTTCACCAGGTAGGCCAGTTGAGAACACGTTCTCATTTACAACGGTGACGTGGCCAAGATAAAGCAAAGCGACACAAACAACAGAGTTACACAGGAAATAAAACAAACATACAGTCAATAACACAATAGAAAAAGTCTATATACAGTGTATGCAAATTAATTAAGATTAGGGAGGTAAGGAAATAAAATAGGCCGTAGTGGCGAAATAATTACAATTTAACAAATAAACACTGGAGTGATAGATGTGCAGAAGATGAATGTGCAAGTAGCGATACTGGTGTGCAAAGGAGCAAAATAAAAAAGTTCTGCCAGACCAGCAGCCATTGGCCAGCAGCCACAGACCAGCAGTAATTGGCCAACAAGATGAGGTTCACCAGCTAAAAGAACATTCTAGAACCTGCCTGGAACATTCTGGAACCAACAATACATTCATATTCAGTTAGACTGTTGTAGTAGTATAATATAGAATGTCTAGTATGCTCACAACTGCAAAAATGTCTAGATATTGCTAGCTGTTGTACATATGTATATAACCGTGTTTGATCAAATGTTTTATATAATTTTTTACAAATGTACTGACAAGTGACTAAATGTTTCCAGCTGCATCAGAAACCAATGAAATGTTGACTTCAACTTATTGATCCGTTCATTTCAGATAATCATGAAATGTCTTTAGTAGCTAGCTACTGTATCATATAAACTTTACATTTGTTGAAAAATTAAAACGTGTTTCAATAAAACAGGAGATTAGTCTGTCAATATATAGCAAATAAGTAGACATGACTTGTATTCATGACAAATGTTTATTTGCGCTGGAAACCGAGGTGAGTTTACACAGCAGTATGCAGAAACAGTGGTGGTATTGTATGACATACACTGAACAAAAACACAACAGGTAAAGTTATGGTCCCATGTTTCATGTACGGAAATAAAAGACTGCATAAATGTTCCCTGCGCTAATCCATCCACCTGACAGGTGTGGCATATCAAGAAGCTGATAAAACTGCATGATCATTACACAGGTGCACCTTGTGCTGGGGGACAATAAACGACCACTAAAATGTGCACACACAACGCCACTGATGTCTCAAGTTTTGAGGGAGTGTGCAATTGGCATGCTGACTGCAGGAATGTTCACCAGAGCTGTTGCCAGAGACTTTAATGTTAATTTATCTACCATAAGCCGCTTCCACCCAGACAGCTAATGAAAGTGAAGAGTATTTCTGTCTGTAATAAACCCCTTTCGTGGGGAAAAAACTAATTCTGATTGGGGAGCCCGGCCCACTCCCAGGTGGAAAACAAAGCTAGCTAGCTCAACTTAGTTAGCTTGGCTTGTAGTGGCACAAGAAAGACCCGTTACTGCCGAATTGATCAGGAACAATACAGCCGTGTGTGAAAACAGAGCTTATTTTGCTAGCTTGCTACCGACGGCAAAAAAAAATAACTTACTCGTTTGCCATTTGCCCTCCCAGTCGAGCTGGTCGACGCCATCTTGTGTGTTCTGAAGAACGTCTCCAGCACACCTCTATTTAAAAAAAACAACTAAAACGGTGGTCTGTCACACGATCCATGGCGTGTGCCGTGACCCTCTCCAGTAACAACTATTCCATCGAATTCGTAGCAGAACAGACATCCCTCTTCTTTTCGTCATGGCTGGACAACACCTGCATAGGCCACACCAGTCGGGACAACACCTGCATAGGCCACACCAGTCGGGACAACACCTGCATAGGCCACACCAGTCGGGACAACACCTGCATAGGCCACACCAGTCGGGACAACACCTGCATAGGCCACACCAGTCGGGACAACACCTGCATAGGCCACACCAGTCGGGACAACACCTGCATAGCCCACACCAGTCGGGACAACACCTGCATAGGCCACACCAGTCGGGACAACACCTGCATAGGCCAAACCAGTCGGGACAACACCTGCATAGGCCACACCAGTCGGGACAACACCTGCATAGGCCACACCAGTCGGGACAACACCTGCATAGGTCACACCAGTCGGGACAACACCTGCATAGGCCACACCAGTCGGGACAACACCTGCATAGGCCACACCAGTCGGGACAACACCTGCATAGGCCACACCAGTCGGGACAACACCTGCATAGGCCACACCAGTCGGAGTCTGATCGCGGCTTCCTCATCGCTGCTCGCTGGTCTCACAATTCTTGTTGTCTACTTCTGAACTCCTCTTCAGTGTATTCCGGCTCAAATTAATAGGGCTGTATGTAAAAAGAATATCACAAGCCCGATGAAGCCCGATGAATATGACAAGCCCGATGCGAAGGATATACTGCTTCCTCAGGAACAGGCCCCGATCCCCGTGAAAACCCCACTTCCCTCCATTCTGCTAGCAAACGTGCAATCCTTGGAGAATAAAATCGACAAGTTACGTGGAAGATTAAACTACCAACGGGACATTAAAAACGAACATATTATTCTTCACTGAGTCGTGGCTGAACGACGACAATATCAATCTGGTTATACGATGTATCGGCAGGATAGAACAGCGGCGCCTGGTAAGACAAAGGGCGGGGGACTATGTATTTTTGTTTAAAAAAAAGCTGGTGCACGATATCTAAGGAAGTTTCAAGCTATTGCTCGCCTGAGGTAGAGTTTCTCATGATAAGCTGTAGACCACATTACCTACCGAGAGAGTTTTCATCTATATTCTTTGTAGCCGTTTACCTACCACCACAGTCAGAGGATGGCCCTAAGACAGCATAAAAAAAGTGGTCAGATGAAGCAGGTGTAAAGTTTAAGGACTGTTTTGCTATCACAGACTGGAGTATGTTCTGGGATTCCTCCGATGGCATTGAGGAGTACACCATATCAGTCACTAGCTTCATCAATAAGCTCATCAATGATGTCGTCCCCACAGTGATCGTACGTACATACCCCGACCAGAATGCATGGATTACAAGCTGCCGCTTTCAAGGAACGGAACTAATCCGGAAGCTTATAAGAAATCCCGCTATGCCCTCCGACGAACCGTCAAACAGGCATAGTATCAATACAGGACTAAGATTGAATCGTACTACACCGGCTCTGACGCTTGTCGGATGTGGCAGGACTTGCAAACCATTACAGACTACAAAGGGAAGCACAGCCGAGAGCTGCCCAGTGACACGAGCCTACCAGACGAGCTAAACTACTTCTATGCTCACTTTGATGCAAATAACACTGAAACATGCATGAGAGCACCAGCTGTTCTGGAAGACTGATCACGCTCGCCACGGCCGATTAGAGTAAGACCTTTAAACAGGTCAACATTCACAAGGCAGCAGGGCCAGACGGATTACCAGGATGTGTACTGTGAGCATGCGCTGACCAATTGGCAAGTGTCTTCACTGACATTTTCAACCTCTCCCGAGTCTGTAATACAAACATGTTCTAAACAGGCCACCATAGTCCCTGTGCACAAGAACACGAAGGTAACCTGCCTAAATGACTACCGACCTGTAGCAATCACATCTGTAGCCATGAAGTGCTTTCAAAGGCTGGTCATGGTTCACATCAACACCATTATCCCAGAAACCCTAGACCCACTCCAATTTGCATACCACCCCAACAGATCCACAGATGCCATCTCTATTGCACTCCACACTGCCCTTTCACACTTGGACAAAAGCAACACCTATGTGAGAATGCTATTCATTGACTACAGCTCAGCGTTCCAACACCATAGTGCCCTCAAAGTTCATCAAAAAGCTAAGGACCCTGTGACTAAACACCTCCCTCTGCAACTGGATCCTGGACTTTCTGATGGGCCGCTCCCAGGTGGTAAGGATAGGTAACAACACATCCGCCACGCTCATCCTCAACACGGGGGCCCCTCAGGGGTGCACGCCCAGTCCCCTCCTGTACTCCCTGTTCACTCACGACTGCACTGCCAGGCACAACTCCAACACCCTCATTAAGTTAGCTGATGACACAACAGTGGTAGGCCTGATCACCGACAATGACAAGACAGCCTCGGGGGGAGGTCAGAGACCCCATTCTCATCGACGGGGCTGTAGTGGAGCAAGTTGAGTTTCAAGTTCCTTGGCGTCCACATCACCAACAAGCTAACATGGTCCAAACACACCAAGACAGTCGTGAAGAGGGCACGACAAAACCTATTCCTCCGCAGGATACTTTAAATATTTGGCATGGGCCCTCAGATCCTAAAAAGGCTCTACAGCTGCACCATCGAGAGCATGGTTGCATCACTGCTTGGTATGGCAACTGCTCGGCCTCCGACCGCAAGACACTACAGAGGGTAGACTCCAGCCACCCTAGTCATTGACTGTTCTCTCTGCTACCGCATGACAAGCGGTACCGGAGCTCCAAGTCTAGGTCCAAGAGGCTTCTAAAACAGCTTCTAGCCCCAAGCCATAAGACTCCTGAACATCTAATCAAATGGCTACCCAGACTCTTCACATTGCCCCCCCCCCCCCCCCTTCCACGCTGCTGCTACTCTCTGTTGTCATCTATGCATAGTCACTTTAATGACTCTACCTACATGTACATATTACCTCAACTAACCGGTGCCTTCACACATTAACTCTGTATCGGTACCCCCTGTATATAGCCTCCGCATTAACTCTGTACTGGTACCCCCTGTATATAGTCTCCACATTGACTCTGTACCGGTACCCCCTGTATATAGCCTCCACATTGACTCTGTACCAGTACCCTCTGTATATAGCCTCCACATTGACTCTGTACCGGTACCCCCTGTATATAGCCTCCACATTAACTCTGTACCGGTACCCCCTGTCTATAGCCTCCACATTAACTCTGTATCGGTACCCCCTGTATATAGCCTCCACATTAACTCTGTACTGGTACCCCCTGTATATAGTCTCCACATTGACTCTGTACCGGTACCCCCTGTATATAGCCTCCACATTGACTCTGTACCAGTACCCCCTGTATATAGCCTCCACATTGACTCTGTACCGGCACCCCTCTGTATATAGCCTCCACATTGACTCTGTACCGGTACCCCCTGTATATAGCCTCCACATTAACTCTGTACCGGTACCCCCTGTCTATAGCCTCCACATTAACTCTGTACTGGTACCCCCTGTATATAGCCTCCACATTAACTCTGTACCGGTACCCCCTGTATATAGCCTCCACATTAACTCTGTACCGGTACCCCCTGTCTATAGCCTCCACATTAACTCTGTACTGGTACCCCCTGTATATAGCCTCCACATTAACTCTGTACCGGTACCCCCCTGTTTATAGTCTCGCTATTGTTATTTAGTGCTGCTCTTTAATTCCTTGTTACTTTTCTCTCTTATTCATATTTTTTTTTAATACTGCATTGTTGATTAGGGGCTCGTAAGGAAGCATTTCACTGTCAAGGTCCGAATACCTGTTGTATGTGACTAATACTATTTTATACACCCGCTCATTACCCATAATTATGTAGGGAGGCTGGGAAAAACACCCCAGATAGAGGCTAGCGATGTAGTTTCACTTTAAGGTTTAAATCTCATTTTAAGAAGTGCAATTCCTCTTGTTAGTTCTTCTTTTCTTCACATACAAAATCCTGTGATCAATATGATGATTTCTCTCTCCTTTTGTTGTTGTTGGTGGGTACATGTGGTATAAACTGAGTGTAAATTGACATGAATATTGTACCTGTAACCCCCCCCCCCCCCCCCCCCACACACAAAAAAAGGACAAAGCAAATACATTTTTTAGCAATGGATGTGTTTTGTGATTTTGTTTTTATAGAGGCTTGTGACGACCCAGTCACAATCTTTAGCTACACTTCCTGGTCTGTTACAGTAGGCCTAGGTTATGAATGGGTAAAACTATGAAAGTAGCCTAATTTGAGAGAGAGACGGCAGCTGTATTGTCGGGTAAACTTTGAGAACTTGTCGGTTTAATTTGAACTAATAATCCCCATAATGGTCTTGTTTGGTCGAAAGAACTGAGTCACAGGTGTTTTCCTGAACTTTGAGTGTCACTATTTTGGGGTAAAGCATTGATCAGTCATTAGGCATGTCTGGACAGTTTCCATTTCATTTCTCACTCTCTCAACCTGCCATTGTAGAGAACAAACTGTACTTTCACTTTGTTTTCGTAGGGAAGTGTGATTTAACACAATGATTAACCCTAAAAACACGGCACTTCGATAAAGCTACGACTGGCAGTAACGTTTTCGCAGCAGGTTATGAGAATTAAGGCAGCAGGTTAAAATAATTCGATTATGGTTAGGAAAAGCATTATGGAAAACGCTCTCGTAACCTTCAACGAAAAGTCACTTCCGGTCGTAGCTGTATCGAAGTAGCGTGCTTTTTGGCCGCCACTTGTCAAACTAACTATTTGGTTAAGGCTTATAGGAAGTTAAGGAAAACCTCCATATTCTACCACAGGTATTTTCTGCTGCGATAATAAAAAAGTTGGCTACGGTGTACAGACGCTTCATAAGACATACCAGAGTTAGGCCTAACATTCTCCCCAGTGAAATGATTTAGCCCATCAGGTGATTCCAATAAAGAAATGTCGACTTAGAAACTCAATCAAAGCTAAAATTGTGCAACTGCGACATAAACTTTGTCCAAAGTAGACTGCGAGTCAAAACATCGGTCAACATTACAAACTGTCAGCAAAGTTAACTTAAGAAGTCAAAGTTATATTCTTACCTGTACGATAGTGAGAGAAGATGCCGTGACTATCCCACACACGAAAGAACTGGCGTATAAGCCCATCTCAAGGAGAAGCAGCCACGGTATCACCATCATGGTCCCCCTGTTCAAGCCCTCTCTCTCCGCTGTCTACCGGAGCGCGTGACAGACAGCGGTGTTTTTTTTACGTTTTTCAGTTGACGCGACGACGTCACAGCACCAACCTGCCTTGCTGTGGCACCGACGGAGCGTTTTCCGTCCCCTCTCCCACGCCGCACACCCCTCCCCCCTGTGCTTCTCTGCCTGTGCACTGTTGCGGTAACTTCCGTTGCACAGACAGCTTCTCCAACTCTCGTTTGCGGCAGAATTTTCTGTGGCAAAACTCCCCAATGGCAACCTGAACAGTAGCTGCTAACCTCTTTTACCAACAAAAGTCGCTGGAGGGGTCTGAAAACTCGCTAAATACACAACACTGACTGACAAAGACGTAGCGGGGACGCGCTCCAACCATTTATACCCGCGTTCTGGAACTGACTCGGAAGTGCGCATTCGATACAGTTGGGACATTGAGACATTACCACCACGAACTAAAATATTATCTGGAGCAAATGTTTTTGACCTGCCCTGTCCTGGTGTGAATAATTTCAATATTGTGGGGGTTGCTGTATTTCGACATGTGTAATATGGGGGGGGGGGGGGGGGGGGGGGGGTGGAGGGCTCGGTCGGGACAGAGCTAGAGATAACATCAGCCTGATATACCAGCCTACAGTAGCAGCTAATGTGTGGTATTCAATGTAGGACTACATTCTGTGAGACTTTTGAAAAATCCTGCAGGGTTTGACATGAACCTGTTCATCCACTTCTGCTTCAGACAAGAAAGGTGACTGGACATGGCGTTGTGTTGTTTGAAGCAAGACAATTGCAAGACACTTTACAAAATAAAATGCATTATTATTCCCATACCATTATAACAGAGAATCAGACCAATTATACTACCCTCTGCCTATTGGCTACTTAGCTTATTCACGCTTGTCTCAAAATACAACACTGCCCCTTTAAGACAAAAAAAAAAACACATCTTTACCTGACTGGGTTTTCAAAGATGTCTAGAAATGTACACATTTTGTGCTCTTATAGGAGAATCACTCCCCTATTGCTGACTACAGATGATCTATAACTGGGCTAATAACTAATAACTAATAGCTAATAACTCACTAACTAGTAATCACTCCCCTATTGCTGACTACAGATGATCTATAACTGGGCTAATAACTCACTAACTAGTAATCACTCCCCTATTGCTGACTACAGATGATCTATAACTGGGCTAATAACTCACTAACTAGTAATCACTCCCCTATTGCTGACTACAGATGATCTATAACTGGGCTAATAACTCACTAACTAGTAATCACTCCCCTATTGCTGACTACAGATCTGGGCTAATAACTCACTAACTAGTAATCACTCACCCTATTGCTGACTACAGATGATCTATAACTGGGCTAATAACTCACTAACTAGTAATCACTCCCCTATTGCTGACTACAGATGATCTATAACTGGGCTAATAACTCACTAACTAGTAATCACTCCCCTATTGCTGACTACAGATGATCTATAACTGGGCTAATAACTCACTAACTAGTAATCACTCCCCTATTGCTGACTACAGATGATCTATAACTGGGCTAATAACTCACTAACTAGTAATCACTCCCCTATTGCTGACTACAGATGATCTATAACTGGGCTAATAACTCACTAACTAGTAATCACTCCCCTATTGCTGACTACAGATGATCTATAACTGGGCTAATAACTCACTAACTAGTAATCACTCCCCTATTGCTGACTACAGATGATCTATAACTGGGCTAATAACTCACTAACTAGTAATCACTCCCCTATTGCTGACTACAGATGATCTATAACTGGGCTAATAACTCACTAACTAGTAATCACTCCCCTATTGCTGACTACAGATGATC
This sequence comes from Oncorhynchus clarkii lewisi, assembly GCF_045791955.1. Taxonomy (NCBI): domain Eukaryota; kingdom Metazoa; phylum Chordata; class Actinopteri; order Salmoniformes; family Salmonidae; genus Oncorhynchus; species Oncorhynchus clarkii. The sequence goes on along the minus strand of NC_092155.1, from coordinate 8,193,334 downwards.
TATAACTGGGCTAATAACTCACTAACTAGTAATCACTCCCCTATTGCTGACTACAGATGATCTATAACTGGGCTAATAACTCACTAACTAGCAAAGGATATGAACAAAATGTGCACACATGGCTACTGTACATGCAGGTCCTGTCTTCCTGGTGATGGCAAACAAACAAATTAATGTTGTTATTCCTATGAACAGAGAAAGTGAAATATTCCTCGATATTACCAAAGACCCAGGCCGCTAATAATAACAACGACGACGTAGTCATTACAGCTGCACTGCTTGTTCTAGCGCTGAGTGGAAATAGGAAGAACGTGCATTTTATGGCTTATAAAAGTGTTGAATACAAAGTGTTGACAGGGCTGAGTAAGAACATCAAGTCACTCATAAAAACAGCAGCTCTTTGCTGTATTCGTTGACAGTCTCTCTAGTCGTGGTTTTAAATGTTTTGAAACAGCAGCTCTATGCTGTATTCGTTGACAGTCTCTCTCTAGTCGTGGTTTTAAATGTTTTGAAACAGCAGCTCTATGCTGTATTCGTTGACAGTCTCTCTAGTCGTGGTTTTAAATGTTTTGAAACAGCAGCTCTATGCTGTATTCGTTCACAGTCTCTCTAGTCGTGGTTTTAAATGTTTTGAAACAGCAGCTCTATGCTGTATTCGTTGACAGTCTCTCTAGTCGTGGTTTTAAATGTTTTGAAACAGCAGCTCTATGCTGTATTCGTTGACAGTCTCTCAAGTCGTGGTTTTAAATGTTTTGAAACAGCAGCTCTTTGCTGTATTCGTTGACAGTCTCTCTAGTCGTGGTTTTAAATGTTTTGAAACAGCAGCTCTTTGCTGTATTCGTTGACAGTCTCTCTAGTCGTGGTTTTAAACGTTTTGAAACAGCAGCTCTTTGTTGTACAAATATGAACTAAATACTTATCCATTGTTAAAGGGACATTAAGGTACATTGACCATTGTTAAAGGTACACTATCCATTGTTGAAGGTACCGTAGATTATCCATTTCAAATGATACGTATATAAAACATGTACCGTAGGCTGCCACTCAAAAGGAAAAGAAAAACGCTTTATTTAGACTGGCACCAAGGTGAAGCATGGTGAGCGTACTCTTTATTTAGACTGGCACCAAGTGCAGCGTGGTGAGCGTACCTTTCCTCTTTATTTAGACTGGGACCAAGGTGCAGCGTTGTGAGCGTACTCTTTATTTAGACTGGGACCAAGGTACAGCGTGGTGAGCGTACTCTTTATTTAGACTGGGACCAAGGTGCAGCGTGGTGAGCGTACTCTTTATTTAGACTGGGACCAAGGTGCAGCGTGGTGAGCGTACTCTTTATTTAGACTGGCACCAAGGTACAGCGTGGTGAGCGTACTCTTTATTTAGACTGGGACCAAGGTACAGCGTGGTGAGCGTACTCTTTATTTAGACTGGGACCAAGGTGCAGCGTGGTGAGCGTACTCTTTATTTAGACTGGGACCAAGGTGCAGCGTGGTGAGCGTACTCTTTATTTAGACTGGCACCAAGGTGCAGCGTGGTGAGCGTACTCTTTATTTAGACTGGGACCAAGGTGCAGCGTGGTGAGCGTACTCTTTATTTAGACTGGCACCAAGGTACAGCGTGGTGAGCGTACTCTTTATTTAGACTGGGACCAAGGTGCAGCGTGGTGAGCGTACTCTTTATTTAGACTGGGACCAAGGTGCAGCGTGGTGAGCGTACATTTCCTCTTTATTTAGACTGGCACCAAGGTGAAGCATGGTGAGCGTACTCTTTATTTAGACTGGCACCAAGGTGCAGCGTGGTGAGCGTACTCTTTATTTAGACTGGGACCAAGGTACAGCGTGGTGAGCATACTCTTTATTTAGACTGGGACCAAGGTACAGCGTGGTGAGCGTACTCTTTATTTAGACTGGGACCAAGGTACAGCGTGGTGAGCGTACTCTTTATTTAGACTGGGACCAAGGTGCAGCGTGGTAAGCGTACTCTTTATTTAGACTGGGACCAAGGTGCAGCGTGGTGAGCGTACTCTTTATTTAGACTGGGACCAACCAACACAACCAACACATCCAACACAACGATAGACAGCTGTCCCTGATTGAGAACCATACCTGGCCAAAACATAGAAACAGAAAACATAGAATGCCCACCCCACATCGCACCCTGACCTAACCAAATAGAGAAATAAAATGTCTCTCTAAGGTCAGGGCGTGACAGGTTGATTCATTTGGTTTCTGTTAGTAATTCACTTGGTTCAACAGTTGCCATATCCGCTAATTGATCATTACTGCAAAGCTTGTTAGCCAATAGACAACTGGGTTGATTACCATGGATGTAATGATTGAGTCTCACATGTTGGATGGCAAAAAAAAATACTGCTCTCTGTCTCATCAATAAATTTAGTTCTGTCTTGACTGAAGAGAGTAGTCGCTACCTGGTCTGTAAAAAAGTGTTCATTCAGAATGCTCTAACATGGTATAAAACCTTTTTTCAATTTCTGATATCTTATTTAACTGTGATTTATTCAGTACAGATGCAAATGCATTTGTAATCGTTTTGAATAAATCCTTTAAAGGGAAAAATGTTCTACTTCATATTCATCCTTTCCATATATACTGTATGCTGATATTGGTGCTGGAGATGATGAACATGAAGTTGAGAAACATTTTTTTTTTATCCCTTTAATTGCATCCCCATAAAATCCAAGGATCATATGACCTGAGTTCTTGTTAATAATTATAAATTCAAACAATTCAGTTTCAAGTTGTTCACAGAAAGAAGTATTTTTCCAAAAACATTAAACATTAAAGCTTTTTATGGCTCTTCTTTTAGGAGATTCAAAACATTTTGAAGTTGGCAGTAGTAAGCGTGGTGGTCAGACAAGCTCATATGTTACATTTCTATTTTCTTAATTAAATAAAATAGAGATGTAGATAATAGTATGAAATCGATTTGTGAAAATGATTTATGCATGTTTTGAGTAGAACGTGTACTCTTCCGCTTTAGAATGATGTGTTCGCCAGGCATCAATGAGGTTATAATCAGAGAGTAAATGTTGACGAGACTTGGTTGAGTGTGGATTATAGTAGTTCTTATCAGATTGGTCCTGCATGTTTAGAATGGACATATTCGGAGAACTTGGCACGTGAATGTTCTCACAACGTTCCAATGAAACGTGTCCAGAACATTCTTATTTAATAGTCTGAGAACACGGTAACCACTTTCTGGGGACGTTTTGTTTGGCATTGAGAGAATGATCTCTTGGAAAACAGTATTTGCACATCACTGAAACGTTGTATATGAAAAAAGTTTGATAATGTCCTAATGAGACTCTAACGGGAACGTTTTTTTTTTTTTTTTTTAAGTTGTGGGAACATTTGTTGTTAGTACAGTGTAGACATTGTTAATGTTGCAAATGACTTGTAGCTGGAAACGGTCGATTTTTAATGGAATATCTACAGAGGCGTACAGAGGCCCATTATCAGCAACCATCACTCCTGTGTTCCAATGGCACGTTGTGTTAGCTAGTCCAAGTTTATAATTTTAAAAGACTAATTGATCATTAGAAAACCCTTTTGCAAGTATGTTAGTACAGCTGATAACTGTTGTTCTGATTAAAGAAGCAATAAAACTGGCCTTCTTTAGACTAGTTGAATATCTGGAGCATCAGCATTTGTGGGTTCGATTACAGGCTCAAAATGGCCAGAAACAAAGAACTTCCTTCTGAGACTCATCAGTCTATTCTTGTTCTGATAAATGAAGGCTATTCCATGTGAGAAATTGCAAAGAAACTGAAGATCTCGTACAATGCTGTGTACTACTCCCTTCACAGAACAGCGCAAACTGGCCCTAACCAGAATAGAAAGAGGAGTGGGAGGCCCCGGTGCACAACTGAGCAAGAGGACAAGTACATTAGAGTGTCTAGTTTGAGAAACAGACGCCTCACAATTCCTCAACTGGCAGCTTCATTAAATAGTACCCGCAAAACACCGGTCTCTACGTCAACAGTGAAGAGACGACTCCGGGATGCTGGCCTTCTAGGCAGAGTTGCAAAGAAAAAGCCATATCTCAGACTGGCCAATAAAAATAAAAGATTAAGACGGGCAAAAGAACACAGACACTGGACAGAGGAACTCTGCCTAGAAGGACAGCATCCCGGAGTCGCCTCTTCACTGTTGACGTTGATCTGATCAGATCACACACTCTTACCAAGAGGACCTTACTGACCCCAATAGTACTGCCAAACTCACAGGGGTCTGGTGAAAGAGAGAGAGTGAGGGAAAGAGAGGGAGTGATGGATAGAGAGATTCTCAGGAGACGGTCAGAGGGGAGGGACCTCTGACTTTCTCATCCAATAGGTTTTGGAGATGAGAGGACACGACGATGATGCAACCTGAGAGAGAGAGAGGAGGGTTAGATAGAGTAATGGAGAGAGAGAGGTAGAGAGGAGGGTTAGATAGAGTAATGGAGAGAGAGAGGTAGAGAGGAGGGTTAGATAGAGTAATGGAGAGAGAGAGGTAGAGAGGAGGGTTAGATAGAGTAATGGAGAGAGAGAGGTAGAGAGGAGGGTTAGATAGAGTAATGGAGAGAGAGAGGTAGAGAGGAGGGTTAGATAGAGTAATGGAGAGAGAGGTAGAGGAGGGTTAGATAGAGTAATGGAGAGAGGTAGAGAGGAGGGTTAGATAGAGTAATGGAGAGAGAGAGGTAGAGAGGAGGGTTAGATAGACTAATGGAGAGAGAGAGGTAGAGAGGAGGGTTAGATAGAGTAATGGAGAGAGAGAGGTAGAGAGGAGGGTTAGATAGAGTAATGGAGAGAGAGAGGTAGAGAGGAGGGTTAGATAGAGTAATGGAGAGAGAGAGGTAGAGAGGAGGGTTAGATAGACTAATGGAGAGAGAGAGGTAGAGAGGAGGGTTAGATAGAGTAATGGAGAGAGAGAGGTAGAGAGGAGGGTTAGATAGACTAATGGAGAGAGAGAGGTAGAGAGGAGGGTTAGATAGAGTAATGGAGAGAGAGAGGTAGAGAGGAGGGTTAGATAGACTAATGGAGAGAGAGAGGTAGAGAGGAGGGTTAGATAGAGTAATGGAGAGAGAGGTAGAGGAGGGTTAGATAGAGTAATGGAGAGAGAGAGGTAGAGAGGAGGGTTAGATAGAGTAATGGAGAGAGAGAGGTAGAGAGGAGGGTTAGATAGACTAATGGAGAGAGAGAGGTAGAGAGGAGGGTTAGATAGAGTAATGGAGAGAGAGAGGTAGAGGAGGGTTAGATAGAGTAATGGAGAGAGAGAGGTAGAGAGGAGGGTTAGATAGAGTAATGGAGAGAGAGAGGTAGAGAGGAGGGTTAGATAGACTAATGGAGAGAGAGAGGTAGAGAGGAGGGTTAGATAGAGTAATGGAGAGAGAGAGGTAGAGAGGAGGGTTAGATAGACTAATGGAGAGAGAGAGGTAGAGAGGAGGGTTAGATAGAGTAATGGAGAGAGAGAGGTAGAGAGGAGGGTTAGATAGACTAATGGAGAGAGAGAGGTAGAGAGGAGGGTTAGATAGACTAATGGAGAGAGAGAGGTAGAGAGGAGGGTTAGATAGACTAATGGAGAGAGAGAGGTAGAGAGGAGGGTTAGATAGACTAATGGAGAGAGAGAGGTAGAGAGGAGGGTTAGATAGACTAATGGAGAGAGAGAGGTAGAGAGGAGGGTTAGATAGAGTAATGGAGAGAGAGAGGTAGAGAGGAGGGTTAGATAGAGTAATGGAGAGAGAAGAGTATGGTAGGTTTGTGTGTGTTAACTTTCCTGTCATGAGAAAAAAATAAGTCACCCTCCATGTTCCCTCTTCAATCCTCCATTTTATTTCTCAGTGTTTTCACCACTTTCCTTCATTTATCACACTGATTTTATGTCATAACATCAACAACCTGTGTGTGTGTGTGTCATAACATCAACAACCTGTGTGTGTGTGTGTCATAACATCAAAAGCGTGTGTGTGTGTGTGTGTGTGTGTGTGTGTGTGTGTGTGTGTGTGTCTGTCATAACATCAAAAATCATCAAAAAAGTTGAGGCACAGATCTTGTCATATATTATAAACCATGGAAACACAATTAATATAATGACTATTCTAGATTCCAGTAATTCCATTTTTATGTTAAAAAACCCAGCAGGAATATCATAGCGTATCACAGATTTGACATGTTTACATGAACTTCAAAAGATCAAGATCATATTTAAAAAAAAAAAAAAAAAAAATGTTTTTAACAACAACAAAACAACAGTATAGTAAACAAGTAAACAAACAAAAGTGGAACATTCCATTTCACAGAGAAGACTACGTCGCCGCATAGCAGAGCTCTATCGCTGTGGAGCGACAGTCTTCCACGAACACAATAGATGAGCCACGAGAAAGACAGAGGCCTGTGTCCCAAATGCCTATGGGTCCTCTTGTCAAAAGTAGTGGACTAATTAGGAATTCCACCAGTTTCAGGGCAGAACTGAGTGCACGGAGAAAACTTTGTGCACTAATAGTACAGTAATAGTACAATACAGTAACAGTACAGTACTGTAATAGTACAGTACAATACTGTAATAGTACAGTACAATACTGTAATAGTACAGCAATAATACAATACTGTAATACTACAGTAATAGTACAATACTGTAATAGTACAGTAATAGTACAATACTGTAATAGTACAGCAATAATACAATACTGTAATAGTACAGTACAATACTGTAATAGTACAGCAATAATACAATACTGTAATACTAC
>NC_092155.1:8121593-8179093 GCF_045791955.1 Oncorhynchus clarkii lewisi | reverse complement strand
GAAAGCAGTATTCCTACTTGACAGTGATAACAGAGATACTTCACACACACACACACACACACACACACACACACACACACACACACACACACACACACACACACACACACACACACACACACAGCGACACTTCACACACACAGAGGTACTTCACAGTACTTCATATATAGGCTAACATACCGGACAGAGGGACAGACAGACAACAACAAAAAGTGTCATTTTAAATAGGATTTGTGTCTAGCTATAATCCATAAATTAATTCAACTAAATGTGTGGCCTTTTTTTTTTTTTAACCCTGCAGAGAATAGGTCACATCAGTCACCATGGTCACCATGGTAGGGGGTTATTATAATTCCGTTGCAACATGAACTATTTAATCCAGCAACCTAAAAATAGATAAATATCAATTATTCAAATTCCATCTCTGCTAATACAGGGCAGATGGTGGTGGCCAGCTATCCCGGCAGGCAGTCTATGCAATGCGCTTAACGCTTGGAATTATCTAGATCAATTCGAATCTATAACCTTTAGATTATCCATCTATGAAAAACGGGATCAGGAATTCAGGATATTACCCGAAAAAAATACCAAATGACAGACTAAACTGACAACGACCCAAATTATTTGGAGAGATGTAGCCTAATGAGAGAGAGAGAGAGAGACAGACATCTATTTTTTTATTCTGTTTGTTATAAATGACTATAAAAGTAGGCCTAACCGTTGTTGTTAGATTAAAAGGTCTCGCTGTCTTTGAGGCTTCCGCGCCGCGGCTTGAAACATCTGTCCACAGTGAGAGAACAGAACTCCGGTTCCGCTCTGTCCTGACTGACGCATGACCGACTGGGCACAGACATCAGTTCAACGTTTACTTTGATTTACATTTGTTGAGTTGTAAACTAACGTGAATTCAATGTGAAATCAACAAATGTCATCAGGTCATTGGATTTCGGTTAAAAGTTTGGTGGAAAAAAAATACGAAATGCCCTAATGTTGATGACTTTTTACAAATCCAAAAATCTGTTTTCCACGTTGATTTAACTTCATCACATAGATATTTTGAGTTGAACTAACGTGGAAATAACGTTAATCCGAACCGTTTTTGCACAGTGTGGAGCGACCGGCTGCGGGCACCCATTAATTGTCTATGCACGTATGTCGCAGTTGATAATAGGTTAGGCTACATAAACATGGACGGACGGACACACACACACACACACACACATTGGTAGTGCAGTCACAGCAACGGACATATGGACAGTGTGACAAACCAAACATATCATTTACTTTTGACAACTCACTCGACTGGATAACTCCCTGCACGGAAACAGACTGTTCTCTCCCCTTTTTCTCTCTCTCTCCGCGAGACTGTTAGAACCGGTTGGTTCTGTTTAGAGTTGTGAGACGTTCCTCTTCCCGTTTTATCGGTCTGCTCTGGTCAGCGCGAGCATCGACTCGGTAGGAAAGCCCTGCGCGCGGTGTTTCCTGTTATTGCTGCTCTTCGTTGCCTATACCCCTCAATCTCTCTCTCTCTCTCTCTCCCTCTCTCTCAATCTCTCTCTCTCCCTCTCTCGCTTCCGAACATATCTCTCTGTGCCATCCTCGCGCGCTGTCCTATCGCGGTGTCCGGGTAGGCGTTGAGAGGTGTGCGAGGGCGGGCTCGCGAGGTTGGCATGACCCCCCCCCCCCCTCCCTCCCTCTCCCTATCTATGGTTGGCATGACCCCCTCCCTGTCCATTTCTCCCTCCCTCACTTTTTCGCTTCTATCCACTATGTAACAGCCCATCCTATAGGTGAGTGAAAAGTCTATAGGATGAACTAACGACATGCCAAAAACTGAAGTGCACTCTGGGTAGCTGTTTTATCGTAGGATTGGGGATATTACCAAGAGGAGTTCATCCTACATCTATAGCTAGTTAGGTGGGCAACTAAACATCACACTCTGGGGCAGATTCCTGTCTCCTGTCCTATCACAGAGCAGAGTTCACTCATTGGCCAGGTCTCTCATTGGATCTTTACAACGACAGTTATAAACCGTTGGTCATAAACTCACCTGACAGATTGTCTGCTGCACCCTAACCTTAGGCCCTTGTCAAAAGTAGTGCACTATATAGGGAATAGTGTGCCATTTGGGACGAATCACCACTGTCAACCGAAACTGGTAGCCTGGATTGAAGGAGTCAAATATTAACTTTTGGAGAAAAAAAATGATCTCCGGGTTAAACACATTGATTTATTTGTACAGACATTTATTCACATGGCAGGGGCCTTGACAGCAAACATGCCGAACATGGACGACAAGTTTATAGGCAACATTATCTCACCTGTTCATCTACTGTAATCTATAGCCCCTTGGGAATTAGATGGCAACTATGTTTGGAAGATGCTATAAAAAGGCTTAAACGAGTATCCAGGTAAATTCCAACGATAGCCAACCAATGGAAACAGAAGACTATTCATCACGACGTGATGCAGCCACACGCACCCACCTCTATCTCTCCATTCCCCCCACCACTTAATAGCCATTCTCTCTCTCTCTCCATCCCTCTGTTTATATCCCTCCGCATACCCCAAGCACCCCCTCTAACCTCTCTCTCCTCTTCAGTATTAACCCCCCCCCCCACCCCAGAGAAGCACTAAAATCAAAAGGTTGTGGTTGTTATGGTAACGATGGCGGTAACAAAAGTGAGAGAGAGGGATGGAGAGAGATAGAGAGGAACGTTTATCGTGATAACAGCATATGCAGAGAAATTACAATAGAGAGAGAGAGAGAGAGAGAGAGAGAGAGACAGACAGACAGAGAGGGAGAGAGAGTGAGTTTTTGTGTGTGTGTGTGTGGACAGAGTCATTTAGGCTTTGCATCAAAAATGGTATGTATAATTCATACTGTTCATACACAGTGAAGTATTCACTCAGAAAACACTACTGACCAGAGCATAGGGTTTAACTGACCATAAACCCACAAAGATAACTTCGTAAAATTACATTTTGGCACAGAGAAGAGGATGGTGTGTGTGTGTATATATACAGTGCATTCGGAAAGTATTCAGACCCCTTGACTTTTTCCACATTTTGTTACGTTACAACTTTATTCTAAAATGGATGAAATATATTTATTTTTCCTCAGCAATCTACACACAATACCCCATGTGGCCAGCGAAAACAGATTTTTAGAATTTTATTAAAAATAAAAATGTATTGAGCTCAGGCTCATCCTGTTTCCACCTGTGATAAATTCAAGTATTTGATACACTGCCGATTTTGCAGGTTTTCCTACTCACAAAGCATGTTGTCACGTTCTGACCTTAGTTCTTTTGTTATGTCTTTGTTTTAGTATGGTCAGGGCATGAGTTTGGTGGGTTGTCTATGTTAGTTTTTCTATGCTTTGCTATTTCTGTGTTTGTCCTGGTGTGGTTCTCAATCAGAGGCAGCTGTCAATCGTTGTCCCTGATTGAGAACCATATTTAGGGAACCTGTTTTCTATTGTGTTTTGTGGGTGATTATTTTCTGTTGTGTGTCTGCACCAGAACTGTTTTCGGTCGTTTCTCTTTGGTATTTTTGTTATTTCCGTGTTCATTCTAATAAATATGGACACATACCACGCTGCACCTTGGTCTTCACCTTCTTCCACCAACAATGCCCAGTGTCTGTACATTTTATCATAGGTACACTTCAACTGTGAGAGACGGAATCTAAAACAAAAATCCAGAAAATCACATTATATGATTTTTAAGTATTTAATTTGCATTTTATTGCATGACATAAGTATTTGATACATCAGAAAAGCAGAACTTAATATTTGGTGCAGAAACCTTTGTTTGCAATTACAGAGATCATACCTTTCCTGTAGTTCTTGACCAGGTTTGCACACACTGTAGCAGGGATTTTGGCTCACTCCTCCATACAGACCTTCTCCAGATCCTTCAGGTTTCGGGGCTGTCGCTAGGCAATACGGACTTTCAGCTCCCTCCAAAGATTTTCTATTGGGTTCAGGTCTGGTGACTGGCTAGGCCACTCCAGGACCTTGAGATGCTTCTTACGGAGCCACTCCTTAGTTGCCCTGGCTGTGTGTTTCGGGTCGTTGTCATTCTGGAAGACCCAGCCACGACCCATCTTCAATGCTCTTACTGAGGGAAGGAGGTTGTTGGCCAAGATCTTGCGATACATGGCCCCATCCATCCTCCCCTCAATACGGTGCAGTCGTCCTGTCCCCTTTGCAGAAAAGCATCCCCAAAGAATGATGTTTCCTCCTCCATGCTTCACGGTTGGGATGGTGTTCTTGGGGTTGTACTCATCCTTCTTCTTCCTCCAAACACGGCGAGGGGAGTTTAGACCAAAAAGCTATATTTTTGTCTCATCAGACCACATGACCTTCTCCCATTCCTCCTCTGGATCATCCAGGTGGTCATTGGCAAACTTCAGACGGGCCTGGACATGCGCTGGCTTGAGCAGGGGGACCTTGCGTGCGCTGCAGGATTTTAATCCATGACGGCGTAGTGTGTTACTAATGGTTTTATTTGAGACTGTGGTTCCAGCTCTCTTCAGGTCATTGACCAGGTCCTGCCTTGTAGTTCTGGGCTGATCCCTCACCTTCCTCATGATCATTGATGCCCCACGAGGTGAGATCTTGCATGGAGCCCCAGACTGAGGGTGGTTGACCGTCATCTTGAACATCTTCCATTTTCTAATAATTGCGCTGAAGCACGTAAGAATTGTTGCAACACTCACTACCGAGTTCCAAACTGCCTCTGGAAGCAACTTTCAACACAATAACTGTTTGTCGGGAGCTTCATGAAATGGGTTTCCATGGCCAAGCAGCCGCACACAAGTCTAAGATCACCAAGTGTAATGCCAAGCTTCGACTGAAGTGGTATAAAGCTCGCCGCCATTGGAATCTGGGTTTGGCGGATGCCAGGAGAACGCTACCTGCCCCAATGCAAAGTGCCAACAGTAAAGTTGGGTGGAGGAACAATAATGGTCGGGCTGTTTTTCATGGTTTAGGCCCCTTAAATTCAATGAAGGGACATCTTAACGCTACCGGGAGGGGGACAAGGGGACCGAGTCAAGACCAAGACCGGGAGGGGAACAAGGAGACCGAGTCAAGGGGGCCGAGACAAGGGGGCCGAGTCAAGACCAAGACCAGGAGGGGAACAAGGTGGTTTGAGACCGAGTGAAGGCCGAGACCAGAAAAATGCGAGTCCAATTCAAAACCATGATTGTAATTTTGTCATCTCACCACCATAATAAGAGTTCAAAATGTCCAGTATTTCTGATGTGATGAATCACACTTCACCATCTGGCAGTCTGATGGCCAAATCTGGGTTTGGCGGATGCCAAGAGAATGCTACCTGCCCCAATGCATAGTGCCAACTGTAAAGTTTGGTGGAGAAGGAATAATGGTTCGGGCTAGGCCCCTTAGTTCCACAGTGAAGAGAAATCTTAATGCTAATGCTACAGCATACAATGACATTCTAGACGATTCTGTGCTTCCAACTTTGTGGCAACAGTTTGGGGAAGGCCCTTTCCTGTTTCAGCATGACAATGCCCCCATGCACAAAGCGAGGTCCATACAGAAATGGTTTGTCGAGATCGATATGGAAGAACTTGACTGGCTTGCACAGATCCCTGACCTCAACCCCATCGAACACCTTTGGGATGAATTGGAACGCCGACTGCGAGCCAGGCCTAATCGCCCAACATCAGTGCCCAACTTCACTAATGCTCTTGTGGCTGAATGGAAGCAAGTCCCCACAGCAATGTTCCAACATCTAGTGGAAAGCCTTCACAGAAGAGTGGAGGCTGTTATAGCAGCAAAGGGGGGGACCAACTCCATATTAATGTTCATGATAAGATGTTGGACGAGCAGGTGTCCACATACTTTTGGTCATGTAGTGTACTCTGCTGGTGTCCACATACGTTTGGTAATGTAGTGTACTCAGCAGGGGGCCACATACTTTTGGTCATGTAGTGTACTCAGCAGGTGTCCACATACTTTTGGTCATGTAGTGTACTCAGCAGGTGTCCACATACTTTTGGTCATGTAGTGTCTCTCTGTGTGTGTTGCTACCACTTTCTGAGGTTTCTAACATGTCAACCACTTGGCCCAACATCAAGCAGCTCATCCAATGGCTGATGATCTAACACTCAGTCTGTGTGTGTGTGTGTGTGTGTGTGTGTGTGTGTGTGTGTGTGTGTGTGTGTGTGTGTGTGTGTGTGTGTGATGATGATGATCTAACACACTTCAATAGCACTCCAGTACTCAGCAGTGCCAGGAATAAAAAATACATTATCCCAGAGAGAGACAGAGAGAGAGATGGAGAGATGGAGAGATGGAGGGAGAGAGAGATGGAGGGATGGAGAGATGGAGGGATGGAGAGATGGAGGGAGAGAGAGATGGAGAGATGGAGGGATGGAGAGATGGAGGGATGGAGAGATGGAGAGATGGAGGGATGGAGAGATGGAGAGATGGAGAGATGGAGAGATGGAGAGATGGAGGGATGGAGGGATGGAGAGATGGAGGGATGGAGAGATGGAGGGAGAGAGAGATGAGGGATGGAGAGAGATAAAGAAAGATGGAGAGAGATGAGGGAAGGATTCCAGACCTTGGCGGAACGCCATGACCGTGCCTTCTATACATTGCTGGAGCAATTCTGCGGATTGCCCGACCACTACAGACTGTCAGTTACCTTCCAGTGGCGCCTCTCCCCAATCTATCCCGGATTCCCGAGAACCCCGCTTACCTCCTCTGGAGCGTTATTATGATGGAGGTCCAGGATCCTGCCAGATGTTTCGCTCCCAGTGTTCTCTCATCTTTGAGCTGCAGCCCTCTTCATTTCCCTCGGATCGCTCGAGGATAAGGTACTTGATGACGCTGATGTCTGGGAGGGCTCTCGCCCGGGCTACGTCAGTGTGGAAGCAACAATCTACCGTTTGCCTCAGTCTGGAGGAATTTGTGGCGGGGGTACGTAAATTGTTTGATTCTCCGTTGTCCGGGAGAGAGGCAGTTCGTAAGCTGCTCCAACTATGTCCGGACTCCCGTAGTATGGCAGACTACGCGGTGGATTTTTGCACTTTGGCAGCTGAGAGTGCCTGGATCCCGAAGCCCTGTTCGACGCGTTCCTTCATGGATTATCAGAGGAGGTTAAAGACGAGCTCGCAGCCTGGGAGCTGCCTACGGTTCTCGACTCGCTCATCGCCTTGACCATCCAGATCGATAGGCGGCTACGGGAAGTTAGATCCCACCTCGCCTCCGAGGAATCCCGGAAGTCTCCGGTGTCTACGTTCTCGAGAGAATCCGAGATTACCCGAGTTCCCCCCGAGAGTCTCCGAGGTCTGCTGACTCTCCTATTCTGGAGCCGATGCAACTCAGCAAAGCTGTCTCCAGCCCAACGTTTACACAGACTTAACACCAAGAGTTGTCTGTATTGCGGGACTACCGGTCATTACGTGTCTACCTGTCCATTAAAATACCAGGCTCATCAGTTGGTGGTATGAAGACTTTTCCTACTCCCCTTACTCGCACCCCTCTCCATGCCATCCTGCTGTGGGGTGACCAGTCCAAATCTCTCCGGGTTCTCATTGACTCTGGGGCTGACGAGAGTTTCATGGACTCCAACCTGGTGTCTGAGCTGGGCATCCCCACTCAGCCCCTCTCCATTCCCATGGACGTTAGAGCAATGGATGGGTTCTCTATAGGCAGAGTCACCCACAATGCTACTCCTATCAACCTGCGAGTGTCAGGGAACCACAGTGAGCCTATGTAGTTCATGCTCATTAAGTTTCCTCAGGTTCCCGTGGTATTGGGGATTTCTTGGCTCCAGCGACACAATCCCCTTATCAACTGGACTGCTGGCGCTATTGTGGGCTGGAGCCCGTTCTGCCACGCCCATTGCCTGAAGTCGCCCCGGGATGTCTTCCTGTGGGCTTGTAAGAAGTCTCGGGCCTCTCCGCCATTCCCGCGGAGTTCCAGGATCTCATGGAGGTTTTCATCAAGGCCTGGGCCACTTCTCTTCCTCCGCATCGACCCTATGACTGTGGGATCGACCTTCTCCTGGGCACTACACCACCCCGGGGACGGCTCTATTCACTGTTGGGTCCGGAGACCCACGGAGATGTACATCGAGGACTCCCTGGCTGCAGGATGTATCCGTCCTTCTGCCTCCCCCGCCGGGTTCTTCTTTGTGGAGAAGAGAAACAAAACCCTGTGCCCGTGTATCGACTACCGGGGCCTCAATGACATCACGGTTAAGAACCGCTACCCTCTACCACTCATTCCTTCGGCTTTCGAGACGCTCCAGGGGGCCATCATTCATCACCATTTTCTCGAAGTTGCACTTGCAGAACGCCTACCATCTGGTGCGGATATGTGAAGGGGACGAGTGACGACATCTAGGCTACCCACTAGGTTACCCTGGGCCGGCAGGGTAGCCTAGTGGTTAGAGCGTTGGACTAGTAACCGGAAGGTTGCAAGTTCAAACCCCCTGAGCTGACAAGGTACAAATCTGTCGTTCTGCCCTTGAACAGTTAATCCACTGTTCCTAGGCAGTCATTGAAAATAAGAATTTGTTCTTAACTGACTAAATAAAGGTAAAATAAAAAACATCCTCCAACACTGCTAGCAGACACTACAAATACCTGGTTATGCCATTCGGTCTGACCAACACTCCTGCTGTGTTCCAGGCCCTGGTTAACAGCGTTCTCCGCCACATTATGAAGCAGTTCGTCTACCTCAACAACATCCTCATTTTTTCCCGCTCAGCACGTTCTTGATTTTTGTCAAAGCAGAGAAATGAAATGCGAGTTCCATCGCTCCACCATCTCCTTCCTTGGATACATCATCACTGCAGATGGATCCCGTAAAGTTGAGAGCGGCGGTGGTGGATTGGCCCCAACCCACGTCCAGAGTGCAGCTGCAACGCTTCTTGGATTTGCCCATTTCTATCGCTGTTTTATCCGGGTTTACAGCACCCTTGCTTCCCCCCTTTCAGCATTCACTTCTCCCAAGGTCCCGTTCACGTGGTCCCCAGCTGCTGACCGGGCGTTCCTGGACCTGAAGCACCGCTTCACCACAGTTCCCATATTAATCCATCTGGACCCGTCCCGTTAGTTCATGGTGGAGGTAGACGCTTCGGATGTCGGAGTGGGGGCCTTCCTGTTCCAGCGTTCCTCCCTGGACCTTAAGCTGCATCCCTTCCCCTTCTTCTCGCATTGTCTTAACGCCACGGAGAGGAATTATGACGTGGGGAATCGAGAACTACTTGCGGTGAAGATGGCATTGTAGGAGTGGAGGCCCTGGTTAGAGGGGGCGGAACATTCATTCATTGTGTGGACGGATTACAAGAACCCGGAATATCTCCACACCGCCAAGCATCTCAACTCCAGGCAAGCTCGATGGGCCCTGCTGTTCACCCGGTTCATCTTTACCATCTCCTACCGGGGTCCAAGAATTTTAATCCGGATGCGCTTTCACGCCGCTATAGGCAAGCTCCAGCAGGCCTCTTTCAACCTCTCCCTGTCCCTCACTGTCTCTGGTCACATATATCCCTGGACTTCGTCAGCGGTCTCCCTCCGTCTGATGGCAACACCACTATCCTCACAGTGGTGGACAGGTTTTCCAAAGCCACCTATTTCATTCCCCTCCCCAAGCTACCGTCTTCCAAGGAGACGGCCCAGCTCATGGTGCAACACGTCTTTCGGATCCATGGACTTCCGGTGGACATGGTCTCAGACCGTGGTCCTTAGTCCTGTCCTCTGGGTTTCACCCCCAGTCTAACCGCCAGTCAGAGCAAGCTAATCAGGACCTGGATACTACTCTTTGTTTCCTCGTCTCTGCCAACCCCACCGCCTGGAGCCAACCCACCGCCTGGAGCAAACCCCACCACCTGGAGCCAACCCCCACCGCCTAGAGCCAACCCCACTGCCTGGAGCCAACCCCACCGGCCTGGAGCCAACCCCACCGCCTGGAACCAACCCCACCGCCTGGAGCCAACCCCACCGCCTGGAACCAACCCCACCACCTGGAGCCAACCCCACCGTCTGGAACCAACTCCACCGCCTGGAGCCAACCCCGCCGCCTGAACCAAACCCCACCGCCTGGAGCCAGCCACACCACCTGGAGCCAACCCCACCGCCTAGGAGCCAACCCCACCGCCTAGGAGCCAACCCCACCGCCTGGAGCCAACCCCACCGCCTGGAGCCAACCCCACCGCCTAGAGTCAACCCCACCGGCCTGGAGCCAACCCCACCGCCTGGAACCAACCCCACTGCCTGAACCAAACCCCACCACCTGGAGCCAATCTCATCACCTGGAGCCAACCCCACCGCCTGGAGCCAACCCCACTGCCTGGAGCCAACCCCACCGCCTGGAGCCAACCCCACTGCCTGGAGCCAACCCCACCGCCTGAACCAAACCACACCGCCTGGAGCCAACCCCACCGCCTGGAGCCAACCCCACCACCTGGAGCCAACCCCACCACCTGGAGCCAACCCCACCGCCTGGAGCCAACCCCACCGCCTGAACCAAACCACACCACCTGGAGCCAACCCCACCGCCTGGAGCTCAGCCACTGACCTCTCGCCTTTTGAGTGTTGGATGGGTTTCAGCCCCCGCTCTTCCCTGAGCAAGAGGTCAACATGCCAAGACGTCGCCTGGTCGGCTCTTCTCAAGACCACCTCCAGGTATCGACGACAGGCGGACCCCCACTGGACCCCGGCTCCTTGTTATCGTCTCGGGCAGAGGGTATGGCTGTCCACTCGGGATCTGCCCCTCCAGGTGGAGCCCAGCAAACTCCCCCCCCCCTGTTCTATCGGCCCTTTCCCCATCTCTCTTAGCTGTTCGTCTAATGGTGCCCCACATCTTTCATATACATCTCACTTTAAATGTATCAAGGTTTAAATCTCTGTCTCACAGCCCTCTGTCTCCTCTTTCCAGAGAGAGAGAAAGAGATGGAGTGATGGAGGGATGGAGAGGGAGAGAAAGATGGAGGGATAGAGAGAGAGAGAGAAAGATGGAGGGAGGGAGAGAAAGAGAATGATGGAGGGATGGAGAGGGAGAGAAAGATGGAGGGATAGAGAGAGAGACAAAGATGGAGGAATAGAGAGAGAGAGAGAGAGGGAGAGAACGATGGAGGGAGGGAGAGAGAGAAAAAGATGGAGGGATGGAGAGGGAGAGAAAAATGGAGGGAGGGAGAGAGAGAAAGAGAGATAGAGGATGAAGGGATGGATGGGGAGAGAGCGAGAGAGAGAGGGATGGAGAGAGAAAAAAATGGAGGAATGGATAGAGAGAGCGAGAGGGAGATGGAGGGATTTGAGAGAGATGGAGAGAGAGAGAAAAAGCTGGAGGGTGTAGATAAAATGTGTGAAAGGGAGAGAGAAAACAGGATGGAAGGATGAGAGAGAGAGAGAATGAACATGGAGAGAGAAAGAACAGAACAGGAAGTGAGGAAAAGAGAACAGGAAATAAAGGAAAGGAGAGAAAGAAAGAGGGGGGGGTCGATAGAGGGGGGGATAGAGAGAGAGGGGGGGATAGAGAGAGGGGGGGGGATAGAGAGGGGGGGATAAAGAGAGAGGGGATAGAGAGAGAGGGGATAGAGAGAGAGGGGATAGAGAGAGAGGGGGGGTAGAGAGGGGGGGGTCGATAGAGAGGGGGGGTAGAGAGGGGGGGATAGAGAGAGAGGGGGGGGGGTAGAGAGGGGGGGTCGATAGAGAGGGGGGGATAGAGAGGGGGGGATAGAGAGAGAGGGGATAGAGAGAGAGGGGGGTAGAGAGGGGGGGTCGATAGAGAGGGGGGGATAGAGAGGGGGGGATAGAGAGAGAGGGGATAGAGAGAGAGGGGGGGGGGTAGAGAGGGGGGGGGGTAGAGAGGGGGGGTCGATAGAGAGGGGGGGATAGAGAGAGGGGGGGTTGATAGATATGAGACAATCGACAGAATAAAGTGTTTGTCCATTGATTCACATTGAGAGAAATAGAGAGAGAGAGGAATTGGAGGGAGGGAGGGGGGAGGGAGGGGGGAGGGGGGGAGGGAGGGAGGGAGGGAGGGAGGGAGGGAGGGAGGGAAGGTAGAGTGCACTCAAACAGCCTTGGGCAAGGTGACAGAGAGGGATAGAGGGATTCAGGGGGAAAGAGAAAGAGAGAGATAAACAGCACTAGAGAGAGAGAGAGAGAGAGTAGAAAGAGGAAGTGGAGAGAACAAAAACAGAGGGTATGTGTGTGTGTGAGAGAGAGGAGTGTGTGAGAGAGAGACTAGTGTGTGTGTGTGTGTGTGTGTGTGTGTGTGTGTGTGTGTGTGTGTGTGTGTGTGTGTGTGTGTGTGTGTGTGTGTGTGTGTGTGTGTGTGATGTATGAGAGAGAGAGATTAGACCCAACCAAATCATGAGACAACAAACACATTGGAAAGAATTAACAAAAAAACAGAGCAAACTAGAATGCTATTTGCCCCTAAACAGAGAGTACACAGTGGCAGAATACCTGACCACTGTTACTGACCCAAAATTAAGGAAGGCTTTGACTACGTACAGACTCAGCTATTGAGAAAGGCCGCCGTAGGCAGACCTGGCTCTCAAGAGAAGACAGGCTATGTGCTCACTGCCCACAAAATGAGGTGGAAACCGAGCTGCACTTCCTAACCTCCTGTCCAATGTATGACCATATTAGAGAGACATATTTCCCTCAGATTACACAGATCAACAAAGAATTCGAAAACAAATCCAATTTTGATAAACTCCCATATCTACTGGGTGAAATTTCACAGTGTGACATCACAGCAGCAAGATTTGTGACCTGTTGCCACAAGAAAAGGTCAACCAGTGAAGAACAAACACCATTGTAAATACAACCCACATTGTAAATACAACCCATATTGTAAATACGACCCACATTTATATATTAACTATTTGCATATCGCTACAACACTGTATATATAATATACACAATGACATTTGTAATGTCTTTATTGTTTTGAAACTTCTGTATGTGTAATGTTTACTGTTAATTTTTATTGTTTATTTAACTTTTGTATATTATCTACCTCACTTGCTTTGGCAATGTTAACACATGTTTCCCATGTCAATAAAGCCCCTTGAATTGAAATTGAATTGAATTGAGAGAGAGAGTGTGTGTAAGTGGGTGTGTGTGTGTGTACGTGTGTGTGTGTGTGTGTGGCAGATAGCGAGTGTGTGTGTGTGTGTAAGTGAGAGGGTGTGTGTATGTGCGTGAGTGTGAGAGAGGGTGCATGTATGCGTGTGTGTGAGTGAGAGAGAGGGTGTGTGTATGCGTGTGTGGGGCAGAGAGAGAGGGTGTGTGTGTGTGGGGCAGAGAGAGAGGGTGTGTGTGTGTGTGTGTGTGTGGGGGGGGGGGGGGGGCAGAGAGAGGGTGTGTGTGTGGCAGAGAGAGAGGGTGTGTGTGTGGGGCAGAGAAAGAGGGTGTGTGTGTGTGGGGCAGAGAGAGAGGGTGTGTGTGTGGGGCAGAGAGAGAGGGTGTGTGTGTGTGGGGGGCAGAGAGAGAGGGTGTGTGTGTGGGGCAGAGAGAGAGGGTGTGTGTGTGTGGCATAGAGAGAGGGTGTGTGTGTGTGGGGGGCAGAGGGAGAGGGTGTGTGTGTGGCAGAGAGAGAGGGTGTGTGTGTGTGTGTGTGGGGCAGAGAGAGAGGGTGTGTGTGTGTGTGGGGCAGAGAGAGAGGGTGTGTGTGTGTGGGGGGCAGAGGGAGAGGGTGTGTGTGTGGCAGAGAGAGAGTGTGTGTGTGTGGCAGAGAGAGAGGGTGTGTGTGTGTGGGGCATAGGGAGAGAGGGTGTGTGTGTGTGTAGGGCAGAGGGAGAGAGGGTGTGTGTGTGTGTGGGGCAGAGGGAGAGGGTGTGTGTGTGTGGGGGGGGGGGCAGAGGGAGAGTGTGTGTGTGTGTGTGTGTGGGGCAGAGGGAGAGGGTGTGTGTGGGTGTGTGGGGCAGAGGGAGAGGGTGTGTGTGTGTGTGTGTGTGGGGCAGAGGGAGAGGGTGTGTGTGTGTGTGGGGCAGAGGGAGAGGGTGTGTGTGTGTGGGGGGCAGAGGGAGAGGGTGTGTGTGTGTGTGGGGGGCAGAGGGAGAGGGTGTGTGTGTGTGTGGGGCAGAGGGAGAGGGTGTGTGTGTGTGTGGGGCAGAGGGAGAGGGTGTGTGTGTGTGTGTGTGTGGGGCAGAGGGAGAGGGTGTGTGTGTGGGGCAGAGGGAGAGGGTGTGTGTGTGGGGCAGAGGGAGAGGGTGTGTGTGTGTGTGTGTGTGGGGCAGAGCGAGAAGGTGTGTGTGTGTGTGTGTGTGGGGCAGAGGGAGAGGGTGTGTGTGTGTGTGGGGCAGAGGGAGAGGGTGTGTGTGTGTGTGTGGGGCAGAGGGAGAGGGTGTGTGTGGGGCAGAGGTAGAGGGTGTGTGTGTGTGTGGGGCAGAGGGAGAGGGTGTGTGGGGGGCAGAGGGAGAGGGTGTGTGTGGGGCAGAGGGAGAGGCTGTTCAGTGTTTTTTCCAGTAGCTTTTTAACTGATGCTTGTATGTGGGCAGTGGCAGGAAACATTATGCTCATTTCACAGCAGACTGAGGTGTGTGTGTGTGATGGGGGTGGGGGATGAGTGTGTGTGAGTGTGTGTGAGTGTGTGAGTGTGATGGGGGGGATGAGTGTGTGTGAGTGTGTGAGTGTGATGGGGGTGGGGGATGAGTGTGATGTGTGTGTGTGTGTGAGTGTGATGGGGTTGGGGGATGAGTGTGATGTGTGTGTGTGTGAGTGTGATGGGGGTGGGGGATGAGTGTGTGTGTGTGTGTGTGTGTGTGTGAGTGTGATGGGGTGGGGGATGAGCTGCAATACATCTAGGTCATTGGAATGTATGTGTGTGTGTGTGTGTGACCGTGTGTATTTATGCATGTGTTCCATATTAGTGATAGTGTGTGTGTGTGTGTGTGTGTGTGTGTTTGTGTTTATGCAGACGTGCGTGTATAAGTGTGAGTTGAGACATAGAAAAGTAGAGTAGCTCTCAACTAAGGTGCTTTAGACTGTTGTGTCTCTCTCTGTGTGTGTGTGTGTGTGTGTGTGTGTTCAAAGTATTACCTTCCTAGTATTGAGTTCAAAAGGCACTTAAATCTTTAGTCTTGCCTGTTCACCCTCTGAATGACACACATACCCAATCCATGATTCAATTGTCTCAAGGCTTTAAAAAAATCCTTCTTCAACCTGTCTCCTCCTCTTCATCAGCACTGATTGAAGTGGATTTAACAAGTGACATCAACAAGGGATCATAGTTTTCACCTGGATTCACCTGGTCAGACTGTCATGGAAACAGCAGGTGTTCCTAATGTTTTGTCCAGTCGTGTCCGTATCCTTGGAGCAAGCAGACCCTAGCCATACACTGTAGAACATCTAATTGGCCCTTTCTAACACACACACACACGAGCGCGCGCACACACACACACACACACATTTATGCACCAAAAACCCTCTGACACAGAAACGTTTCCTGTGTGCTTCCTGAAATAAAAACACTGGACACACACACACACACACACACTATATTGCTCTCTCGCTACAACACTGGCACCAATTATCCTCTCTGACTGGAGTGTTTTGATGGTGTAATTGTCACGGACAGAGAGGAGAGCGGGATGGAGGGATGTAGAGAGGGAGAGATGGGGGATAGAGAGAGAGAGATGGATATATAGAAAAAGAGAGAGAAAATAGATGAGTGCTGACACTATCAGCATGCTAATGCTCTCCACCTCCCTGTTGTTCCAACCCTCTCTCCCTCCATCTCTTTGTCTCCATCCCCCCCTGTTTTTCTCTATTTTCACAGGTGCAAGCTTTTCCCTCTCTCCATCCATCCATCCATCCTTCTCTCCAGTCTCCCCAGAATGCATAAACAAAAGAATGAAAGCGAGAGAGAGAGAGAGAGAAATATAGAACGAGGGAGAGAGAGAGAGAGAGATCAAGAGAGAAAAGGGTGGGTCAGGATTTTTTTTTCTCCCCCTGTCCGTTTATTCCGGACAATGCAGAGATCATCCCCCTCTCATCCTTTAAATCACATCTCTCCATTTTTCATCCCTCACTCCCTCCCTCCCTCTCCCGCCCTTCTTCCCTCCCTTGTGACCAGAGTAAGGGTTAGGTATCTAAGAAGTCTATTCATTTATAAGCAGATGGAATCATTCAGTCATTGTTGATGTCTTTATTTGTATCCCTGCTGATGCAGATTTAAATGAGTCAACTGCTCAACTGCGACACCCGGTGGTATAGTTTAGCTACTACAACAACACAATATACAGTTGAAATCAGAAGTTTACATACACTTAGGTTGGAGTCATTAAAACTCGTTTTAGGACATCTACTTTGTGCATGACAAGTCATTTGGGGTGGCAGGGTAGCCTAGTGGTTAGAGCGTTGGACTGGTAACCGGAAGGTTGCAAGTTCAAACCCCCGAACTGACAAGGTACAAATCTGTCATTCTGCACCTGTTCCTAGGCCGTCATTGAAAATAAGAATTTGTTCTTAACTGGCTTGCCTAGTTAAATAATACAAATTGTTTACAGGCAGATTATTTAACTTATAATTCACTGTATCACAATTCCAGGTGGTCAGAAGTTTACATACACTAAGTTGACTTTAAACAGCTTGGAGAATTCCAGAAAATGATGTCATAGCTTTAGAAGCTTCTGATAGGCTAATTGACATAATTTGGGTCAATTGGAGGTGTACCTGTGGATGTATTTAAAGGCTTCAAACTCAATGCCTCTTTGCTTGACATCAAGGGAAAATCAAAAGAAAATCAGCCAAGACCTCAGAAATAAACTGTAGACCTCCACAAGTCTGGTTCATCCTTGGGGGCAATTTCCAAACGCCTGAAGGTACCACGTTCATCTGTACAAACAATAGTACGCAAGTATAAACACCATGGGATCATGCAGCCATCATACCGCTCAGGAAGGAGACGCGTTGTGTCTCCTAGAGATTAACAAACTTTGGTGTGAAAAGTGTAAATCAATCCCAGAACAACAGCAAAGGACCTTGTGAAGATGCCGAAGGAAACAGGTACAAAAGTATCTATATCCACAGTAAAACGAGTTCAAATATCGACATAACCTGAAAGGTCGCTCAGCAAGGAAGAAGCCACTGCTCCAAAATTGCCATAAAAAAGCCAGACTACGGTTTGCAACTGAACATGGGGACAAAGATCGTACTTTTTGGAGAAATGTCCTCTGGTCTGATGAAACAAAAATAGAACTGTTTGGGCATAAAGACCATTGTTATATTTGGAGGAAAAAGGGGGAGGCTTGCAAGCTGAAGAACACCATCCCAACCGTGAAGCACGGGGGTGGCAGCATCATGTCGTGGGGGTGCTTTGCTGCAGGAGGGACTGGTGCACTTCACAAAATAGATGGCAACATGAGGTAGGGAAATGATGTGGATATATTGAAGCAATATCTCAAGACATCAGTCCTGACATTTCACATTCTTAAAATATAGTGGTGATCCTAACTGACCTAAGACAGGGAATTTTTTTACGAGGATTACATGTCAGGAATTGTGAAAAACTGAGTTTAAATGTAGTTGGCTGAGGTGTAAACTTCCTACTTCAACTGTACTCTTTACCAACGGGCTCTGGACCTGGTAGGGTTTCTCATCTACCTGGTAATTCATACCTGCTGTCCCAGGTCTAAATCAGTCCCTGATTAGAGGGGAACCTGCTGTCCCAGGTCTAAATCAGTCCCTGATCAGAGGGGAACCTACTGTCCCAGGTCTAAATCAGTCCCTGATCAGAGGGGAACCTACTGTCCCAGGTCTAAATCAGTCCCTGATTAGAGGGGAACAATTAAAAAAATGCAGTGGAAGTTCAAGGACCAAATTTGAGAGCAACATACTGGATCCATTCTGTATTAAAGACCAACAGGCTCGGGGGTCAATTCCATTTTGAATTCAATTAATTCAGGAAGTAAACCAATTCGAAATTCCAATTGTTTCCCTGGAATTTCAGTTGACTTCCTTAATTGTCTGAATTAAAATAGAATTGACCCAGACAGATAAATAACCAGTCTAACTAGGGCTAAGAGGTCTTCCTGGTGAGGTCAAATGGTCATGGAAAAACTCCTAGCCACACAGGTATAAACAACCACCACCATAGTACCACTCAGAGGACGACAATACACTGAATCGGTTTTTATTGATTTGTTTAAGAAAACAATGAAGTAATGCGTGTAGTGTACAAAAACACACAATACTATTAACACCTTAAAACATTGTAAAAGACTCTAGGAAGATAAATTAAGAGGACAAAGAAACCATATTCCTTATATAGACCAGAGCCCTATTCCCTATTTAGTGCACTACTTTAGACCAGAGCTGGCACCCTATTCCCTATTTAGTGCACTACTTTAGACCAGGGCTGACACCCTATTCCCTATAGAGTGCACTACTTTAGACCAGAGCCCTAGAACCCTAGTGTTCACCTATTGGCCCTGGTAAAAAGCTGTGCACTATATAGGGAATAGGGTGCCAGCCCTGGTCTAAAGTAGTGCACTATATAGGGAATAGGGTGCCAGCCCTGGTCTAAAGTAGTGCACTATATAGGGAATAGGGTGCCAGCCCTGGTCTAAAGTAGTGCACTATATAGGGAATAGGGTGCCTTTTGGAACGCAAGCCATTGTCTTGTTCATTAAGGGGAATCAGATTCAATTATTTGACAGTTGATTTCAGATTCTAGAAGCAACAGGGATGTGATTCTAGAAGCAACAGGGATGTGATTCTAGAAGCAACAGGGATGTGATTCTAGAAGCAACAGGGATGTGATTCTAGAAGCAACAGGGATGTGATTCTAGAAGCAACAGGGATGTGATTCTAGAAGCAACAGGAATGTGATTCTAGAAGCAACAGGGATGTGATTCTAGAAGCAACAGGGATGTGATTCTTTGTGTGTGTGTTTTAAGCAACAGGAGGCTGTTGAGGGTAGGGCGACACATTAATAATGTCTGGAACAGAGAGAATGAAACACCTGGAAACTGAACGTTTGATGCATTTGACACCATTCCATTTATTCCGCTCCAGCCATTACCACGAGCCCATCCTCCCCAATTAAGAGGCCACCAACCTCCTGTGGTTTTAAGAGAGAGGTAGGGAGGGAGAGAGGTGTGTGTGTGTGTGTAAGTGGTGCTATTGGTTGTTCAAAACTCCAGTTGTTCTATTGATCCTGAGTGTATTAAGGAGTGTGTGTTTCAGCGTCCTGTTCATGTGTGTGTTTATGAGTACTTCTCCGCAGTGTGTGTGTGTGTGTGTGTGTGTGTGTGTGTGTGTGTGTTTAAGCATCCTGGTCCTGCGAGGTGTGTGTGGAGGTAAGTCGTGTGAGTAGTGTCTCTGCATGTTCCAGATACTGAGCAGTTCTTCTCTTTACTGAACCTCTACGTTGTGGGTCTGGATCTCCTAGAGAGAGAGGAGGGGAGAGAGAGAGAGGAGGGGAGAGAGAGAGAGAGGAGGGGAGAGAGAGAGAGGAGGGGAGAGAGAGAGAGAGGAGGGGAGAGAGAGAGAGAGAAGGGGAGAGAGAGAGGAGGGGAGAAAGGGAGAGAGGGAGAGAGGAGGGGAGAAAGGGAGAGAGGGAGAGAGGAGGGGAGGGAGAGAGGGAGAGAGGAGGGGAGGGAGAGAGGAGGGGAGGGAGAGAGAGAGGAGGGGAGAGAGAGAGAGAGAGAAGGGGAGAGAGGGAGAGAGAGGAGGGGAGAGAGGGAGAGAGAGGAGGGGAGAGAGGGAGAGAGAGGAGGGGAGAGAGGGAGAGAGAGGAGGGGAGAGAGGGAGAGAGAGGAGGGGAGAGAGGGAGAGAGGGAGAGAGAGGAGGGGAGAGAGGGAGAGGGAGAGAGAGGAGGGGAGAGAGGGAGAGAGAGGAGGGGAGAGAGGGAGAGAGAGGAGGGGAGAGAGGGAGAGAGAGGAGGGGAGAGAGGGAGAGAGAGGAGGGGAGAGAGGGAGAGAGAGGAGGGGAGAGAGGGAGAGAGAGGAGGGGAGAGAGGGAGAGAGGGAGAGAGAGGAGGGGAGAGAGGGAGAGGGAGAGAGAGGAGGGGAGAGAGGGAGAGGGAGAGAGAGGAGGGGAGAGAGGGAGAGAGGGAGAGAGGAGGGGAGGGAGAGAGGAGGGGAGGGAGAGAGGGAGAGAGGAGGGGAGGGAGAGAGGGAGAGAGGAGGGGAGGGAGAGAGGGAGAGAGGAGGGGAGAGAGAGAGGAGGGGAGAGAGGGAGGGGAGAGAAGAGAGAGAGGAGGGGAGAGAGGGAGGGGAGAGAAGAGAGAAAGGAGGGGAGAGAGAGAGAGGGAGGGGAGAGAAGAGAGAGAGGGGGGAGGGAGGAGAGAGATAAAAATATAAGGACCTTAGATAGAGAAGTGAAAAGGGAGAGAGGAAGGTCCTCCCCCCTCTCCATTACCAATATAGTACCTACATGGGTCTCTCTAACCCACTCCTCCCTCTCTAGGACTGGGTTTAGCTCCTAGCAGAACTCTGCATACCAGGACTGGGTTTAGCTCCTAGAAGAACTCTGCATACTACAGCTGGGTTTAGCTCATAGCAGAACTCTGCATACTACAGCTGGGTTTAGCTCCTAGCAGAACTCTGCATACTACAGCTGGGTTTAGCTCCTAGCAGAACTCTGCATACTACAGCTGGGTTTAGCTCCTAACAGAACTCTGCATACTACAGCTGGGTTTAGCTCCTAGCAGAACTCTGCATACTACAGCTGGGTTTAGCTCCTAGCAGAACTCTGCATACTACAGCTGGGTTTAGCTCCTAGCAGAACTCTGCATACTTCAGCTGGGTTTAGCTCCTAGCAGAACTCTGCATACTAGAGCTGGGTTTAGCACCTAGCAGAACTCTGCATACTACAGCTGGGTTTAGCACCTAGCAGAACTCTGCATACTACAGCTGGGTTTAGCACCTAGCAGAACTCTGCATACTACAGCTGGGTTTAGCTCCTAGCAGAACTCTGCATACTAGGACTGGGTTTAGCTCCTAGCAGAACTCTGCATACTAGGACTGGGTTTAGCTCCTAACAGAACTCTGCATACTACAGCTGGGTTTAGCTCCTAGCAGAACTCTGCATACTAGGACTGGGTTTAGCTCCTAGCAGAACTCTGCATACTAGGACTGGGTTTAGCTCCTAACAGAACTCTGCATACTACAGCTGGGTTTAGCTCCTAGCAGAACTCTGCATACTACAGCTGGGTTTAGCTCCTAACAGAACTCTGCATACTAGGACTGGGTTTAGCTCCTAGCAGAACTCTGCATACTAGGACTGGGTTTAGCTCCTAACAGAACTCTGCATACTACAGCTGGGTTTAGCTCCTAGCAGAACTCTGCATACTACAGCTGGGTTTAGCACCTAGCAGAACTCTGCATACTACAGCTGGGTTTAGCTCCTAGCAGAACTCTGCATACTACAGCTGGGTTTAGCTCCTAGCAGAACTCTGCATACCAGGACTGGGTTTAGCTCCTAGAAGTGAATGTCTGAACTCCCTTAAAATAGTTTAGCTTGTGGCGCCGTAGCCAGTATACACTTCCTCAAAATAATCAGAATTGATGTTATTGCCGAGGAGTTCTTAGTCTGACTAACTAGGTGTAGTATTAGTCTGACTAACTAGGTGTAGTATTAGTCTGACTAACTAGGTGTAGTATTAGTCTGACTAACTAGGTGTAGTATTAGTCTGACTAACTAGGTGTAGTATTAGTCTGACTAACTAGGTGTAGTATTAGTCTGACTAACTAGGTGTAGTATTAGTCTGACTAACTAGGTGTAGTATTAGTCTGACTAACTAGGTGTAGTATTAGTCTGACTAACTAGGTGTAGTATTAGTCTGACTAACTAGGTGTAGTATTAGTCTGACTAACTAGGTGTAGTATTAGTCTGACTAACTAGGTGTAGTATTAGTCTGACTAACTAGGTGTAGTATTAGTCTGACTAACTAGGTGTAGTATTAGTCTGACTAACTAGGTGTAGTATTAGTCTGACTAACTAGGTGTAGTATTAGTCTGACTAACTAGGTGTAGTATTAAGTCTGACTAACTAGGTGTAGTATTAGTCTGACTAACTAGGTGTAGTATTAAGTCTGACTAACTAGGTGTAGTATTAGTCTGACTAACTAGGTGTAGTATTAAGTCTGACTAACTAGGTGTAGTATTAGTCTGACTAACTAGGTGTAGTATTAGTCTGACTAACTAGGTGTAGTATTAGTCTGACTAACTAGGTGTAGTATTAGTCTGACTAACTAGGTGTAGTATTAGTCTGACTAACTAGGTGTAGTATTAGTCTGACTAACTAGGTGTAGTATTAGTCTGACTAACTAGGTGTAGTATTAGTCTGACTAACTAGGTGTAGTATTAGTCTGACTAACTAGGTGTAGTATTAGTCTGACTAACTAGGTGTAGTATTAGTCTGACTAACTAGGTGTAGTATTAAGTCTGACTAACTAGGTGTAGTATTAGTCTGACTAACTAGGTGTAGTATTAGTCTGACTAACTAGGTGTAGTATTAGTCTGACTAACTAGGTGTAGTATTAGTCTGACTAACTAGGTGTAGTATTTCTGAATGAATAAGATGTGCATGAAAACCAGTTGTGCCTCGTTGAATCCCTACTGTTGACCAATCACAGGAAAAAATGGGCGTAGACTTCGACTAGCCAGCTCCTGCTTGTATCGAGATAAAACCGTGTGCATGAACAGCTGAAAAAAACAACAACGAACAAAACCTCCTCATAATATATGCACAAACTGTTTCAGATGGGAATGCCTTCAGCCTGTCCTCCGGTGAGAAGCATATCACCCTCACTCTCTCTCTATCCCTCGCTCATTCTTTCTCCATCCATCCCTCTCACTCTTTCCATCCCTCTCACTCTTTCCATCCCTCCATCCCTCCCTCCCTCTCATCATCCCATCTCACTCTCTCTCTCTCCCTCCCTCTCTCTCTCTCCATCCCTCCCTCACTCTCTATGCCTCCCCCACTCTCTATCCCTCCCTCACTCTCTATCCCTCCCTCACTCTCTATCCCTCCCCCACTCTCTATCCCTCCCTCACTCTCCATCCCTCCCTCTCTCCATCCCTCTCTATCACTATCCATCCCTCACTCTCCATCCTTCCTTCCCTCACTCTCCATCCTTCCCTCCCTCACTATCCATCCTTCCCTCCCTCACTCTCCATCCCTCCCTCACTCTCTCCATCCCCCACTCTCTCCATCCCCCACTTTCTCCATCATCCCTCTCACCTTTAACTCCAGTGATGAGTAAATCCACAGCTGTCTTGTATTTTTGTATGGCTGTACTGTACTCTCCCTCCTTCTCGCTTTCCATCGCAGCTGTGAGCTCATTGGCTGCCTGCTTCAGATAGCCCGCCTCCCCGCCGTCCGGATTGGTCAAGGGCAGCGACAGAAGTTCGGATTGGTCGTGTGATGCGCTCGGTTGGTCTGGGCAAGAGAAATTAGTAATGATAAAGAACAGGAAGAAAAGACAGATAGTCTGGGTGGCAATCTGATTAATTGTTCAGCAGTCTAATTGGTCAGCAGTCTAATTGGTCAGCAGTCTAATTGGTCAGCAGTCTAATTGGTCAGCAGTCTAATTGTTCAGCAGTCTTATGGGGGTAGAAGCTGTTAAGGGTGTATGTATGATATAGAGTGATAGTGTGATAGAGTGATAGTGTGATAGTGTGATAGAGAGTGATAGTGTGATAGAGAGTGATAGAGAGTGATAGTGTGATAGAGAGTGATAGTGTGATAGAGAGTGATAGTGTGATAGAGAGTGATAGTGTGATAGAGAGTGATAGTGTGATAGAGAGTGATAGTGTGATAGAGTGATGTGTGATAGAGAGTGATAGTGTGATAGAGAGTGATAGTGAGTGATAGTGTGATAGAGTTTTATTTTATTTATTTATTTCACCTTTATTTAACCAGGTAGGCTAGTTGAGAACAAGTTCTCATTTACAACTGTGACCTGGCCAAGATAAAGCAAAGCAGTTCGACACAAACAACAACACAGAGTTACACATGGAATAAAACAAACATACAGTCAATAACACAATAGAAAAGTCTATATACAGTGAGTCCAAATGTAGTAAAATTAGGGAGGTAAAGGCAATAAATAGGCCATAGTAGTTACAATTTAGCAAATGAACACTGGAGTGATAGATGTGCAGATGATGATGTGCAAGTAGAGATACTGGAATGCAAAAGAGCAAAAAAGTAAATAAAAACAATATGGGGATGAGGTAGGTAGATTGAATGGGCTATTTACAGATGGGCTATTTACAGATGGGCTATGTACAGCTGCAGCGATCAGTTATCTGCTCAGATAGCTGATGTTTAAAGTTAGTGAGGGAGATATAAGTATCCAACTTCAGCAATTTTTGCAATTCGTTCCAGTCATTGGCAGCAGAGAACTGGAAGGAAAGGCGGCCAAAGGAGGAGTTGGCTTTGGGGATGACCAGTGAGATATACCTGCTGGAGCGTGTGCTACGGGTGGGTGTTGTTATCGTGACCAGTGAGCTGAGATAAGGCGGAGCTTTCCCTAGCAAAGACTTATAGATGACCTGGAGCCAGTGGGTTTGGCGACGAAGATGACGCGAGGGCCAGCCGACGAGAGCATACAGGTCGCAGTGGTGGGTAGTTTTTGGGGCTTTGGTGACAAAATGGATGGCACTGTAATAGACTGCATCCAATTTGTTGAGTAGAGTGTTGGAAGCCATTTTGTAAATGACATCGCCGAAGTCGAGGATCGGTAGGATGGTCAGTTTTACGAGGGTATGTTTGGCAGCATGAGTGAAGGATGCTTTGTTGTGAAATAGGAAGCCAATTCTAGATTTGATTTTGGATTGGAGATGTTTAATGTGAGTCTGGAAGGAGAGTTTACAGTCTAACCAGACACCTAGGTATTTGTGCTTGTCCACCTATTCAGAGCCGTCCAGAGTAGTGATGCTGGACGGGCGGGCAGGTGCGGGCAGCGATCGGTTGAAGAGCATGCATTTAGTTTTACTTGTGTTTAAGAGCAATTGGAGGCCACGGAAGGAGAGTTGTATGGCATTGAAGCTCGTCTGGAGGTTAGTTAACACAGTGTCCAAAAAAGGGCCAGAGGTATACAGAATGGTGTCGTCTGCGTAGAGGTGGATCAGAGAATCACCAGCAGCAAGAGCGACATCGTTGAAATATACAGAGAAAATAATCAGCCCGAGAATTGAACCCTGTGGCACCCCCATAGAAACTGCCAGAGGTCCGGACAACTGATTTGACACACTGAACTCTGTCTGAGAAGTAGTTGGTGAACCAGGCGAGGCAGTCATTTGAGAAACCAAGGCTGTTGAGTCTGCCGATAAGATTATGGTGATTGACAGAGTCGAAAGCCTTGGCCAGGTCGATGAATACGGCTGCACAGTGATGTTTCTTATCGATGGCGGTTATGATATCGTTTAGAACCTTGAGCGTGGCTGAGGTACACCCATGACCAGCTCTGAAACCAGATTGCACAGCGAAGAAGGTATGGTGAGATTCGAAACGGTCAGTGATCTGTTTATTAACTTGGCTTTCGAAGACTTTAGAAAGGCAGGGCAGGATGGATATAGATCTGTAACAGTTCGGGTCTAGAGGCAGGGCAGGATAGATATAGGTCTGTAACAGTTTGAGTCTAGAGGCAGGGCAGGATGGATATAGGTCTGTAACAGTTTGAGTCTAGAGGCAGGGAAGGATTGATATAGGTCTGTAACAGTTTGGGTCTATGGTGTCACCCCCTTTGAAGAGGGGGATGACCGCGGCAGCTTTCCAATCTTTAGGAATCTCAGACGATACGAAAGAGAGGTTGAACAGACTGGTAATAGGGGTTGCAGATTGTCTAGCCAGCTAATTTGTATGGGTCCAGGTTTTGCTCTTTCAGAACATCCGCTATCTGGATTTGGGTGAAGGAGAAGCTGGGGAGGCTCGGGCAAGTAGCTGCGAGGGGTGCGGAGCTGTTGGCCGGGGTTGGGGTAGCCAGGAGGAAGCATGGCCAGCCGTAGAGAAATGTTTATTGAAATTCTCAATTATTGTGGATTTATCGGCGGTGACAGTGTTTCCTAGCCTCAGTGCTGTGGGCAGCTGGGAGGAGGTGCTCTTAATCTCCATGGACTTTAGTGTCCCAAAACCTTTTGGAGTTTGTGCTACAGGATGCAAATTTGTGTTTGAACTGTGTGTATTGGTTCCTGACTTCCCTGAACAGTTGCATATCACGGGGACTATTCGATGTTAGTGCAGTCCGCCACAGGATGTTTTTGTGCTGGTCGAGGGCAGTCAGGTCTGGAGAGAACCAAGTGCTATATCTGTTCCTGGTTCAACATTTATTGAATGGGGCATGCTTATTTAAGATGGTGAGGAAAGCACTTTTAAAGAACGACCAGGCATCCTCTACCGACGGGATGAGGTCAACATCCTTCCAGGGTACCCGGGCCAGGTCGATTAGAAAGGCCTGCTCGCTGAAGTGTTTTAGGGAGCGTTTGACAGTGATGAGGGGTGGTCGTTTGAACGCAAATTCTGAAGATCGATGGGGGGCGATCAATTCACATATGGTGTCCAGGGCACAGCTGGGAGCTGAGGGGGGTCTATAACAGGCGGCAACAGTGAGAGACTTATTTCTGGAGAGATGGATTTTTTAAATTAGTGTGATAGAGAGTGATAGTGTGATAGAGTGATAGAGCGTGTGATAGAGAGTGATAGTGTGATAGAGAGTGATAGAGCGTGTGATAGATAGTGATAGTGTGATAGAGAGTGATAGTGTGATAGAGTGATAGATAGTGATACTGTGATAGTGTGATAGATAGTGATAGTGTGATAGAGGGTGATAGTGTGATAGAGGGTGATAGTGTGATAGAGGGTGATAGAGCGTGTGATAGATCGTGATAGTGTGATAGAGAGTGATAGTGTGATATAGTGTGATAGATAGTGATAATGTGATAGAGAATGATAGTGTGATAGAGGGTGATAGTGTGATAGAGGGTGATAGAGCGTGTGATAGATCGTGATAGTGTGATAGAGAGTGATAGTGTGATAGAGGGTGATAGAGCGTGTGATAGATCGTGATAGTGTGATAGAGAGTGATAGTGTGATATAGTGTGATAGAGAGTGATAATGTGATAGAGAGTGATAGTGTGATATAGTGTGATAGAGAGTGATAATGTGATAGAGAGTGATAGTGTGATAGAGGGTGATAGTGTGATAGAGGGTGATAGAGCGTGTGATAGATCGTGATAGTGTGATAGAGAGTGATAGTGTGATATAGTGTGATAGATAGTGATAATGTGATAGAGAATGATAGATAGTGTGAGAGAGTGATAGAGAGTGTGATAGAGAATGATAGATAGTGTGAGAGTGATAGAGAGTGTGATAGAGAATGATAGTGTGATAGATATACTGTGATAGTGTGATAGATAGTGATAGTGTGATAGAGAGTGATAGTGTGATAGAGGGTGATAGAGCGTGTGATAGATCGTGATAGTGTGATAGAGAGTGATAGTGTGATATAGTGTGATCGATAGTGATAATGTGATAGAGAATGATAGTGTGATAGAGGGTGATAGTGTGATAGAGGGTGATAGAGCGTGTGATAGATCGTGATAGTGTGATAGAGAGTGATAGTGTGATATAGTGTGATAGATAGTGATAATGTGATAGAGAATGATAGATAGTGTGAGAGAGTGATAGAGAGTGTGATAGAGAATGATAGTGTGATAGATATACTGTGATAGTGTGATAGATAGTGATAGTGTGATAGAGAGTGATAGTGTGATAGAGGGTGATAGTGTGATAGAGAGTGATAGAGCGTGTGATAGATTGTGATAGTGTGATAGAGAGTGATAGTGTGATAGATAGTGATAGTGTGATAGAGAGTGTGATAGATAGTGATAGTGTGATAGAGAGTGTGATAGTGTGATAGAGAGTGATAGATAGTGTGATAGAGAGTGATAGTGTGATAGATAGTGATGGTGTGATAGACAGTGTGATAGAGAGTGATGGTGTGATAGACAGTGTGATAGACAGTGTGATAGAGAGTGATAGTGTGATAGACAGTGTGATAGACAGTGATAGTGTGATAGAGAGTGATAGTGTGAAAGAGAGTGATGGTGTGATAGACAGTGTGATAGAGAGTGATAGTGTGATAGATAGTGATGGTGTGATAGAGTGATAGTGTGATAGATAGTGATGGTGTGATAGACAGTGTGATAGAGAGTGATAGTGTGATAGAGAGTGTGATTGATAGTGTGATAGAGAGTGAGAGTGTGATAGATAGTGTGATTGATAGTGTGATAGACAGTGTGATAGACAGTGATAGTGTGATAGAGAGTGATAGTGTGAGAGAGAGTGTGATAGAGAGTGAGAGTGTGATAGAGAGTGTGATAGATAGAGTGATAGTGTGATAGATAGTGATAGATAGTGATGGTGTGATAGATAGTGATAGTGTGATAGATAGTGATAGATAGTGATGGTGTGATAGATAGTGTGATAGACAGTGTGATAGACAGTGTGATAGACAGTGTGATAGACAGTGATAGTGTGATAGAGAGTGTGATAGAGAGTGATAGTGTGAAAGAGAGTGATGGTGTGATAGACAGTGTGATAGAGAGTGATAGTGTGATAGATAGTGATGGTGTGATAGTGATAGTGTGATAGATAGTGATGGTGTGATAGACAGTGTGATAGAGAGTGATAGTGTGATAGAGAGTGTGATTGATAGTGTGATAGAGAGTGAGAGTGTGATAGATAGTGTGATAGACAGTGTGATAGACAGTGTGATAGACAGTGATAGACAGTGTGATAGAGAGTGTGATAGATAGTGAGAGTGTGATAGAGAGTGTGATAGATAGAGTGATAGTGTGATAGATAGTGATAGATAGTGATGGTGTGATAGACAGTGTGATAGAGAGTGATAGTGTGATAGAGAGTGTGATAGAGAGTGAGAGTGTGATAGAGAGTGTGATAGATAGAGTGATAGTGTGATAGATAGTGATAGATAGTGATGGTGTGATAGACAGTGTGATAGAGAGTGATAGTGTGATAGATAGTGATGGTGTGATAGAGAGTGATAGTGTGATAGATAGTGATGGTGTGGTAGACAGTGTGATAGACAGTGTGATAGAGTGTGATAGACAGTGTGATAGACAGTGTGATAGACAGTGTGATAGAGAGTGAGTGTAATTCCCCAGTCCCTATCGTGTCTCTGTGGTTTTGTAATGTTGCTGTTTCCGGTAACTGGATAAAAAGGGACATATCTGGGGTGGCACTTGATTGTAGTAGTGTGTGTGTGTGTGCGCGTGCGTGCGTGTGTGTGTGTGTCTGTGTATGTGTGTGTATGTGTGTATGTGTGTGTGTGTGTGTGTGTGTGTGTGTATATGTGTGTGTGCGTGCGTAACCTCTGACCTTCTTTAGCACAGGGGTCGAAGATGGCGAGGTCGTTGTCGGAGAGAGGAGGGGGCGGTACTTCCTCTGACGGCTCCTCCCGCATCACAGAATCGAACAGCGAATCAAACTCCTCTTGAGACTGTGATTGGTCTGTTCTGAGGACGCAGGGCCGGAACGGAGTGAGAACTAGGGAAGAGAAGCACGAATAACAGTAAAGCCACAGCAAGGCAAATGTCCAGGACACCACAGGACATTTTTTTATCATTTCGGCAGGAAGCCCTCGAAGTGGCTTCCTCTCCTCATCTCCTGTCGTTCATCTGCACGGATGTGAAAGAACAGGAACGCAGTGGGCTGTACTAGGGGGTTGACGGACCTCACAATACCGTGCTATCACAACACTCAGGTGCATATACAGTGCCTTGCGAAAGTATTCGGCCCCCTTGAACTTTGCGACCTTTTGCCACATTTCAGGCTTCAAACATAAAGATATAAAACTGTATTTTTTTGTGAAGAATCAACAACAAGTGGGACACAATCATGAAGTGGAACGACATTTATTGGATATTTCAAACTTTTTTAACAAATCAAAAACTGAAAAATTGGGCGTGCAAAATTATTCAGCCCCCTTAAGTTAATACTTTGTAGCGCCACCTTTTGCTGCGATTACAGCTGTAAGTCGCTGGCTCCATCCATCTTCCCATCAATTTTAACCATCTTCCCTGTCCCTGCTGAAGCAAAGCAGGCCCAAACCATGATGCTGCCACCACCATGTTTGACAGTGGGGATGGTGTGTTCAGGGTGATGAGCTGTGTTGCTTTTACGCCAAACATAACGTTTTTCCATTGTTGCCAAAAAGTTCAATTTTGGTTTCATCTGACCAGAGCACCTTCTTCCACATGTTTGGTGTGTCTCCCAGGTGGCTTGTGGCAAACTTTAAACAACACTTTTTATGGATATCTTTAAGAAATGGCTTTCTTCTTGCCACTCTTCCATAAAGGCCAGATTTGAGCTATCTTAATGTGAATGCACTAACTGTAAGTTGGAATAAGAGTCTGCTAAATTACTCAAATGTAAACGTTACTGTATAGATTGTTTTTCCACCATCACTAGGAAAGGGAAAGGGGGGGATACCTACTAAACACTGAAATGTGTTTTCCTGCATTTAACCCCCTGATTCAGAGAGGTGCGGGGTGGGGGCTGCCTTAATCAACATCCACGGCACCAGGGAACAGTGGGTTAACTGCCTTGTTCAGGGTTGCTGAATGACAGATTTTTACCTTGTCAGCTCAGGGATTCGATCCAGCTGGCCCAACGCCCTAACCACTAAGCTACCTGCTCTAACCACTAAGCTACCTGCTCTAACCACTAAGCTACCTGCTCTAACCACTAGGCTACCTGCTCTAACCACTAAGCTACCTGCTCTAACCACTAGGCTACCTGCTCTAACCACTAAGCTACCTGCTCTAACCACTAAGCTACCTGCTCTAACCACTAGGCTACCTGCTCTAACCACTAAGCTACCTGCTCTAACCACTAAGCTACCTGCTCTAACCACTAAGCTGCCTTCTCTAACCACTAAGCTGCCTTCTCTAACCACTAAGCTGCCTGCTCTAACCACTAAGCTACCTGCCTCTAACCACTAAGCTACCTGCTCTAACCACTAAGCTACCCGCTCTAACCACTAAGCTACCCGCTCTAACCACTAAGCTACCCGCTCTAACCACTAAGCTACCCGCTCTAACCACTAAGCTGCCTTCTCTAACCACTAAGCTGCCTGCTCTAACCACTAAGCTACCCGCTCTAACCACTAAGCTACCCGCTCTAACCACTAAGCTACCCGCTCTAACCACTAAGCTACCCGCTCTAACCACTAAGCTACCCGCTCCAATCACTAAGCTACCCGCTCTAACCACTAAGCTACCCGCTCTAACCACTAAGCTACCCGCTCTAACCACTAAGCTACCCGCTCTAACCACTAAGCTACCCGCTCTAACCACTAAGCTACCCGCTCTAACCACTAAGCTACCCGCTCTAACCACTAAGCTGCCTTCTCTAACCACTAAGCTGCCTGCTCTAACCACTAAGCTACCCGCTCTAACCACTAAGCTACCCGCTCTAACCACTAAGCTACCCGCTCTAACCACTAAGCTACCCGCTCTAACCACTAAGCTACCCGCTCCAATCACTAAGCTACCCGCTCTAACCACTAAGCTACCCGCTCTAACCACTAAGCTACCCGCTCTAACCACTAAGCTACCCGCTCTAACCACTAAGCTACCCGCTCCAATCACTAAGCTACCCGCTCTAACCACTAAGCTACCCGCTCTAACCACTAAGCTACCTGCTCTAACCACTAGGCTACCTGCCTCTAACCACTAGGCTACCTGCCTCTAACCACTAGGCTACCTGCTCTAACCACTAAGCTACCTGCCTCTAACCACTAAGCTACCTGCTCTAACCACTAGGCTACCTGCTCTAACCACTAAGCTACCTGCCTCTAACCACTAGGCTACCTGCTCTAACCACTAAGCTACCTGCCTCTAACCACTAAGCTACCCGCTCTAACCACTAAGCTACCCGCTCTAACCACTAAGCTACCTGCCTCTAACCACTAAGCTACCTGCTCTAACCACTAGGCTACCTGCCTCTAACCACTAGGCTACCTGCCTCTAACCACTAGGCTACCTGCCTCTAACCACTAGGCTACCTGCTCTAACCACTAAGCTACCTGCCTCTAACCACTAAGCTACCTGCTCTAACCACTAGGCTACCTGCTCTAACCACTAAGCTACCTAACCTCTAACCACTAGGCTACCTGCTCTAACCACTAAGCTACCTGCCTCTAACCACTAGGCTACCTGCTCTAACCACTAAGCTACCCGCTCTAACCACTAAGCTACCTGCCTCTAACCACTAAGCTACCTGCTCTAACCACTAAGCTACCCGCTCTAACCACTAAGCTACCCGCTCTAACCACTAAGCTACCCGCTCTAACCACTAAGCTACCCGCTCTAACCACTAAGCTGCCTTCTCTAACCACTAAGCTGCCTGCTCTAACCACTAAGCTACCCGCTCTAACCACTAAGCTACCCGCTCTAACCACTAAGCTACCCGCTCTAACCACTAAGCTACCCGCTCCAATCACTAAGCTACCCGCTCTAACCACTAAGCTACCCGCTCTAACCACTAAGCTACCCGCTCTAACCACTAAGCTACCTGCTCTAACCACTAGGCTACCTGCCTCTAACCACTAGGCTACCTGCCTCTAACCACTAGGCTACCTGCTCTAACCACTAAGCTACCTGCCTCTAACCACTAAGCTACCTGCTCTAACCACTAGGCTACCTGCTCTAACCACTAGGCTACCTGCTCTAACCACTAAGCTACCTGCCTCTAACCACTAGGCTACCTGCTCTAACCACTAAGCTACCTGCCTCTAACCACTAAGCTACCCGCTCTAACCACTAAGCTACCCGCTCTAACCACTAAGCTACCTGCCTCTAACCACTAAGCTACCTGCTCTAACCACTAGGCTACCTGCCTCTAACCACTAAGCTACCTGCCTCTAACCACTAGGCTACCTGCCTCTAACCACTAGGCTACCTGCTCTAACCACTAAGCTACCTGCCTCTAACCACTAAGCTACCTGCTCTAACCACTAGGCTACCTGCTCTAACCACTAAGCTACCTGCCTCTAACCACTAGGCTACCTGCTCTAACCACTAAGCTACCTGCTCTAACCACTAAGCTACCTGCCTCTAACCACTAAGCTACCTGCTCTAACCAGTTGATTTCCAGTTGATTGCAGAGAAAGTAGAGCAGAAAAGGAGGATGCTACTTTTGACTAAAGAGCTGCAGACTTTTCGTTTCTGCTGATTTCTACACTGAACAAACTACAACTCCCAACATGCATCGCACAGTTTGGGCTCGATCTGATTCATCTCTAGAGAAACTGTACAATGTGCACATTGATTTCAGAAGAAAACAGAATGAAAATGGCTTTAAAATAATTTAACCAACGTCTGTCAAAGAGTTGTTTAAAAAAAAAAGAAAAATATCTACGTTAAAAATCGCTCGGTGTGTTGTGCGTTTCTCTATGTTTCTTGTACCTCTGTCGTCTAGCTTCAGATCGCCGGGTACATCAGGAAGGTCCGTTAACTCTTCCTCCTCCTCCTCAGCTGTAGGTGTTACTGGAGTAGGACAACCCCCCATCTCACTGTAGGCCTCAGCTGCAACCTCAGGCTCGACTAGATCCGTGCCCAGTGAAAGACCCAGCTTCTGGGGTTGGATAGGGGCCTCGGTCCCCTCCTCCTCCGCCGCAGGTTCACAGTCTGAGCCTCGACGCTGTGGCAGGGGGATGAGGGGGGGAGGGAGGGGGGTGGAGGAGGAGAGAGGAGAGGGGTCTAACGGCCTGATCACCTCACCACCCTAGGGGAGAGGGGAGGGGGAGAGAGGGGTAGCGAGGGGAGGGAGATAGATGGGTAGAGAGAGGGGAGGGGGAGAGAGGGGGAGCGAGGGGAGGGGGAGAGATGGGTAGAGAGAGGGGTAGCGAGGGGAGGGAGATAGATGGGTAGAGAGAGGGGATGGGGAGAGGGGAGGGGTAGAGAGAGGGGATGGGGAGAGGGGAGGGGTAGAGAGAGGGGAGGGGGAGAGAGAAGGGATGGGGAGAGGGGAGGGGGAGAGAGAAGGTATGGGAGAGGGGATGGGGAGAGAGGGGTAGCGAGGGGAGGGAGATAGATGGGTAGAGAGAGGGGAGGGGGAGAGAGAGGGGAGAGGGAGAGAGAGGGGAGGGGGAGGGGAGGGAGAGAGGGGTAGAGAGATAGATGGTAGAGAGAGGGGTAGCGAGGGAAGGGAGATAGATGGGTAGAGAGAGGGGAGGAGGAGAGAGTGGGAGCGAGGGGAGGGGGAGACATGGGTAGAGAGAAGGGAGGAGGAGAGAGGGGGAGCGAGGGGAGGGGGAGACATGGGTAGAGAGAGGGGAGGAGGAGAGAGGGGGAGCGAGGGGAGGGGGAGACATGGGTAGAGAGAGGGGAGGAGGAGAGAGGGGAGGAGGAGAGAGGGGAGGAGGAGAGAGGGGGAGCGAGGGGAGGGGGAGACATGGGTAGAGAGAGGGGAGGAGGAGAGAGGGGGAGCGAGGGGAGGGGGAGACATGGGTAGAGAGAGTTTAGTTTACTAATTTGACAATTTTAGGGCATTTTTCACCCTGCCAGCTCCTATTAGTTCTATTGAGCACTGTGACACCAACTCGCCTTCCGAACGTTGTTGTACTATGTCACAATGGCAGCGTCTAGTTGGCAATGAGACCTGCTCTCCTTATTTATAGTTAAAATGTAAACAACAAACAAATACTCATGGAACTCTGAGGTTGTTTCCTGTAGGGAAATATAGGCATGACTGTCTATTTCGCCAAATATCTCACAGTGTGTATATTTGGATTTTTTGTTCAAGTCGGGCACCATTTTAATCAGGAGAATCTCCTCTTTGTAATGATGTAAGTCTGGGCAGCGAGCTCGGTTGTCATCGATCACTAGATCAGAAATAGTCAGAAGTTTTCATTTGTTCCACTACTTTCTCATTACGCAGTGTTGGGAAATAATCAGAATTAGGTAATTAAGATGTTTTATATTCAGCATATGTTTGTAAGTTACTTCTCTTCAGAATGTTTATTTTTGTATAATACTGTGGCGGAGTTGCAGTATCTGTTCTCTGTCAGGACTAAGTTGCTTGGGCCGCAGAGAGGGGAGAGGTCAAGCGTGTATCTCTTGGCTCCACAATGTCTGTGTGCCAGTCAGTGTGTCTCTGTGATCTGGTCAAGATAGGATGGATTTGATATATGCCTGTTGATATTTTTATTTTATTTATTTTTATTTCACCTTTATTTAACCAGGTAGGCTAGTTGAGAACACCTTTATTTAACCAGGTAGGCCAGTTGAGAACAAGTTCTCATTTACAACTGTGATCTGGCCAAGATAAAGCATAGCAGTGTGAACAGACAGCAACACAGAGTTACACTTGGAGTAAAACAAACATACAGTCAATAATACAGTATAAACAAGTCTATATACGATGTGAGCAAATGAGGTGAGATAAGGGAGGTAAAGGCAAAAAGGCCATGGTGGCAAAGTAAATACAATATAGCAAGTAAAACACTGGAATGGTAGATTTGCAGTGGAAGAATGTGCAAAGTAGAAATAAAAATAATGGGGTGCAAAGGAGCAAAATAAATAAATAAATAAAATACAGTAGGGAAAGAGGTAGTTGTTTGGGCTAAATTATAGGTGGACTATGTACAGGTGCAGTAATCTGTGAGCTGCTCTGACAGTTGGTGGAGGATTGGTTTATGGTTCTGAGTTTGAGAAAATAACATAGTTTAGGAGACAAAGCTGAACGATGAATTATGCCGATGCTGTCTTATCCTGTGTGTGTCTTTGCTATAAAGTATCTCAGTTGAAATGTGGAAGGGGCTCTCAGAGAATTCATTGAGAGACACTGAGTTACCTGAGAGTCACCGGATTGTGATAGAGCTGATATAATTAAAGATGGACTTTGATAACTAACTCTGACTTGTGTTGTGGTTTGCTCCCATGATTTGGTAAATACAGGAAATTTCCACGGCAGCAGACATGAGCACAGTTGACACCACCGGGGTGCGGATGTTAACTTTTTACACAAATTGTTTTTAA
This sequence comes from Oncorhynchus clarkii lewisi, assembly GCF_045791955.1. Taxonomy (NCBI): domain Eukaryota; kingdom Metazoa; phylum Chordata; class Actinopteri; order Salmoniformes; family Salmonidae; genus Oncorhynchus; species Oncorhynchus clarkii. The sequence continues at coordinate 8,143,069 of NC_092155.1, read as the reverse complement.
TCCCGTTTCGTCCGACGAACAGATTGATGTGGTAAAATAAAAACGGGATAAAATGTTTTTTTGTTGCCATGGCAACACGGAATTCTAAGCATCATAGAATCATAGAATGATTTTTAATCCTTGAGAAAACCAAGACATGGATGGTGTTCCCTTCAGAGGGAGAATGGGAAAGTAAAAAAAGATTTAGGTGCCTCTGAACAAGGTAAGTAGGTGCCAGGCGCACTGGTTTCTGTCAAGAACTGCAACGCTGCTTGGGTTTTTCCACGCTCAACAGTTTCCCATTTGTATCAAGAATGGTCCACCACCCAAAGGACATCTAACCAACTTGACACGATGGTGGGAAGAATTTGGAGTAAAACATGGGCCAGCATCCCTGTGGAACGTTTGACACCTTGTAGAGTCCATTCACCGACAAACTGAGGCTGTTCTGAGGGGAAAAGTGGAGGGGTGGGGGGGTGCAACTCAATATTAGGAAGGTGTTTGGTTTAGCACAATGTTTCCTCATTGTAAATAAGAATTTGTTCTTAACTGACTTTCCTGGTTAAATAAAAGGTTAAATAAAGGTTAAATAAAAGGTCAAATAAAGGTTAAATAAAGGTTAAATAAAAGGTTAAATAAAATGTTAAATAAAAGGTTAAATAAAGGTTAAATAAAATGTTAAATAAAGGTTAAATAAAGGTTAAATAAAAGGTTAAATAAAAGGTTAAATAAAGGTTAAATAAAGGTTAAATAAAAGGTTAAATAAAAGGTTAAATAAAGGTTAAATAAAAGGTTAAATAAAAGGTTAAATAAATGAAATACTCCAGCAGCAACCTGCTGAGGAGCAGCAGGAGAATTCACGCTCAAAATAGTCTCTGTACGTTGTGCACGTGTGCTAGTTGTGTTGGATACGTACGATACCTATAGACCGATAAACGTAACGATCAAATTGTGTTTCCAACGACTGGCACTTCCATCAATGAATAAAATGTTTTTTTTTTAACAATGGGACTTTTCTTATTTTTCTTCCTCCCTGTCATTTTGGCCGGTAATTGCCAGTTAACGGAAGGAATGTTTGGTTATTTCTATGTTTCTCACCCTAAAGAAGTCCTTAAGCTGAGGGCTGTTGTAGAGAGCAGGGATATTGGTGGTGAATAGTAGCATGACCTCAGCTGCACTCCTCCTCTCCTCGATCACCCCTTCATCAAACCTACCTGAGAGAGAGAGAGAGAGATGAACAATAATAATAAGTAGACTGACTGATTTACTAATTGATTGACTGATTCATTGATTAAAAGATGCAGTCCGGGATCTGAAGCACAACAAATTCGTAACATACTGTACGAATTGGTTTCGTAACATACGGTACGAATTGGTTTCGTAACATACTGTACGAATTGGTTTCGTAACATACTGTACGAATTGGTTTCGCAACATACTGTACGAATTGGTTTCGTAACATACGGTACGAATTGGTTTCGTAACATACTGTACGAATTGGTTTCGTAACATACTGTACGAATTGGTTTCGTAACATACTGTACGAATTACAAAACATTTTTGAAAAGATAAATAAATGAGGATGTAACATATCATACGAAAATGGAAAACTGTAGCACACAAAAAACAGAGACCCGTTTTGGCTCGAGCTACTGGCTGAAATGATGCAAAAGTTCTGGAGTATCACTTTAACTGGGTCATACCAAAGAGCTGAGCTCCAGGGAACGGAGGGAACTCCTCCTGTCTCCTGAACAGGTTTCTGTGTGTGTAGGACAGCTCTCCATGTAGCTTCTTCAGTTCACTGTACCTCCTCCATACTATCACCTCTTTGACGTCCTCTGGACGACGCTTGGAGACAAACTAGAGCGAGAGACAGGAAGAGAGAGAGAGACAGGAAGAGAGAGAGAGACAGGAAGAGAGAGAGACAGGAAGAGAGAGAGACAGGAAGAGAGAGACAGGAAGAGAGAGAGAGAGACAGGAAGAGAGAGAGAGAGAGAGAGAGAGAGAGAGAGAGAGAGAGAGAGAGAGACAGGAAGAGAGAGAGAGACAGGAAGAGAGAGAGAGACAGGAAGAGAGAGAGAGACAGGAAGAGAGGAGAGAGACAGGAAGAGAGAGAGAGAGAGAGAGAGGAAGGGATGGAGGGAGAAGAGGAGCGAAAGAAGCAAGAGGGAGAGAGAGACAGGGAGAGAGAGAGACAGGAAGAGAGGAGAGAGCGAGAGAGAGAGGAAGGGATGGAGGGAGAAGAGGAGCGAAGGAAGCAAGAGGGAGAGAGACAGGTGGAAGGAAAGGACAAGGGTAATTCATCAAAAGTAAACATAGTGATGTGTGTCCCGCATTTACATAGAATACATTTATAGTACGAACTTCCTGTTTTTATATTTAACTAGGCAAGTCATGGTACAAACATTATTAGTCACAGACAACAGCACAAAGGGCAAGGTAGAGACAACAACACATCACACGAAGCAGCCACGAGTGTCAGTAAGAGTGTCCATGATTGAGTCTTGGACTGTAGAGATACTACTGTCTCGTTTGAGTGGTTTTTGCTGGACATTCCAGTCTCTAGCTGCAGCGAACTGAAAAGAGGAGAGACCCAGGGATGTGTGTGTTTTGGGGACCTTTATCAGAATGTGACTGGCAGAACGGGTGTTGTACGTGGAGGATGAGGGCTGCAGTAGATATCTCAGATAGGGGGGAGTGAGGCCTAAGAGGGTTTTATAAATAAACATCAACCAGTGGGTCTTGTGATGGGTATACAGAGATGACCAGTTTACAGAGGAGTATAGAGTGCAGTGATGTGTCCTATAAGGAGCATTTGTGGCAAATCTGATGGCTGAATGGTAAAGAACTTCTAGCCGCCTGAGCACCCTTACCTGCCAATCTATAAATTATGCCTCCGTAATATAGCATGGGTAAGATGGTCATCTGAATCAGGGTTAGTTTGGCAGCTGGGGTGAAAGAGGAGCGATTACGATCGAGTAAACCCAAGTCTAGATTTAACCTTATCGTGCAGCTTGTATTAGTGCTGAGAGAAGGACAGTGCACCGTCTAGCCATACTCCCAAGTACTTGCATGAGGTGACTACCTCAAGCTCTAAACCCTCAGAGGTAGTAATCACACCGGTGGGGAGAGGGGCATTCTTCTTACCCGAAACACATGACCTCTGATTTTAAAGGTGTTCATAGGATAGGAGGATTTACATGCACAATACTATCAGCAATACTATCAGCAGCGAGAAGGCAAGTTGGAGGAGAAGGATGTGTGTAGAAAAGGAGGAGGTGGTATAACTACCCAAAGGGGTCAAGTCACGGGGGGTTCAATGCTGAAATCATGCAACGAATCACGAGTTCCCAACAATGCCCCTTTGGAATTGATTAGTGCTTGAGAGCAGGGATATTGGACCACTGTCTATTGAACACACACACACACACACACACACACACACACACATATATATATATATATATATATGCATTGTATAAGTCTATCCTGACACCCTGACATAAAGTATTTATTAGCTAGCTATAAACAAGACTATTGCTGACAGTCAAAACAATGCATTAAAATGGCTAACGCTAACCAGCTACATAGTGGCTGACGCTACTAAAATACAAGATAAAACGACTTGACAAACCGACCCTTGCGGTGACTTTATATTCCGTGTGTCCCTTCTCGTGGGTGCGTGGTTCTGTCACCGAGAAAAAACGGTAATAATCTTCTTTCTCTTTCTTCCGAGACATCGCCGTGTGGAAGTACAGATGTATACACTTGTGGTTGTCACTAATTACCACACGCACAAAGTCAAAATGGGTATATCGTAAAAATGAATAAAAACTAAAATGTACTTTTTGGTCTTAATGTATTGTTATAATTAGGCACAGGGTTAGCAGTGTGATTATGGTTAGGTTTAGAAATCAGATTGTAGAAATAGGCGGGATTTAGCAATAATGTTGACTTTGTGGCTGTGGTAACTAGTGACGACTCTAGCTTCCTGGTTGGTGGCGTAGTCTTTGCGTGACCAGTGACACTCTCTGCTGAAGGGAGATCTCGTCAGGTAAATTTAGCTCATAGTTGAGTTGACTTTTTTTTCTCAGAGATTCAACTTTTATATGAAAAGTTTACACTATACGCCTTTTATTGAATCTATGGATAAAAAAATATATATATAATACTGATAGGTTTAACATATGTTAACAATGTTATAAGGGGCATGTCTTATTTGACCATCTTCAATTACCATAAGTAACCCACAGGGGGCGCTATCTATCTTTTGTCACCAGCCGGTCAAGCAGATGTAATGACCCTATCATGAGCGAGAGAGAGATTATATTTCCCATGCCAATAAAGACCTTAAATTGACATTTAGAGAGAGAGATATGCTCTGGTCCCGGGCCTCTGTTCACAAACACAAACAGACCCCCACAGAGCCCCAGGACAGCAACACAACCAAATCATGAGAAAGCAAAAAGATAATTACTTGAGCAAACTGAGCAAACTAGAATGCTATTTGGCCCTAAACAGAGAGTACACAGCAGCAGAATACCTGACTACTGTGACTGACCCAAAATTAAGGAAAGCTTTGACTATGTACAGACTCAGTGAGCATAACCTTGCTATTGAGAAAGGCCGCCGTAGACAGACCTGGCTCTCAAGAGAAGACAGGCTATGTGCTCACTGCCCACAAAATGAGGTGGAAACTGAGCTGCACTTCCTAACCTCCTGCCCAATGTATGACCATATTAGAGACACATATTGCCCTCAGATTAAACAGACCCACAAAGAATTTGAAAACAAACTCAATTTTGATAAACTCCCATATCTACTGGGTGAAATTCCACAGTGTGACATCACAGCAGCAAGATTTGTGACCTGTTGCCACAACAAAAAGGGCAACCAGTGAAGAACAAACACCATCGTAAACACAACAAAAATGTTTATGTTATTTATTGTCCCTATTCTACTTTAAAACTATTTGCACATCGTTACAACACTGTATATAGATATAATATGACATTTGAAATGTCTTTATTATTTTGGAACTTGTGTTTGAGTGTATAATATTTACTGTTCACTTTTTGTTGTTCCAGTTCACTTTCTTTGGCAATGTAAACATATTTTTCCCATGCCAATAAAGCCCTTAAATTGAAATTGAGAGAGATGGAGAGAGATGGAGGAAGGTTAAACATGTCACCGATATGTAATGACCCAATCATCAAATCAAATAAAGCGTTATTTGTCACATGCGCCGAATACTACAGAATATTTACTAAAATAAACTAAATTTAAGAAAAAAAAGTAACCCAAGAAAATTACATTACAATGTAAATTGTTCGGGTGGCCATTTGATTAATTGTTCAGCAGTCTTATGGCTTGGAGGTAGAAGCTGTTAAGGAACCTTTTGGACCTAGACTTGGCGCTAGGACCAAATGGTCCCAGAAACTCTCGACCCGCTCCACTTCAGCCCCGTCGATGTTAACGGGGGCCTGTTCGGCCCGCCTCTTCCTGTAGTCCACGATCAGCTCCTTTGTCTTGCTCACGTTGAGGGAGAGGTTGTTGTCCTGGCACCACACTGCCAGGTCTCTGACCTCCTCCCTATAGGCCGTCTCATCGTTGTCTGTGGTCAGGCCTACCACTGTTGTGTCGTCAGCAAACTTAATGATGGTGCTGGAGTCGTGCTTGGCCACGCAGTCGTGGGTGAACAGGGAGTACAGGAGGGGACTAAGCATGCATCCCTGAGGGGCCCCAGTGTTGACGATCAGCGTGGCAGATGTGTTGTTACCTACTCTTATCACCTGGGGGTGGCCCGTCAGGAGGTCCAGGATCCAGTTGCAGAGAGAGGTGTTTAGTCCCAGGGTCCTTAGCTTAGTGATGAGCTTTGAGACCACTACGGTGGTTGAACATTTCACCAGCCTATCAGGTATTTGTAATGACCCTATCATGAGAAAGGGAGAGTAACCTGACAGAGATAATGGTTGTTAATGTTCAACCTCAGACAGAACAGCTGTGGGGTTACACAGTTAGTAGAGAGAGAGAGAAAGAGAGAGAGAGAGAGAGAGAGAGAGACAGAGAGACAGAGAGACGGTAGAGAAGGAATGGGAGAAGGAGAGAAGGGAGGGAGAGAGAGAGAGAGAGACGGTAGAGAAGGAAAGGGAGAAGGAGAGAAGGGAGGGAGAGAGAGAGAGAGAGACGGTAGAGAAGGAAGGGGAGAAGGAGAGAAGGGAGAGAGAGAGAGAGCGAGACAGAGAGAGAGAGAGAGAGAGAGAGAGAGAGAGAAATGTGAAGGTGAAGAAAAGGGAGAACCATCTCTACAGAGTGACATCAGTAAAGATGTGCTACTGTCCGAGCTGGTCTCAGAGCATTTTTGTATTATTTTGTTACTAAATCCGAAACACTCCCTTTACTACTTACTATATGTTAGGAATTCAAGCTAAGTGGCTAACGTTAGCTAGCTGGTTAATGTTAGCTAGGCTAGGGGTTAGGGTTAAGGTTAAGTTTAGGAGTTAGATTAGGGTTCGGGTTAGCTAAAAGGGTTAGGGGAAGGGTTAGCTAACATGCTAAGTAGTTGCAAAGTAGCTAAAAAGTACCAAGTAGTTGAAATTGCCAATGAACTAAAATGCTAAAGTTGTCTGTGAGTAGATTCAAACTCGCAACCTTTGTGTTATACACCCATCCACCCTGACGAGCCACCTTCATTTCCCTTTACCTTAAGTAACCATATGTAACCATACCAAACTCATTTCAGTATCCCGGATTTACATTTACTTTGTGAAGTCTAGTCTATGAGACCAGGCTGTACTGTCTCCCTTCTGCGTATTCATGCAGTGTCTGAGTTAGTTTATGTCTGTAGAATGATACACTCCAACAAATACTACACTACTGGAAATGAAGAGATTCCACCGATTCAACAGTAGCCTCACGTAGAGAACAGAACTCCAGAACACATTCTACAGTAGCCTCAGAGAACAGAAATCCAGAACACATTCTACAGTAGCCTCACGTAGAGAACAGAACTCCAGAACACATTCTACAGTAGCCTCAGGGAACAGAACTCCAGAACACATTCAACAGTAGCCTCAGAGAACAGAACTCCAGAACACATTCTACAGTAGCTACAGAGAACAGAACTCCAGAACACATTCTACAGTAGCCTCACGTAGAGAACAGAACTCCAGAACACATTCTACAGTGGCCTCAGAGAACAGAACTCCAGAACACATTCTACAGTAGCCTCACGTAGAGAACAGAACTCCAGAACACATTCTACAGTAGCCTCACTTAGAGAACAGAACTCCAGAACACATTCTACAGTAGCCATACTTAGAGAACAGAACTCCAGAACACATTCTACAGTAGCCTCACTTAGAGAACAGAACTCCAGAACACATTCTACAGTAGCCCCACGTAGAGAACAGAACTCCAGAACACATTCTACAGTAGCCTCAGAGAACAGAACTCCAGAACACATTCTACAGTAGCCCCACTTAGAGAACAGAACTCCAGAACACATTCTACAGTAGCCCCACTTAGAGAACAGAACTCCAGAACACATTCTACAGTAGCCTCACTTCGCGAACAGAACTCCAGAACACATTCTACAGTAGCCTCACTTAGAGAACAGAACTCCAGAACACATTCTACAGTAGCCTCAGAGAACAGAACTCCAGAACACATTCTACAGTAGCCCCACGTAGAGAACAGAACTCCAGAACACATTCTACAGTAGCCTCACGTAGAGAACAGAACTCCAGAACACATTCTACAGTAGCCTCACGTAGAGAACATAACTCCAGAACACATTCTACAGTAGCCCCACTTAGAGAACAGAACTCCAGAACACATTCTACAGTAGCCTCAGAGAACAGAACTCCAGAACACATTCTACAGAATTCTCACGTAGAGAAAATAACTCCAGAACACATTCTACAGTAGCCTCAGAGAACAGAACTCCAGAACACATTCTACAGTAGCCTCAGAGAACAGAACTCCAGAACACATTCTACAGTAGCCTCAGAGAACAGAACTCCAGAACACATTCTACAGTAGCCTCACTTAGAGAACAGAACTCCAGAACACATTCTACAGTAGCCTCACGTAGAGAACAGAACTCCAGAACACATTCTACAGTAGCCTCAGAGAGTAGAACTCCAGAACACATTCTACAGTAGCCTCACGTAGAGAACAGAACTCCAGAACACATTCTACAGTAGCCCCACTTAGAGAGAACTCCAGAACACATTCTACAGTAGCCCCACGTAGAGAACAGAACTCCAGAACACATTCTACAGTAGCCTCACGTAGAGAACAGAACTCCAGAACACATTCTACAGTAGCCTCACGTAGAGAACATAACTCCAGAACACATTCTACAGTAGCCCCACTTAGAGAACAGAACTCCAGAACACATTCTACAGTAGCCTCAGAGAACAGAACTCCAGAACACATTCTACAGAATTCTCACGTAGAGAAAATAACTCCAGAACACATTCTACAGTAGCCTCAGAGAACAGAACTCCAGAACACATTCTACAGTAGCCTCAGAGAACAGAACTCCAGAACACATTCTACAGTAGCCTCAGAGAACAGAACTCCAGAACACATTCTACAGTAGCCTCAGAGAACAGAACTCCAGAACACATTCTACAGTAGCCTCAGAGAACAGAACTCCAGAACACATTCTACAGTAGCCTCACGTAGAGAACAGAACTCCAGAACACATTCTACAGTAGCCCCACTTAGAGAACAGAACTCCAGAACACATTCTACAGTAGTCTCAGAGAGCAGAACTCCAGAACACATTCAACAGTAGCCCCACTTAGAGAACAGAACTCCAGAACACATTCTACAGTATCCTCACGTAGAGAACAGAACTCCAGAACACATTCTACAGTAGCCCCACTTAGAGAAAAGAACTCCAGAACACATTCTACAGTAGCCTCAGAGAGTAGAACTCCAGAACACATTCTACAGTAGCCTCACGTAGAGAACAGAACTCCAGAACACATTCTACAGAAGCCCCACTTAGAGAACAGAACTCCAGAACACATTCTACAGTAGTCTCAGAGAGCAGAACTCCAGAACACATTCAACAGTAGCCCCACTTAGAGAGCAGAACTCCAGAACACATTCTACAGTATCCTCACGTAGAGAACAGAACTCCAGAACACATTCTACAGTAGCCCCACTTAGAGAAAAGAACTCCAGAACACATCCTACAGTAGCCTCAGAGAGTAGAACTCCAGAACACATTCTACAGTAGCCCCACGTAGAGAACAGAACTCCAGAACACATTCTACAGTAGCCTCACGTAGAGAACAGAACTCCAGAACACATTCTACAGTAGCCCCACTTAGAGAAAAGAACTCCAGAACACATTCTACAGTAGCCTCAGAGAACAGAACTCCAGAACATATTCTACAGTAGCCCCACACAGAGAACAGAACTCCAGAACACATTCTACAGTAGCCTCACGTAGAGAACAGAACTCCAGAACACATTCTACAGTAGCCCCACTTAGAGAACAGAACTCCAGAACACATTCTACAGTAGCCTCAGAGAACAGAACTCCAGAACACATTCTACAGTATTCTCACATAGAGAAAATAACTCCAGAACACATTCTACAGTAGCCTCAGAGAACAGAACTCCAGAACACATTCTACAGTAGCTATAGAGAACAGAACTCCAGAACACATTCTACAGTAGCCTCAGAGAACAGAACTCCAGAACACATTCTACAGTAGCTACAGAGAACAGAACTCCAGAACACATTCTACAGTAGCCTCAGAGAACAGAACTCCAGAACACATTCTACAGTAGCCTCAGAGAACAGAACTCCAGAACACATTCTACAGTAGCCTCAGAGAACAGAACTCCAGAACACATTCTACAGTAGCCTCACTTAGAGAACAGAACTCCAGAACACATTCTACAGTAGCCTCACTTAAAGAATAGAACTCCAGAACACATTCTACAGTAGCCTCAGAGAACAGAACTCCAGAACACATTCTACAGTAGCCTCAGAGAACAGAACTCCAGAACACATTCTACAGTAGCCTCACTTAAAGAATAGAACTCCAGAACACATTCTACAGTAGCCTCAGAGAACAGAACTCCAGAACACATTCTACAGTAGCCTCAGAGAACAGAACTCCAGAAGACATTCTACAGTAGCCTCAGAGAACAGAACTCCAGAACACATTCTACAGTAGCCTCAGAGAACAGAACTCCAGAACACATTCTACAGTAGCCTCACTTAAAGAAAATAACTCCAGAACACATTCTACAGTAGCCTCAGAGAACAGAACTCCAGAACACATTCTACAGTAGCTACAGAGAACAGAACTCCAGAACACATTCTACAGTAGCCTCACGTAGAGAACAGAACTCCAGAACACATTCTACAGTAGCTACAGAGAACAGAACTCCATAACACATTCTACAGTAGCTACAGAGAACAGAACTCCAGAACACATTCTACAGTAGCCTCACTTAAAGAAAAGAACTCCAGAACACATTCTACAGTAGCTACAGAGAACAGAACTCCATAACACATTCTACAGTAGCTACAGAGAACAGAACTCCAGAACACATTCTACAGTAGCCTCAGAGACCAGAACTCCAGAACACATTCTACAGTAGCCTCAGAGAACAGAACTCCATAACACATTCTACAGTAGCTACAGAGAACAGAACTCCAGAACACATTCTACAGTAGCCTCAGAGAACAGAACTCCAGAACACATTCTACAGTAGCTTCAGAGAGCAGAACTCCATAACACATTCTACAGTAGCTTCAGAGAGCAGAACTCCAGAACACATTCTACAGTAGCCTCAGAGAACAGAACTCCAGAACACATTCTATAGTAGCTACAGAGAGCAGAACTCCAGAACACATTCTACAGTAGCCTCAGAGAACGTAACTCCAGAACACATTCTATAGTAGCTACAGAGAGCAGAACTCCAGAACACATTCTACAGTAGCCTCAGAGAACAGAACTCCAGAACACATTCTACAGTAGCTTCAGAGAGCAGAACTCCAGAACACATTCTACAGTAGCTTCAGAGAGCAGAACTCCAGAACACATTCTACAGTAGCCTCAGAGAACAGAACTCCAGAACACATTCTATAGTAGCTACAGAGAGCAGAACTCCAGAACACATTCTATAGTCGCTACAGAGAACAGAACTCCAGAACACATTCTACAGTAGCCTCAGAGAACAGAACTCCAGAACACATTCTACAGTAGCCTCAGAGAACAGAACTCCAGAACACATTCTACAGTAGCCTCAGAGAACAGAACTCCAGAACACATTCTACAGTAGCCTCACTTAGAGAACAGAACTCCAGAACACATTCTACAGTAGCCTCAGAGAACAGAACTCCAGAACACATTCTACAGTAGCCTCAGAGAACAGAACTCCAGAACACATTCTACAGTAGCCTCAGAGAACAGAACTCCAGAACACATTCTACAGTAGCCTCACTTAAAGAATAGAACTCCAGGACACATTCTACAGTAGCCTCAGAGAACAGAACTCCAGAACACATTCTACAGTAGCCTCACGTAGAGAACAGAACTCCAGAACACATTCTACAGTGGCCTCAGAGAACAGAACTCCAGAACACATTCTACAGTAGCCTCACGTAGAGAACAGAACTCCAGAACACATTCTACAGTAGCCTCACTTAGAGAACAGAACTCCAGAACACATTCTACAGTAGCCATACTTAGAGAACAGAACTCCAGAACACATTCTACAGTAGCCTCACTTAGAGAACAGAACTCCAGAACACATTCTACAGTAGCCCCACGTAGAGAACAGAACTCCAGAACACATTCTACAGTAGCCTCAGAGAACAGAACTCCAGAACACATTCTACAGAATTCTCACGTAGAGAAAATAACTCCAGAACACATTCTACAGTAGCCTCAGAGAACAGAACTCCAGAACACATTCTACAGTAGCCTCAGAGAACAGAACTCCAGAACACATTCTACAGTAGCCTCAGAGAACAGAACTCCAGAACACATTCTACAGTAGCCTCACTTAGAGAACAGAACTCCAGAACACATTCTACAGTAGCCTCACGTAGAGAACAGAACTCCAGAACACATTCTACAGTAGCCTCAGAGAGTAGAACTCCAGAACACATTCTACAGTAGCCTCACGTAGAGAACAGAACTCCAGAACACATTCTACAGTAGCCCCACTTAGAGAGAACTCCAGAACACATTCTACAGTAGCCCCACGTAGAGAACAGAACTCCAGAACACATTCTACAGTAGCCTCACGTAGAGAACAGAACTCCAGAACACATTCTACAGTAGCCTCACGTAGAGAACATAACTCCAGAACACATTCTACAGTAGCCCCACTTAGAGAACAGAACTCCAGAACACATTCTACAGTAGCCTCAGAGAACAGAACTCCAGAACACATTCTACAGAATTCTCACGTAGAGAAAATAACTCCAGAACACATTCTACAGTAGCCTCAGAGAACAGAACTCCAGAACACATTCTACAGTAGCCTCAGAGAACAGAACTCCAGAACACATTCTACAGTAGCCTCAGAGAACAGAACTCCAGAACACATTCTACAGTAGCCTCAGAGAACAGAACTCCAGAACACATTCTACAGTAGCCTCAGAGAACAGAACTCCAGAACACATTCTACAGTAGCCTCACGTAGAGAACAGAACTCCAGAACACATTCTACAGTAGCCCCACTTAGAGAACAGAACTCCAGAACACATTCTACAGTAGTCTCAGAGAGCAGAACTCCAGAACACATTCAACAGTAGCCCCACTTAGAGAACAGAACTCCAGAACACATTCTACAGTATCCTCACGTAGAGAACAGAACTCCAGAACACATTCTACAGTAGCCCCACTTAGAGAAAAGAACTCCAGAACACATTCTACAGTAGCCTCAGAGAGTAGAACTCCAGAACACATTCTACAGTAGCCTCACGTAGAGAACAGAACTCCAGAACACATTCTACAGAAGCCCCACTTAGAGAACAGAACTCCAGAACACATTCTACAGTAGTCTCAGAGAGCAGAACTCCAGAACACATTCAACAGTAGCCCCACTTAGAGAGCAGAACTCCAGAACACATTCTACAGTATCCTCACGTAGAGAACAGAACTCCAGAACACATTCTACAGTAGCCCCACTTAGAGAAAAGAACTCCAGAACACATCCTACAGTAGCCTCAGAGAGTAGAACTCCAGAACACATTCTACAGTAGCCCCACGTAGAGAACAGAACTCCAGAACACATTCTACAGTAGCCTCACGTAGAGAACAGAACTCCAGAACACATTCTACAGTAGCCCCACTTAGAGAAAAGAACTCCAGAACACATTCTACAGTAGCCTCAGAGAACAGAACTCCAGAACATATTCTACAGTAGCCCCACACAGAGAACAGAACTCCAGAACACATTCTACAGTAGCCTCACGTAGAGAACAGAACTCCAGAACACATTCTACAGTAGCCCCACTTAGAGAACAGAACTCCAGAACACATTCTACAGTAGCCTCAGAGAACAGAACTCCAGAACACATTCTACAGTATTCTCACATAGAGAAAATAACTCCAGAACACATTCTACAGTAGCCTCAGAGAACAGAACTCCAGAACACATTCTACAGTAGCTATAGAGAACAGAACTCCAGAACACATTCTACAGTAGCCTCAGAGAACAGAACTCCAGAACACATTCTACAGTAGCTACAGAGAACAGAACTCCAGAACACATTCTACAGTAGCCTCAGAGAACAGAACTCCAGAACACATTCTACAGTAGCCTCAGAGAACAGAACTCCAGAACACATTCTACAGTAGCCTCAGAGAACAGAACTCCAGAACACATTCTACAGTAGCCTCACTTAGAGAACAGAACTCCAGAACACATTCTACAGTAGCCTCACTTAAAGAATAGAACTCCAGAACACATTCTACAGTAGCCTCAGAGAACAGAACTCCAGAACACATTCTACAGTAGCCTCAGAGAACAGAACTCCAGAACACATTCTACAGTAGCCTCACTTAAAGAATAGAACTCCAGAACACATTCTACAGTAGCCTCAGAGAACAGAACTCCAGAACACATTCTACAGTAGCCTCAGAGAACAGGACTCCAGAAGACATTCTACAGTAGCCTCAGAGAACAGAACTCCAGAACACATTCTACAGTAGCCTCAGAGAACAGAACTCCAGAACACATTCTACAGTAGCCTCACTTAAAGAAAATAACTCCAGAACACATTCTACAGTAGCCTCAGAGAACAGAACTCCAGAACACATTCTACAGTAGCTACAGAGAACAGAACTCCAGAACACATTCTACAGTAGCCTCACGTAGAGAACAGAACTCCAGAACACATTCTACAGTAGCTACAGAGAACAGAACTCCATAACACATTCTACAGTAGCTACAGAGAACAGAACTCCAGAACACATTCTACAGTAGCCTCACTTAAAGAAAAGAACTCCAGAACACATTCTACAGTAGCTACAGAGAACAGAACTCCATAACACATTCTACAGTAGCTACAGAGAACAGAACTCCAGAACACATTCTACAGTAGCCTCAGAGACCAGAACTCCAGAACACATTCTACAGTAGCCTCAGAGAACAGAACTCCATAACACATTCTACAGTAGCTACAGAGAACAGAACTCCAGAACACATTCTACAGTAGCCTCAGAGAACAGAACTCCAGAACACATTCTACAGTAGCTTCAGAGAGCAGAACTCCATAACACATTCTACAGTAGCTTCAGAGAGCAGAACTCCAGAACACATTCTACAGTAGCCTCAGAGAACAGAACTCCAGAACACATTCTATAGTAGCTACAGAGAGCAGAACTCCAGAACACATTCTACAGTAGCCTCAGAGAACGTAACTCCAGAACACATTCTATAGTAGCTACAGAGAGCAGAACTCCAGAACACATTCTACAGTAGCCTCAGAGAACAGAACTCCAGAACACATTCTACAGTAGCTTCAGAGAGCAGAACTCCAGAACACATTCTACAGTAGCTTCAGAGAGCAGAACTCCAGAACACATTCTACAGTAGCCTCAGAGAACAGAACTCCAGAACACATTCTATAGTAGCTACAGAGAGCAGAACTCCAGAACACATTCTATAGTCGCTACAGAGAACAGAACTCCAGAACACATTCTACAGTAGCCTCAGAGAACAGAACTCCAGAACACATTCTACAGTAGCCTCAGAGAACAGAACTCCAGAACACATTCTACAGTAGCCTCAGAGAACAGAACTCCAGAACACATTCTACAGTAGCCTCACTTAGAGAACAGAACTCCAGAACACATTCTACAGTAGCCTCAGAGAACAGAACTCCAGAACACATTCTACAGTAGCCTCAGAGAACAGAACTCCAGAACACATTCTACAGTAGCCTCAGAGAACAGAACTCCAGAACACATTCTACAGTAGCCTCACTTAAAGAATAGAACTCCAGAACACATTCTACAGTAGCCTCAGAGAACAGAACTCCAGAACACATTCTACAGTAGCCTCACGTAGAGAACAGAACTCCAGAACACATTCTACAGTAGCCTCAGAGAACAGAACTCCAGAACACATTCTACAGTAGCCTCAGAGAACAGAACTCCAGAAGACATTCTACAGTAGCCTCAGAGAACAGAACTCCAGAACACATTCTACAGTAGCCTCAGAGAACAGAACTCCAGAACACATTCTACAGTAGCCTCACTTAAAGAAAAGAACTACAGAACACATTCTACAGTAGCCTCAGAGAACAGAACTCCAGAACACATTCTACAGTAGCCTCACTTAAAGAAAAGAACTCCAGAACACATTCTACAGTAGCTACAGAGAACAGAACTCCATAACACATTCTACAGTAGCTACAGAGAACAGAACTCCAGAACACATTCTACAGTAGCCTCAGAGACCAGAACTCCAGAACACATTCTACAGTAGCCTCAGAGAACAGAACTCCATAACACATTCTACAGTAGCTACAGAGAACAGAACTCCAGAACACATTCTACAGTAGCCTCAGAGAACAGAACTCCAGAACACATTCTACAGTAGCTTCAGAGAGCAGAACTCCAGAACACATTCTACAGTAGCTTCAGAGAGCAGAACTCCAGAACACATTCTACAGTAGCCTCAGAGAACAGAACTCCAGAACACATTCTATAGTAGCTACAGAGAGCAGAACTCCAGAACACATTCTACAGTAGCCTCAGAGAACATAACTCCAGAACACATTCTATAGTAGCTACAGAGAGCAGAACTCCAGAACACATTCTACAGTAGCCTCAGAGAACAGAACTCCAGAACACATTCTACAGTAGCTTCAGAGAGCAGAACTCCAGAACACATTCTACAGTAGCTTCAGAGAGCAGAACTCCAGAACACATTCTACAGTAGCCTCAGAGAACAGAACTCCAGAACACATTCTATAGTAGCTACAGAGAGCAGAACTCCAGAACACATTCTATAGTCGCTACAGAGAACAGAACTCCAGAACACATTCTACAGTAGCCTCAGAGAACAGAACTCCAGAACACATTCTACAGTAGCCTCAGAGAACAGAACTCCAGAACACATTCTACAGTAGCCTCAGAGAACAGAACTCCAGAACACATTCTACAGTAGCCTCACTTAGAGAACAGAACTCCAGAACACATTCTACAGTAGCCTCAGAGAACAGAACTCCAGAACACATTCTACAGTAGCCTCAGAGAACAGAACTCCAGAACACATTCTACAGTAGCCTCAGAGAACAGAACTCCAGAACACATTCTACAGTAGCCTCACTTAAAGAATAGAACTCCAGAACACATTCTACAGTAGCCTCAGAGAACAGAACTCCAGAACACATTCTACAGTAGCCTCAGAGAACAGAACTCCAGAAGACATTCTACAGTAGCCTCAGAGAACAGAACTCCAGAACACATTCTACAGTAGCCTCAGAGAACAGAACTCCAGAACACATTCTACAGTTGCCTCACTTAAAGAAAAGAACTCCAGAACACATTCTACAGTAGCTACAGAGAACAGAACTCCAGAAGACATTCTACAGTAGCTACAGAGAACAGAACTCCAGAAGACATTCTACAGTAGCCTCACGTAGAGAACAGAACTCCAGAACACATTCTACAGTAGCCTCAGAGAACAGAACTCCAGAACACATTCTACAGTAGCCTCAGAGAACAGAACTCCAGAAGACATTCTACAGTAGCCTCAGAGAACAGAACTCCAGAACACATTCTACAGTAGCCTCAGAGAACAGAACTCCAGAACACATTCTACAGTAGCCTCACTTAAAGAAAAGAACTACAGAACACATTCTACAGTAGACTCAGAGAACAGAACTCCAGAACACATTCTACAGTAGCCTCACTTAAAGAAAAGAACTCCAGAACACATTCTACAGTAGCTACAGAGAACAGAACTCCAGAACACATTCTACAGTAGCTACAGAGAACAGAACTCCAGAACACATTCTACAGTAGCCTCAGAGACCAGAACTCCAGAACACATTCTACAGTAGCCTCAGAGAACAGAACTCCATAACACATTCTACAGTAGCTACAGAGAACAGAACTCCAGAACACATTCTACAGTAGCCTCAGAGAACAGAACTCCAGAACACATTCTACAGTAGCTTCAGAGAGCAGAACTCCAGAACACATTCTACAGTAGCTTCAGAGAGCAGAACTCCAGAACACATTCTACAGTAGCCTCAGAGAACAGAACTCCAGAACACATTCTATAGTAGCTACAGAGAGCAGAACTCCAGAACACATTCTACAGTAGCCTCAGAGAACATAACTCCAGAACACATTCTATAGTAGCTACAGAGAGCAGAACTCCAGAACACATTCTACAGTAGCCTCAGAGAACAGAACTCCAGAACACATTCTACAGTAGCTTCAGAGAGCAGAACTCCAGAACACATTCTACAGTAGCTTCAGAGAGCAGAACTCCAGAACACATTCTACAGTAGCCTCAGAGAACAGAACTCCAGAACACATTCTATAGTAGCTACAGAGAGCAGAACTCCAGAACACATTCTATAGTCGCTACAGAGAACAGAACTCCAGAACACATTCTACAGTAGCCTCAGAGAACAGAACTCCAGAACACATTCTACAGTAGCCTCAGAGAACAGAACTCCAGAACACATTCTACAGTAGCCTCAGAGAACAGAACTCCAGAACACATTCTACAGTAGCCTCACTTAGAGAACAGAACTCCAGAACACATTCTACAGTAGCCTCAGAGAACAGAACTCCAGAACACATTCTACAGTAGCCTCAGAGAACAGAACTCCAGAACACATTCTACAGTAGCCTCAGAGAACAGAACTCCAGAACACATTCTACAGTAGCCTCACTTAAAGAATAGAACTCCAGAACACATTCTACAGTAGCCTCAGAGAACAGAACTCCAGAACACATTCTACAGTAGCCTCACGTAGAGAACAGAACTCCAGAACACATTCTACAGTAGCCTCAGAGAACAGAACTCCAGAACACATTCTACAGTAGCCTCAGAGAACAGAACTCCAGAAGACATTCTACAGTAGCCTCAGAGAACAGAACTCCAGAACACATTCTACAGTAGCCTCAGAGAACAGAACTCCAGAACACATTCTACAGTAGCCTCACTTAAAGAAAAGAACTACAGAACACATTCTACAGTAGCCTCAGAGAACAGAACTCCAGAACACATTCTACAGTAGCCTCACTTAAAGAAAAGAACTCCAGAACACATTCTACAGTAGCTACAGAGAACAGAACTCCATAACACATTCTACAGTAGCTACAGAGAACAGAACTCCAGAACACATTCTACAGTAGCCTCAGAGACCAGAACTCCAGAACACATTCTACAGTAGCCTCAGAGAACAGAACTCCATAACACATTCTACAGTAGCTACAGAGAACAGAACTCCAGAACACATTCTACAGTAGCCTCAGAGAACAGAACTCCAGAACACATTCTACAGTAGCTTCAGAGAGCAGAACTCCAGAACACATTCTACAGTAGCTTCAGAGAGCAGAACTCCAGAACACATTCTACAGTAGCCTCAGAGAACAGAACTCCAGAACACATTCTATAGTAGCTACAGAGAGCAGAACTCCAGAACACATTCTACAGTAGCCTCAGAGAACAGAACTCCAGAACACATTCTACAGTAGCTTCAGAGAGCAGAACTCCAGAACACATTCTACAGTAGCTTCAGAGAGCAGAACTCCAGAACACATTCTACAGTAGCCTCAGAGAACAGAACTCCAGAACACATTCTATAGTAGCTACAGAGAGCAGAACTCCAGAACACATTCTATAGTCGCTACAGAGAACAGAACTCCAGAACACATTCTACAGTAGCCTCAGAGAACAGAACTCCAGAACACATTCTACAGTAGCCTCACTTAAAGAAAAGAACTACAGAACACATTCTACAGTAGACTCAGAGAACAGAACTCCAGAACACATTCTACAGTAGCCTCACTTAAAGAAAAGAACTCCAGAACACATTCTACAGTAGCTACAGAGAACAGAACTCCAGAACACATTCTACAGTAGCTACAGAGAACAGAACTCCAGAACACATTCTACAGTAGCCTCAGAGACCAGAACTCCAGAACACATTCTACAGTAGCCTCAGAGAACAGAACTCCATAACACATTCTACAGTAGCTACAGAGAACAGAACTCCAGAACACATTCTACAGTAGCCTCAGAGAACAGAACTCCAGAACACATTCTACAGTAGCTTCAGAGAGCAGAACTCCAGAACACATTCTACAGTAGCTTCAGAGAGCAGAACTCCAGAACACATTCTACAGTAGCCTCAGAGAACAGAACTCCAGAACACATTCTATAGTAGCTACAGAGAGCAGAACTCCAGAACACATTCTACAGTAGCCTCAGAGAACATAACTCCAGAACACATTCTATAGTAGCTACAGAGAGCAGAACTCCAGAACACATTCTACAGTAGCCTCAGAGAACAGAACTCCAGAACACATTCTACAGTAGCTTCAGAGAGCAGAACTCCAGAACACATTCTACAGTAGCTTCAGAGAGCAGAACTCCAGAACACATTCTACAGTAGCCTCAGAGAACAGAACTCCAGAACACATTCTATAGTAGCTACAGAGAGCAGAACTCCAGAACACATTCTATAGTCGCTACAGAGAACAGAACTCCAGAACACATTCTACAGTAGCCTCAGAGAACAGAACTCCAGAACACATTCTACAGTAGCCTCAGAGAACAGAACTCCAGAACACATTCTACAGTAGCCTCAGAGAACAGAACTCCAGAACACATTCTACAGTAGCCTCACTTAGAGAACAGAACTCCAGAACACATTCTACAGTAGCCTCAGAGAACAGAACTCCAGAACACATTCTACAGTAGCCTCAGAGAACAGAACTCCAGAACACATTCTACAGTAGCCTCAGAGAACAGAACTCCAGAACACATTCTACAGTAGCCTCACTTAAAGAATAGAACTCCAGAACACATTCTACAGTAGCCTCAGAGAACAGAACTCCAGAACACATTCTACAGTAGCCTCACGTAGAGAACAGAACTCCAGAACACATTCTACAGTAGCCTCAGAGAACAGAACTCCAGAACACATTCTACAGTAGCCTCAGAGAACAGAACTCCAGAAGACATTCTACAGTAGCCTCAGAGAACAGAACTCCAGAACACATTCTACAGTAGCCTCAGAGAACAGAACTCCAGAACACATTCTACAGTAGCCTCACTTAAAGAAAAGAACTACAGAACACATTCTACAGTAGCCTCAGAGAACAGAACTCCAGAACACATTCTACAGTAGCCTCACTTAAAGAAAAGAACTCCAGAACACATTCTACAGTAGCTACAGAGAACAGAACTCCATAACACATTCTACAGTAGCTACAGAGAACAGAACTCCAGAACACATTCTACAGTAGCCTCAGAGACCAGAACTCCAGAACACATTCTACAGTAGCCTCAGAGAACAGAACTCCATAACACATTCTACAGTAGCTACAGAGAACAGAACTCCAGAACACATTCTACAGTAGCCTCAGAGAACAGAACTCCAGAACACATTCTACAGTAGCTTCAGAGAGCAGAACTCCAGAACACATTCTACAGTAGCTTCAGAGAGCAGAACTCCAGAACACATTCTACAGTAGCCTCAGAGAACAGAACTCCAGAACACATTCTATAGTAGCTACAGAGAGCAGAACTCCAGAACACATTCTACAGTAGCCTCAGAGAACAGAACTCCAGAACACATTCTACAGTAGCTTCAGAGAGCAGAACTCCAGAACACATTCTACAGTAGCTTCAGAGAGCAGAACTCCAGAACACATTCTACAGTAGCCTCAGAGAACAGAACTCCAGAACACATTCTATAGTAGCTACAGAGAGCAGAACTCCAGAACACATTCTATAGTCGCTAC
>NC_092155.1:8069093-8114093 GCF_045791955.1 Oncorhynchus clarkii lewisi | reverse complement strand
CCTGTCTCTGATGGTCCATGTACAGCTTCATATCCTGTCTCTAATAGTCCATGTACAGCTTCATATCCTGTCTCTGATGGTCCATGTACAGCTTCATATCCTGTCTCTGATGGTCCATGTACAGCTTCATATCCTGTCTCTCCATGTACAGCTTCATATCCTGTCTCTAATAGTCCATGTACATCTTCATATCCTGTCTCTGATGGTCCATGTACAGCTTCATATCCTGTCTCTCCATGTACAGCTTCATATCCTGTCTCTGATGTTCCATGTACAGCTTCATATCCTGTCTCTGATGGTCAATGTTGCATACCGACTGTGTAACTGAACAGACACCAACAATAGAACACAGACTGTAACTGAAGTATTGATCAGTAGAATCCTCCAACAATGTCAGGAAACAGCAACACTACACAGAGAACCGGTTCAGTCCAGTCTGGGTCTGATTGGTTTTTCAGGTCTTTGGAAATAACCCCACTGGGTGAGTTCAGAGAGATTTGGAGAGGGAGGCCCCCTCTCTACCCCCTATATATATTCATCCACCCCTCTCTCCCCTTCCTCTCCTCCTCCTCCACTCCTTCCTCTGCCTCTCTCTCAATTCAATTCAATTTCAATTTAAGGGCTTTACTGACATGGGAAACACATGTTTACATTGCCAAAGCAAGTAAAATAGATAAACAAAAGTGAAATTAACAATAAAAATTAACAGTAAACATTACACTCACAGAAGTTCCAAAAGAATAAAGACATTTCAAATGTCATAATATGTCTATATACAGTGTTGTAATGATGTGCAGATAGTTAAAGTACAAAAGGGAACATAAATAAGCATAAATATGGGTTGTATTTACAATGGTGTTTGTTCTTCACTGGTTGACATTTTCTCGTGGCAACAAGGTCACACATTTTGTCACACTGTGGTATTTCACCCAGTAGATATGGGAGTTTATCAAAATTGGGTTTTGTCTTCAAATTCTTTGTGGATCTGTGTAATCTGAGGGAAATATGTCTCTCTAATATGGTCATACATTGGGCAGGAGGTTAGGAAGTGCAGCTCAGTTTCCACCTCATTTTGTGGGCAGTGAGCACATAGCCTGTCTTCTCTTGAGAGCCATGTCTGCCTACGGCGGCCTTTCTCAATAGCAAGGCTATGCTCACTGAGTCTGTACATAGTCAAAGCTTTCCTTAATTTTGGGTCAGTCACAGTAGTCAGGTATTCTGCCACTGTGTACTCTCTGTTTAGGGCCAAATAGCATTCTAGTTTGCTCTGTTTTTTTTGTTAATTCTCTCTCTCTCAATTAAATTCTAATTCAAGGGGCTTTATTGACATGGAAACACATGTTTACATTACCAACGCAAGTGAAATGGATAAACAAAAAGTGAAATAAACAATTTAAAAAGTAAATATGACACTCACACAAGTTCCAATTGAAATAAAGACATTTCAAATGTCACATCAACATTTCCCAACATTATGCAAATTACCAGCGGTGACAGCTTGGGCGACGACCAATCATATCGAGTGGTTCCCATGACGAATTTGACACGATGGGACCCAACACTGGAGACTTTCTTCAGCCAAGATGGCTGACAAAAAATACTATGATGGAGGCAAATGTAAGCAATTCATTAAGTGATGATGCCCAAGAAGCCGGTGTTGGGAGGATATATTGGCATGTTGAGGGCCGGCAAACCTTTTATACAACAGGTTACCAACATATTCAAATAATGATTGAAATATTTTCATTAAAAACTTTATTGTTATTAATTTATTCATACTATTTCAGCCTTCCACAAGATATAGTCACGACACAAATCTGGGGTTGCTACCCAAGGCGACTGGTTGTTCGTTCTATTGGTTCCTGTTGTCAGAGACATGACCCAGTCATTCAGTATCTATGGACGAGACCCAGTCAGTCTTTGTTCTGTATCTATGGACACGACCCAGTCAGTCTTTGTTCTGTATCAATGGACGCGACCCAGTCAGTCTTTGTTCTGTATCTATGGACGAGACCCAGTCAGTCTTTGTTCTGTATCTATGGACACGACCCAGTCAGTCTTTGTTCTGTATCTGTGGACACGACCCAGTCAGTCTTTGTTCTGTATCTATGGACACGACCCAGTCAGTCTTTGTTCTGTATCTATGGACACGACCCAGTCAGTCTTTGTTCTGTATCTATGGACGAGACCCAGTCAGTCTTTGTTCTGTATCTATGGACACGACCCAGTCAGTCTTTGTTCTGTATCTGTGGACACGACCCAGTCAGTCTTTGTTCTGTATCTATGGACACGACTCAGTCAGTCTTTGTTCTGTATCTATGGACACGACCCAGTCAGTCTTTGTTCTGTATCTATGGACACGACCCAGTCAGTCTTTGTTCTGTATCTGTGGACGCGACCCAGTCAGTCTTTGTTCTGTATCTATGGACGCGAGCCAGTCAGTCTTTGTTCTGTATCTATGGACGCGACCCAGTCAGTCTTTGTTCTGTATCTATGGACGCGACCCAGTCAGTCTATGTTCTGTATCTATGGACGAGACCCAGTCAGTCTATGTTCTGTATCTATGGACGAGACCCAGTCAGTCTTTGTTCTGTATCTATGGACGAGACTCAGTCAGTCAACGTTCTGTATCTATGGACGAGACCCAGTCAGTCTTTGTTCTGTATCTATGGACACGACCCAGTCAGTCTTTGTTCTGTATCTATGGACGCGACCCAGTCAGTCTTTGTCCTGTATCTATGGACGCGACCCAGTCAGTCTTTGTTCTGTGTCTATGGACACGACCCAGTCAGTCTTTGTTCTGTATCTATGGACACGACCCAGTAAGTCTTTGTTCTGTATCTATGGACACGACCCAGTCAGTCTTTGTTCTGTATCTATGGACACGACCCAGTCAGTCTTTGTTCTGTATCTATGGACGCGACCCAGTCAGTCTTTGTTCTGTATCTATGGACACGACCTAGTCAGTCTTTGTTCTGTATCTATGGACACGACCCAGTCAGTCTTTGTTCTGTATCTGTGGACGAGACCCAGTCAGTCTTTGTTCTGTATCTATGGACGCGATCCAGTCGTTCGTTCTAAATGTTCCATTGTCATACTGGCTGTCAACGTTCTTATCTCCTGCTTGCTAGCTAGCTAACTACGGCTAATTCACAGTCACGTCTAACACTACAGACAGATCAACAACAGTAGTTGGCTAACACAGTCACGTCTAACACTACAGACAGATCAACAACAGTAGTTGGCTAACACAGTCACGTCTAACACTACAGACAGATCAACAACAGTAGTTGGCTAACACAGTCACGTCTAAC
The DNA here is from genome assembly GCF_045791955.1 of Oncorhynchus clarkii lewisi. Lineage (NCBI taxonomy): Eukaryota > Metazoa > Chordata > Actinopteri > Salmoniformes > Salmonidae > Oncorhynchus > Oncorhynchus clarkii. Next base: position 8,110,779 of record NC_092155.1, on the reverse strand, counting down.
ACTACAGACAGATCAACAACAGTAGTTGGCTAACACAGTCACGTCCAACACTAAAGACAGATCAACAACAGTAGTTGGCTAACACAGTCACGTCCAACACTACAGACAGAACAACAACAGTAGTTGGCTAACACAGTCACGTCTAACACTACAGACAGATCAACAACAGTAGTTGGCTAACACAGTCACGTCTAACACTACAGACAGAACAACAACAGTAGTTGGCTAACACAGTCACGTCTAACACTACAGACAGATCAACAACAGTAGTTGGCTAACACAGTCACGTCTAACACTACAGACAGAACAACAACAGTAGTTGGCTAACACAGTCACGTCTAACACTACAGACAGATCAACAACAGTAGTTGGCTAACACAGTCACGTCTAACACTACAGACAGATCAACAACAGTAGTTGGCTAACAAAGTCACGTCTAACACTACAGACAGAACAACAACAGTAGTTGGCTAACACAGTCACGTCAAACACTACAGACAGATCAACAACAGTAGTTGGCTAACACAGTCACATCCAACACCACAGACAGAACAACAACAGTAGTTGGTTAACACAGTCACGTCCAACACTACAGACAGATCAACAACAGTAGTTGGCTAACACAGTCACGTCTAACACTACAGACAGAACAACAACAGTAGTTGGCTAACACAGTCACGTCTAACACTACAGACAGATCAACAACAGTAGTTGGCTAACACAGTCACGTCTAACACTACAGACAGAACAACAACAGTAGTTGGCTAACACAGTCACGTCTAACACTACAGACAGATCAACAACAGTAGTTGGCTAACACAGTCACGTCTAACACAACAGACAGAACAACAACAGTAGTTGGCTAACACAGTCACGTCTAACACTACAGACAGAACAACAACAGTAGTTGGCTAACACAGTCACGTCTAACACTACAGACAGAACAACAACAGTAGTTGGCTAACACAGTCACGTCTAACACTACAGACAGAACAACAACAGTAGTTGGCTAACACAGTCACGTCTAACACTACAGACAGATCAACAACGGTAGTTGGCTAACACAGTCACGTCTAACACTACAGACAGAACAACAACAGTAGTTGGCTAACACAGTCACGTCCAACACTACAGACAGATCAACAACAGTAGTTGGCTAACACAGTCACGTCCAACACCACAGACAGATCAACAACAGTAGTTGGCTAACACAGTCACGTCCAACACCACAGACAGAACAACAACAGTAGTTGGCTAACACAGTCACGTCCAACACTACAGACAGATCAACAACAGTAGTTGGCTAACACAGTCACGTCCAACACCACAGACAGAACAACAACAGTAGTTGGCTAACACAGTCACGTCCAACACTACAGACAGATCAACAACAGTAGTTGGCTAACACAGTCACGTCTAACACTACAGACAGATCAACAACAGTAGTTGGCTAACACAGTCACGTCTAACACTACAGACAGAACAACAACAGTAGTTGGCTAACACAGTCACGTCTAACACTACAGACAGATCAACAACAGTAGTTGGCTAACACAGTCACGTCCAACACCACAGACAGAACAACAACAGTAGTTGGCTAACACAGTCACGTCTAACACTACAGACAGATCAACAACAGTAGTTGGCTAACACAGTCACGTCTAACACTACAGACAGAACAACAACAGTAGTTGGCTAACACAGTCACGTCTAACACTACAGACAGATCAACAACAGTAGTTGGCTAACACAGTCACGTCTAACACTACAGACAGAACAACAACAGTAGTTGGCTAACACAGTCACGTCTAACACTACAGACAGATCAACAACAGTAGTTGGCTAAAACAGTCACGTCTAACACTACAGACAGATCAACAACAGTAGTTGGCTAACACAGTCACGTCCAACACTACAGACAGAACAACAACAGTAGTTGGCTAACACAGTCACGTCTAACACTACAGACAGATCAACAACAGTAGTTGTATTTGCATTTGTGGGGTGTGTGGGGTCCCATGGGGTGTGTGGGGTCCTGTGGGGTCTTGTGGGGTCCTGTGGGGTCCCGTGTGGGGTCCCGTGGGGTGTGTGGGGTCCCGTGGGGTGTGTGGGGTCCCATGGGGTCCTGTGGGGTGTATGGGTCCCGTGGGGTCCTGTGGGGTGTGTGGGGTCCCGTGGGGTGTGTGGTGTCCTGTGGGGTCCCGTGGGGTGTGTGGTGTCCCGTTGGGTCCCGTGGGGTCCTGTGGGGTCCCGTGGGGTGTGTGGGGTCCCGTGGGGTACTGTGGGGTCCTGTGGGGTCCCGTGGGGTACTGTGGGGTCCTGTGGGGTCCCGTGGGGTACTGTGGGGTCCTGTGGGGTACTGTGGGGTCCTGTGGGGTCCTGTGGGGTCCCGTGGGGTGTGTGGGGTCCTGTGGGGTCCCGTGGGGTCCTGTGGGGTACTGTGGGGTCCTGTGGGGTCCCGTGTGGTACTGTGGGGTCCCGTGGGGTGTGTGGTGTCCCGTGGGGTCCCGTGGGGTGTGTGGGGTCCCATGGGGTGTGTGGGGCCCTGTGGGGTCCCGTAGGGTGTGTGGTGTCCCGTTGGGTCCCGTGGGGTCCTGTGGGGTCCCGTGGGGTGTGTGGGGTCCCGTGGTGTTCAGAGGAGCTAGCCAACATCACAGCTAACACGATCACTTCACACTGAAGCTGGAAAGGCTGAAAACTAGCTCCACTTCATTTAGTTTTACCTTTTTTCAATTTACATTTCTTTGTATATATCCATAAAAATTATGGAAGCTGAGAAACGTTGCCTGCCTGTCTCTCATCCCGACTTGTTCATTACTATGGGACAGCTGGAGATTGAATTTGAATATTGAAACAATGTTGCAAATGTCAGAGAGATGTTTATACAAATCTCTGCTGTTGAAAACTAAATGTTAGTCTTAAAGAAATGTGAGATAATGTCTAGACGCTTTTTATATTGAAGATCAAGTTTATAAATTGCCTGGCTGGGCTGATGAGACAGTGGATTACGCAGTCAGATGGAACAGAGTAAATAGGCATTTTAACTTCATGGTTGGCCCTCTTGCCTATTCTTTGAAGGTAGAAGGAGCCACAGTTATACACCTGAGCCTGCTTACTGCACAACACAATCCATCAGTCAGATAGGGTGTCTAATTGTTCAAAGAAAATTCCTATATGGGTGACTTAAAATAGCCAGTTTTGTTTTTCTACAGACATCACACCCTTACCTGAACAGCACCCTCGCCTGAGAAGTAGAAATCAAAGGGAGAGAAACTGAGTATTGAATAACTGCAGTTAACATAGCTAAGTAAATGGAAGAATACTCTTATTGCAATGTGAATGGCTCTTAAAAGAGCTTTTGGTTGTGCATAGTGTAGTCTATGGTGTTGCCAGGGAACAGCACCTTATTCGAAGAAGTAGGAGGTGAAGATCTCCCTCACACAGATTTCCTCTCTTGCTGCGTTATTGGACCCCATCCTTGAAACATCCTGCAGAGCAGCAGACTTCTCCTCTGGTCCACGGCGGCGAGCTGTAGATCTCCTGCTGGTCCTCGTGTCCATCCTCATGAAGTTACGCAGGACACAGGTAGCCTTCACATACCTGAATTCCTCCAGGAGGCAGTCCCAGACGGCCCTGGTCACCCAACCTTGCAGTGCCCTACACAGTAACTAGGTAATCATTTTGAAAGAATCTCCAGTAACAAGGTATCTATAGGAATATGGAAGATAATGTCATTATTAGACTTTTACATCACCAGGTCATTGTGGACCTGATATCCCCTATAACAAATCATGATAACATTGTATTGATAGATGCATGTGCACACACATGTGCATGTGTAGCATGTGACAATAGCATGCTCATATCAAGGATAGCATCACAAATGAATACATAAATACCACTTGAAGCTTGAATCAGCTGTGCAGTGCTAAGACAAAAACAAAAATGTGCTCCTCTTTGAGTCCCCTGGACCAAGACTGAGAGCCGCTGCTCTTCATTGGGTCCTCTTCATCTGCAGACAGGCTTTCACAGCTCTGTTTATCTGAGGACAGAAAACAGCACAAGAAACAGACTTCATTATACTCAAATTAGACATCACTGAATATTATGTTACTATTATCTCCGTCCTCACTTCTAGGGACTGGAACTACACAAGTACCTGCCCTATACAGAATAGTCTACTTTGACAGTTGGGGCTGCTATCCTTTCACCCTCCTCCATGGCTGTTAGCTAGCTACCTACAAATGCATTTGGAGTTTGTTTTTTACAATGACAAATACATCAAGATAGCTAGCTAATATGAAGTTAGGTGAGCTGGTGATATTAAATTCACTTAGCTAGCTAGCTATACAGTATGCTAGCTACGTTAGCAGCTAATTTGATTTAGACTGAACTGTAGCTAGTTAGCTATTCAGTATGCTAGCTACGTTAGCAGCTAATTTGATTTAGACTGAACTGTAGCTAGTTAGCTATTCAGTATGCTAGCTACGTTAGCAGCTAATTTGATTTAGACTGAACTGTAGCTAGTTAGCTAATAATACATTGTTTGTTTTACCTTTTTAGAAACGTATTTAAATTTATTATTATTTGAATAGGTTGTTCTCCATGCGAACGATTGGAAACAGGGCAGCAAAGTTTGTCTGTCACCAGAGCGGTTTAGAGCACATTCCTATTTACCTGTGAATGAAGTGGAGAATGGGCGGTTAGCTCGCTTAGGTTGTGCTGGCGGCATATACACCACCGACCGGTGAAACGTTTTAGTACCTACTCATTCAAGGGGTTTGCTTTATTTTTTTTTCTTCTATTTTCTACATTGTAGAATAATAGTGAAGACATCAAAACTATGAAATAATCATGTAGTAACCAACTAAATTGTTTTAAAAAAATCAAAAATATATTTTATATTTGAGATTCTTCAAATAGCCACCCTTTGCCTTGATGACAGCTTTGCGCATTATTAGCATTCTCAACAACCAGTTTCACCTGGAATGCTTTTTCCAACAGTCTTGAAGGAGTTCCCACATATGCTGAGCACTTGTTGGCTGCTTTTCCTTCACTCTGCAATCCGACTCATCCCAAACCATCTCAATTTGGTTTGAGGTCAGGTGATTGTGGAGGCCAGGTCATCTGATGCAGTACTGCATCACTCTCCTTCTCGGTCAAATAGCCCTTACACAGCCTGGAGGTGTGTTGTGTCATTGTCCTGTTGAAAAACAAATGGTAGTCCTACTAAGCACAAACCAGATGGGATGGCGTGTTTCTGCAGAATACTGTGGTAGCCATGCTGGTTAAGTGTGCCTTGAATTCTAAATAAATCACTGACAGTGTCACCAGCAAAGCACCTCCACACCATAACACCTCCTCCTCCATGCTTCACGGTGGGAACCACACATGCAGAGATCACCCTTTCACCCACACCGCGTCTCACAAAGACACGGCGGTTGGAACCAAAAATCTCCAATTTGGACTCATCAGACCAAAGGACATATTTCCACCAGTCTAATGTCCATTTCTCATGTTTCTTGGTCCAAGCAAGGCTCTTCTTCTCATTGCTCCTTTAGAAGTGGTTTCTTTGCAGCAATTCGACCACGAAGGCCTGATTCACTCAGTCCCCTCTGAACAGTTGATGTTGAGATCTGTCTGTTACTTCAACTCTGTGAAGCATTTATTTGGGCTGCAATTTCTGAGGCTGGTAACTCTAAGGAACTTATCCTCCACAGCAGAGGTAACTCTGGGTCTTCCTTTCCTGTGGTGGTCCTCATGAGAGCCAGTTTTATCATAGCGCTTGATGGTTTTTGTGACTGCACTTGAGTTATTGAAATGTTCTAGACATTTTCCGTATTGACCTTCATGTCTTAAAGTATTGATGGACTGTCATTTCTCTTTGCTTATTTGAGCTGTTCTTGACATAATATGGACTTTGTCTTTTACCAAATAGGGCTATCTTCTGAAAACCACCCCTACCTTGTCACAACACAACTGACTGGCTCAAACGCATTAATAAGAAGGAATGAAATTCCACGAATGAACTTTTAAGAAGGCACAACTGTTAATTGAAATGCATTCCAGGTGACTACCTCATGAAGCTGGTTGAGAGAATGCCAAGAGTGTGCAAAATATATTTAGATTTGTTTAACACTTTTTTGGTTACTACATGCTTCCATGTTTGTTATTAAATAGTTTTGATGTCTTCACTGTTATTCTACAAGGTAGGAAATAGTAAAAATAAAGAAAAACCCTTGAATGAGTAGGTGTTCTAAAACGTTTGACCGGAGGTGCACATGCTGCCAGCACAACCCAAGTGAGCCACTCTGGGCGATTGGATCCGCACGGACAGAGAGCGCGAATAGACACACACCTGTTGCAAACTCAACGGAGTCTGACTCGACTTTTTTTTTAACGGGTAATTTTACGAGGCAAACGTTTTGTTTTTATGTATTTGGGAGAAAAAGCAAAACAGTTTTGAGCTACATTATCAAAAACCTTTCGAGATGTTTTTTAAATTTTGGGCAGAATGTTGGTTTCTGCTTTCCCGTGCTCTGCTCGAAGGTGGTTAACTATTTGCTTAACTAACTAAATAGCAGGGTAAGTTAATTAAGAGATGGTTGTTGTTGGTTTATACTTTAAAAAAAACTATTGCTAGCTAAATTAAACGTAAAGTTGCTATGAATCAATTTGAATGACCGAATCTACAATGTAACTATGTAAACGCAGCAAAAAAAGAAACGTCCCTTTTTCAGGACCCTGTCTTTCAAAGATAATTCGTAAAAATCCAAATTACTTCACAGATCTTCATTGTAAAGGGTTTAAACACTGTTTCCCATGCATGTTCAATGAACCATAAACAGTTAATGAACCTGTGGAACGGTAGTTAAGACACTAACAGCTTACAGGTGGTAGGCAACTAAGGTCACAGTTATGAAAACGTAGGACACTAAAGAGGCCTTTCTACTGACTCTGAAAAACACCAAAAGGAAGATGCCCAGGGTCCCTGCTCATCTGCGTGAACGTGCCTTAGGCATGCTGCAAGGAGGCATGAGGAATGCAGATGTGGCCAGGGCAATAAATTGCAATGTCCGTACTGTGAGACGCCTAAGACAGCGCTACAGGGCGGACAGCTGATCGTCCTCGCAGTGGCAGACCACGTGCAACAACACCTGTACAAGATTGGTACATCCGAACATCACACCTGCGGGACAGGTACAGGATGACAAGAACAACTACACCAGGAACCCACAATCCCTCCATCAGTGCTCAGACTTTCCGCAATAGGCTGAGAGAGGCTGGACTGAGGGCTTGTAGGCCTGTTGTATAAGGCAGGTCCTCACCAGACATCACCGGCAACAATGTCGCCTATGGGCACAAACCCACCATCGCTGGACCAGACAGAACTGGCAAAAAGTGCTCTTCACTGATGAGTCTTGGTTTTGTCTCACCAGGAGTGATGGTCGGATTCGCGTTTATCGTCGAAGGAATGAGTGTTACACCGAGGCCTGTACTCTGGAGCGGGATCGATTTGGAGGTGGAGGGTCCGTCGTGGTCTGGGGCGGTGTGTCACAGCATCATCAGACTGAGCTTGTTGTCATTGAAGGCAATCTCAACGCTGTGCGTTACAGGGAAGACATCCTCATCCCTCATGTGGTGCCCTTCCTGCAGGCTCATCCTGACATGATCCTCCAGCATGACAATGCCACCAGCCATACTGCTCGTTCTGTGTGTGATTTCCTGCAAGACAGGAATGTCAGTGTTCTGCCATGGCCAGCGAAGAGCCCGGATCTCAATCCCATTGAGCACGTCTGGGACCTGTTGGATCGGAGGGTGAGGGCTAGGGCCATTCCCCCCAGAAATGTCCGGGAACTTGCAGGTGCCTAGGTGGAAGAGTGGGGTAACATCTCACAGCAACAACTGGCAAATCTAGTGCAGTCCATGAGGAGGAGATGCACTGCAGTACTTAATGCAGCTGGTGGCCACACCAGATTCTGACTGTTACTTTTGATATTCTACAATTGACATTTATTTCACTCGATTAAAGCGTTGGGCCAGTAACCAAACATTTTCTGTTTTGAATACTCAAGCAGACAAGGTGAAAAATGTGCCCTTGAGCAAGGCACTTAACCCTCATTTGCTACAGGGGCATTATACTACTATGGCTGTAAAACAACATTCCACTGAACCTATCCAGTCTGTGACAACTTTTTTTTGTAATTTTCCCCTCGAGGTGGGTGAGGACTCGCTGGGTTCTCCTGATTCTGTTCTGGTTGTGCTGTGTGGGATACTGGCTGAAGCCATAGTGATCATCGTCCCCCAGGTGTAAACCCATACCTGAGATGAACTGGTGGAACCAGGGTCCTTTCTATCAGATATCTGACCTGGGTGCCTTCAACCACGACAAGGGAATCAAAGGTGAGGGTATTCATACACACAGCATTATGGGTAATGTAGTAGATCATACTGGTGGAATCAGGGTCCTCTCTATCAGATATCTGTCCTGGACGCCTTCGACCACGACAAGGGAATCAAAGGTGAGGGTATTGATGAGGACATGGGACACAATTAGCTTCAGGAATATCTACTAAGAAAAAACAGGATATCATACTCAGCATTATGGGTAATGTAGTAGATCCTCTCCATCTGTTCTGATGGTCAGAACCAGCTTTAATGTCTGGGTCGTGGCTCAGTTGACACGTTGTTTTGATCAGTGTGGTCAGAAGCCAGACGGCTTTAGTTGGATCAGAGCTCAATGCAGACTGGGGAACCAGGGAAAGGGGGAAATGCATGGTCTGTCTTGTCTGGAGGCTTTCTGCCACCTGGTGGTGAAATGGAGACCCTGCAGTGGAACGGTAACAGAGTAGTGCCCTCCCTTGGCTATAAGGGAGTACTGTGGTAGTCGGTCTGTGTTCATGTTGTGATACAGCCTGGAATCGAACCAGGGTCCGTAGTGACTCCTCTAGCACTGAGATGCTAGATTGCTGCGCCACTCGGGAGCCCGTTATAGAGGGCTGTTGGTCTAGTGTACTTCAATCAACATGTAATCTGACAAAATGCAGATTAGGAACCCTCCAACAGACAATGTTCTTGGTCTCTCTTCTGTTCAGGCCCAGAAGTCTTGTTCGTGGTTTAAGACCCTCCCTGCCCTGAGGGATGAAGAACGTTCCCTCCTTCACGGGGACAACTTCCCATCCACTCCTCCTTGTAATCCCTGGTTTTCTTGCGTCTGTGGGACCAGAGCGAGAGATATGTGACGGGGTCAACTGGGGCTCCATCCCTGCCACCCTATACCTGGCCCTCAATCACTCTATACCTGGCTCTCAACCACTCTATACCTGCACTCTATACCTGGCCCTCAACCACTCTATACCTGGCCCACAACCACTCTATACCTGGCCCTCAACTATTCTATACCTGGCCCTCAACCACTCTATACCTGGCCCTCAACCACTCTATACCTGGCCCTCAACCACTCTATACCTGGCCCTCAACCACTCTATACCTGGCCCTCAACCACTCTATACCTGGCCCTCAACCACTCTATACCTGGCCCTCAACCACTCTATTCCTGGCCCTCAACCACTCAGGTATTTTGATTTTATTTGAATATCAAATCAGGTTTGATTGGTCACATACACATGTGTAGCAGATGTTAATGCGAGTTTAGCGAAACGCTTGCGCTGCGTAGTTTCGTTACGAGGCGACCATCTGTCGGCGCCATCTTGTTATTTCAACATATTTGTCTTTTCCAAATGAGACATGTGAGTATATCATGAAAATCAATCAAATCTCACAGAAGAAAACAAAAAAAAAGCATGATTACAAACCTTCATCAAGCTTCACATTACAATACTGACAGGATTTATCCTCCTCTTTCCAGACCTGGGTCTTCCACAGCAGGCTAAAGTCAAGCTGAGTACAGACCCTGAAACCCTGACCGCAGACATCTCTGTCTCGCTGGATAAACTGCTGCTGGGACCAGCTGTCCTGTTGACCTTCCTCTTTGTTTAGGAGGAGGCTGAAACAGAGGCGTAGACTACAACAGGCCACAGTAAGATACTGATTAACACAACTTTTACACAGTGAGCAGAGGGCGAATGCGGTAGAGATGTTTTACACCACAGAGAACTAGCGAAAGGGAATGTACGGAATGAGTTTTAGCTGGTGATGAACAAATATGATAATATGTTAGGGTTGAGGGTAAGATCTGATCGGTTAGGCCAGGGTTGAGGGTAAGATCTGATCAGTTGTTTTTGTTCTCCTTTGTTTAGATTAACTTTTAAAATGATTTTTTATTTATTTTTTACTTCAGTTATTTATGAAATGTTGAACTGTTGGAGTTTGAATTTGAATGTGAAAAAGGGTTGATTTTTGAATCTGTGTTCCAGTGAATATTGCTGTTTTCGTGTCGGAGAAAGCAGGGTGCTTCTACTTGAAGTTGTTCTGACTGAAAGTTGAACCGAGTAATTTTGCCTGTTGACAGACATCGACTCTGTCTCTGTCTCTGTCTCTTATCCTACACAGAATAAAGTGTGTGATTCATATGTGTATGTCTCCGTCTTACGCTCTGTGTGAGAGACGTTGGCCTAACGCCACACGCTTACCGTTAACCCTTGTTGGCACAGGAGCTTTACAGGTGTGATTAAGTATGTCAGAAAGAGAAGGGATCTCAAGACGGTATCGTATGACCTTATTAAACCTCCCCCTCGATACAGGTGACTACCCACAGCCAAGATGTTTCTTATTTACTGCTATAAGGATTTGACTGTTCAGTCTGCTGTGGTGTAAAGGTACTTATTTAAGAACTTGTATTTTGTGTATATCTGTGTACTTTTCTATTTAATATTTTTTTTTGACTACTTTTACTCCTGAAAAGAACAAGGTATTTATTTTTTTACTCCGTACATTTTCCCTGACACCTAAAAGTACTCATTTGGAGTGTGCTCCTGGACAGAGATATAAAAATTAGAAAATGATGGCGTCTGGTTTGCCCAATTATAAGGAATGTGAAGTTATTTATACTTAAAAAAAAAACGTTTTCATTCTTGAGTAAAAGTATTTTGTTTTTGACATTTAGTAGTATAAAGTAATATTTTACTGTGTGACTCACTTTTATTTCATTCATTTTTTCTAGTCCGGTATCTTTACTTTGACTCAGACAATTGGGTACTTCTCCCCCCCCCCCCCCCCACCCACCTCTGGTCTCCTGTGCGCTCTGAAGTCGTATGTTTTAGATGCGGTAGTGTGTGTTCAGTGCTGGTATATGTAGAGATGAGAACTTTCACAAAACCACACGCAGGTAAAGGTTGATGTAACGATGGTGAGACAACGAGCGAGAGAAGTACTGAGACGTGTGCGCACACGTCACTACAGACCCTGGTTCGATTCCAGGCTGTGTCACAAACCGGCCGTGATTGGGAGTCCCAAAGGGCCAATTGGCCCAGCGTCGCCAGGGTAGGCCGTTATTGTAAATAATAATTTTGTTCTTTAACTAACGTGTGTGTGAGAGACCACTCGTCTATGCCACAAATCTTTATTATTTTGTAATGGCCGCACATCTTTAATCAGATTTCGTTTTTTAACATTGTACATCTGTAGAAACCGTGCTACATCGATACTGATTACGGTGTTGTTGGGTTTGCAGCAAGAAAGGCATTTCACTGTACTAGTGTAGTACTACCACGTCACACAATTTGATACTTCACATGCGCTTTAACTTGCAGTAGTAGTGTGTGTGTGTGTGTGTGTGTGTGTGTGTGTGTGTGTGTGTGTGTGTGTGTGTGTGTGTTCAGTCACGTCCATGCAGTCGTGTGTGTTCAGTCACATAGATGCAGTTGTGTGTGTGTGTGTTCAGTCACATAGATGCAGTTGTGTGTGTGTGTGTTCAGTCACGTAGATGCAGTTGTGTGTGTGTGTGTGTTCAGTCACATAGATGCAGTCGTGTGTGTTCAGTCACAGAGATGCAGTTGTGTGTGTGTGTGTTCTGTGCTGGCAGATGTAATGCTTTGTGTGTAAGAAATTTCCCAAAGCCACACTTAGACAAAGGCCCGTCAACCTGTGGTTTATGTTACCGTCGACAACCCCAATTTACCACGGTTACCAGGATTACCAGGTTACCCCCTAAATTCCCTCACATCCAATCTATTCATTATTTTCATTATCGTGTACATTTATTAATGATTCATTTCAATAAGTTGACGACTGGTTTAAAAAGAAAAGAAAAGAAGACCTATCAAATAATATTGTATGATTTTAAAAATGTATATTTGAATCTTTATCATAATGATGATGCTGTGAGGTCGGGGGAATTATTTAAAATTGTTTACATTTTAATTCAACCAACGATGAAGCTTTATGAAATGATCTGGACAGAAATACACCCGTCACCAAATCTTTTCTTTGCAAGACCTCAATTAAAGTTAAGAATTATTATTAGCTATTACATTGGCCTATGTATATTGTTGGCATCTTTACGTTAGTCTTTACAGGTTAAGTTCATCTTACATCGTATGTATTGAAATCCACTGTTGGGGAAGATACTCTGAAATCATATTTGACCAATTTTACTTGAAGAAGTTTTAAGCGACACTAATGCAACCATTAAGAAAAATCTAGTTTACTTCAGTTACTTTTTTGAAAAAAGTAGTTCACTACATTAAAACTAATTTGTGAAATGTCCTAGACTACAAATTACAAAAAATAGACCAGGTGTTAACAGGATGTATCCTATTAAACACAGACAAATATGTTTCACACATGAGAATTAGGTCTGATGCTGAAAAATACATTTTATTTCACCCAGATTTTTTGTTTTTAGTAATAATAATAAAAGGTATGTGTTCCAGCAGTTGGCAAAACAAGTGTTACAACTGACAATACTACCGAGATTTGAATTCAACTACCACCAAGCTACTGCAAAATGTAGTTCAATTACAAGTTGAACTACATGTACTGTAGTTCGCTACTCCTTCACTGGTCCTCCTACAGACCCAGGTAGACCAGATCCACCCTGGATGATAAGAGCCTCAGGTAGACCAGATCCACCCTGGATGGTAAGAGCCTCAGGTAGACCAGATCCACCCTGGATGATAAGAGCCTCAGGTAGACCAGATCCAACCTGGATGGTAAGAGCCCCAGGTAGACCAGATCCACCCTGGATGGTAAGAGCCCCAGGTAGACCAGATCCACCCTGGATGGTAAGAGCCCCAGGTAGACCAGATCCACCCTGGATGATAAGAGCCTCAGGTAGACCAGATCCAACCTGGATGGTAAGAGCCCCAGGTAGACCAGATCCACCCTGGATGATAAGAGCCTCAGGTAGACCAGATCCAACCTGGATGGTAAGAGCCCCAGGTAGACCAGATCCACCCTGGATGATAAGAGCCTCAGGTAGACCAGATCCAACCTGGATGGTAAGAGCCCCAGGTAGACCAGATCCACCCTGGATGGTAAGAGCCCCAGGTAGACCAGATCCACCCTGGATGGTAAGAGCCCCAGGTAGACCAGATCCACCCTGGATGATAAGAGCCTCAGGTAGACCAGATCCAACCTGGATGGTAAGAGCCCCAGGTAGACCAGATCCACCCTGGATGATAAGAGCCTCAGGTAGACCAGATCCAACCTGGATGGTAAGAGCCCCAGGTAGACCAGATCCACCCTGGATGATAAGAGCCTCAGGTAGACCAGATCCAACCTGGATGGTAAGAGCCCCAGGTAGACCAGATCCACCCTGGATGGTAAGAGCCCCAGGTAGACCAGATCCACCCTGGATGGTAAGAGCCCCAGGTAGACCAGATCCAACCTGGATGGTAAGAGCCCCAGGTAGACCAGATCCACCCTGGATGGTAAGAGCCCCAAGTAGACCAGATCCAACCTGGATGGTAAGAGCCCCAGGTAGACCAGATCCAACCTGGATGGTAAGAGCCCCAGGTAGACCAGATCCACCCTGGATGATAAGAGCCTCAGGTAGACCAGATCCACCCTGGATGGTAAGAGCCCCAGGTAGACCAGATCCAACCTGGATGGTAAGAGCCCCAGGTAGACCAGATCCACCCTGGATGGTAAGAGCCCCAGGTAGACCAGATCCACCCTGGATGGTAAGAGCCCCAGGTAGACCAGATCCACCCTGGATGATAAGAGCCCCAGGTAGACCAGATCCACCCTGGATGGTAAGAGCCCCAGGTAGACCAGATCCACCCTGGATGGTAAGAGCCCCAGGTAGACCAGATCCACCCTGGATGGTAAGAGCCCCAGGTAGACCAGATCCACCCTGGATGATAAGAGCCTCAGGTAGACCAGATCCACCCTGGATGATAAGAGCCCCAGGTAGACCAGATCCACCCTGGATGATAAGAGCCCCAGGTAGACCAGATCCACCCTGGATGGTAAGAGCCCCAGGTAGACCAGATCCACCCTGGATGATAAGAGCCCCAGGTAGACCAGATCCAACCTGGATGATAAGAGCCCCAGGTAGACCAGATCCAACCTGGATGATAAGAGCCCCAGGTAGACCAGATCCACCCTGGATGATAAGAGCCCCAGGTAGACCAGATCCACCCTGGATGGTAAGAGCCCCAGGTAGACCAGATCCAACCTGGATGATAAGAGCCCCAGGTAGACCAGATCCACCCTGGATGGTAAGAGCCCCAGGTAGACCAGATCCAACCTGGATGGTAAGAGCCCCAGGTAGACCAGATCCACCCTGGATGGTAAGAGCCCCAGGTAGACCAGATCCACCCTGGATGGTAAGAGCCCCAGGTAGACCAGATCCACCCTGGATGATAAGAGCCCCAGGTAGACCAGATCCACCCTGGATGGTAAGAGCCCCAGGTAGACCAGATCCACCCTGGATGGTAAGAGCCCCAGGTAGACCAGATCCACCCTGGATGGTAAGAGCCCCAGGTAGACCAGATCCACCCTGGATGGTAAGAGCCCCAGGTAGACCAGATCCACCCTGAATGATAAGAGCCCCAGGTAGACCAGATCCAACCTGGATGGTAAGAGCCCCAGGTAGACCAGATCCACCCTGGATGGTAAGAGCCCCAGGTAGACCAGATCCACCCTGGATGGTAAGAGCCCCAGGTAGACCAGATCCAACCTGGATGGTAAGAGCCCCAGGTAGACCAGATCCACCCTGGATGGTAAGAGCCCCAGGTAGACCAGATCCACCCTGGATGGTAAGAGCCCCAGGTAGACCAGATCCACCCTGGATGGTAAGAGCCCCAGGTAGACCAGATCCACCCTGGATGGTAAGAGCCCCAGGTAGACCAGATCCACCCTGGATGATAAGAGCCCCAGGTAGACCAGATCCAACCTGGATGGTAAGAGCCCCAGGTAGACCAGATCCACCCTGGATGATAAGAGCCCCAGGTAGACCAGATCCACCCTGGATGGTAAGAGCCCCAGGTAGACCAGATCCACCCTGGATGGTAAGAGCCTCAGGTAGACCAGATCCACCCTGGATGGTAAGAGCCCCAGGTAGACCAGATCCACCCTGGATGGTAAGAGCCCCAGGTAGACCAGATCCACCCTGGATGGTAAGAGCCCCAGGTAGACCAGATCCACCCTGGATGATAAGAGCCCCAGGTAGACCAGATCCACCCTGGATGGTAAGAGCCCCAGGTAGACCAGATCCACCCTGGATGGTAAGAGCCCCAGGTAGACCAGATCCACCCTGGATGGTAAGAGCCCCAGGTAGACCAGATCCACCCTGGATGGTAAGAGCCCCAGGTAGACCAGATCCACCCTGGATGGTAAGAGCCCCAGGTAGACCAGATCCACCCTGGATGGTAAGAGCCCCAGGTAGACCAGATCCACCCTGGATGGTAAGAGCCCCAGGTAGACCAGATCCACCCTGGATGGTAAGAGCCCCAGGTAGACCAGATCCACCCTGGATGGTAAGAGCCCCAGGTAGACCAGATCCACCCTGGATGGTAAGAGCCCCAGGTAGACCAGATCCACCCTGGATGATAAGAGCCCCAGGTAGACCAGATCCAACCTGGATGGTAAGAGCCCCAGGTAGACCAGATCCACCCTGGATGGTAAGAGCCCCAGGTAGACCAGATCCACCCTGGATGGTAAGAGCCCCAGGTAGACCAGATCCAACCTGGATGGTAAGAGCCCCAGGTAGACCAGATCCACCCTGGATGGTAAGAGCCCCAGGTAGACCAGATCCACCCTGGATGGTAAGAGCCCCAGGTAGACCAGATCCACCCTGGATGGTAAGAGCCCCAGGTAGACCAGATCCACCCTGGATGGTAAGAGCCCCAGGTAGACCAGATCCACCCTGGATGATAAGAGCCCCAGGTAGACCAGATCCAACCTGGATGGTAAGAGCCCCAGGTAGACCAGATCCACCCTGGATGATAAGAGCCCCAGGTAGACCAGATCCACCCTGGATGGTAAGAGCCCCAGGTAGACCAGATCCACCCTGGATGGTAAGAGCCTCAGGTAGACCAGATCCACCCTGGATGGTAAGAGCCCCAGGTAGACCAGATCCACCCTGGATGGTAAGAGCCCCAGGTAGACCAGATCCACCCTGGATGGTAAGAGCCCCAGGTAGACCAGATCCACCCTGGATGATAAGAGCCCCAGGTAGACCAGATCCACCCTGGATGGTAAGAGCCCCAGGTAGACCAGATCCACCCTGGATGGTAAGAGCCCCAGGTAGACCAGATCCACCCTGGATGGTAAGAGCCCCAGGTAGACCAGATCCACCCTGGATGGTAAGAGCCCCAGGTAGACCAGATCCACCCTGGATGGTAAGAGCCCCAGGTAGACCAGATCCACCCTGGATGGTAAGAGCCCCAGGTAGACCAGATCCACCCTGGATGGTAAGAGCCCCAGGTAGACCAGATCCACCCTGGATGGTAAGAGCCCCAGGTAGACCAGATCCACCCTGGATGGTAAGAGCCCCAGGTAGGACTAGTTAAATTACAAGTTGAACTACATGTACTGTAGTTCGCTACTCCTCAATACGGTTCCAACTCAATAGTCTTTAGATTTTTACAAAACTGCTCTGGAAATCAGCCTAAAATGTACAAAATGGCCGTCTCTGTCTCTTTCAGTGAAGGTGATCTGGGTGACTGTCTGCTGTCTTCTTAGTGACAAAAACACTAGAGCAAGGCGCCTGCAATGCCAAGGGTTGCGGGTTTGATGAATGTACCACAGGAGGCTGCTGAGGGGAGGACATAGTAATGACCGAAACGGGACAAATGGAATGGCATCAAACGCCATGGAATCCATGTGTTTGATGTATTCCATTCTATTCCACTCCAGTCTTTACCACGAGCCCGTTTTCCCCCATTAAGCAGCCACCAACCTGTGGTATTCACGCATGACAAGTCGGGTTAAAGGTGTCAGCTAAAAGCCATGTACTCTAAACTTTAAAATCATTTACATATCAACTTTAAAATTCATTTACATATCAACTTTACAATAATTTACATAACTTTAGAATCCATTTACATATCAACTTTTAAATAATTTACATATCAACTTTAAAACCATTTACATATTAACTTTTAGAGATGCAGAAATCTCTCCTCCATTTCCTGGTTGCTAAAATTCTAATAGTTAATTTCAGTTTGTGACAAAATAAAGCAGGTACATGTTAGAGAATCATTGTACCATTTTCATAACCAAAAATATAGTATTTTCATCTGTTTGAAGCTGAAAGTAAAAGATGCAAAAAAATTTAAAAAATCACATAGAAACGTGAGTTATAGATCTGTCACATTCATTGGAAGCATAGAAATAGAGCGCATAGAACATATATCTTCTAGCTTCTTAGACTTGCTTCCAATGAGAATGACAGATCTATAACTCACGTTTCTATGTGAATTTGGTTACATATTTCAGCTGTAAGTATTCTTGTCTCTGCTGTCTGAGAGAATCGCCTGTCGCCACGGTGAATTCCGCTAACCAAACACCCCCCACATACACGCCGTGTCCCAGTCCCCGTCGGTGCGAAACCACCCCCCTGAGCGGTGCACAGTCATTGACAGCCTCTCGGTTTTACTGTGTCACTCTTCATCCTCATCATCGTCATCAGTAGCAGCAGCATCCTCACCATCGTCTTAAGACTGAACGATTCATTGTCTCAGTGCTTCTAAAGTTGTTTTGATATTAGAACTTACTGAGATACATTTCACCATTGGGTCTAATGCTGAGAGGAAATATATAATATATATATAATATACTTCTGTTAAGAGGTATATAAATATATAAATATATATATAATATACTTCTGTTAATAAGAGGTATATAAATATATAAATATATATATAATATACTTCTGTTAAGAGGTATATAAATATATAAATATATATATAATATACTTCTGTTAAGAGGTATATAAACTCATTTGCGTATTTTTAAGAGTAAGAGTATTTAAAAAAAAATGTATATATATATATATATTTTTTTTAAAGTAAAG
The DNA here is from genome assembly GCF_045791955.1 of Oncorhynchus clarkii lewisi. Classification (NCBI taxonomy): domain Eukaryota; kingdom Metazoa; phylum Chordata; class Actinopteri; order Salmoniformes; family Salmonidae; genus Oncorhynchus; species Oncorhynchus clarkii. Next base: position 8,092,355 of record NC_092155.1, on the reverse strand, counting down.
GTCACAGAAGAGAGAGTGAGAGACAGACAGAGTGAGGGAGGGACAGAGTGAGAGTGAGGAACAGGGTGAGAGACAGACAGAGTGAGGGAGGGACAGAGTGAGAGTGAGGGACAGGGTGCGAGACAGACAGAGTGAGGGAGGGACAGAGAGACAGACAGAGTGAGGGAGGGACAGAGAGACAGAGACAGACAGAGTGAGGGAGGGACAGAGAGACAGAGACAGACAGAGTGAGGGAGGGACAGAGAGACAGAGACAGACAGAGTGAGAGAGAGAGAGAGAGAGAGAGAGACAGACAGAATGAGGGAGGGACAGAGAGACAGAGACAGACAGAGTGAGGGAGGGACAGAGAGAGAGTGAGGGACAGAGTGAGAGAGAGACAGAGTGAGGGAGGGACAGAGAGAGAGTGAGGGACAGAGTGAGAGAGAGACAGAGACAGAGTGAGGGAGGGACAGATAGAGAGTGAGGGACAGAGTGAGGGAGGGACAGAGACAGAGTGAGTGAGGGACAGAGAGAGAGTGAGAGACAGAGTGAGGGAGGGACAGAGACAGAGTGAGTGAGGGAGGGACAGAGAGAGAGTGAGAGACAGAGTGAGGGAGGGACAGAGAGACAGAGTGAGGGAGGGACAGAGAGACAGAGTGAGGGAGGGACAGAGACAGAGTGAGGGAGGGACAGAGAGAGAGACAGAGTGAGGGAGGGACAGAGACAGAGTGAGGGAGGGACAGAGACAGAGTGAGGGAGGGACAGAGACAGAGTGAGGGAGGGACAGAGACAGAGTGAGGGAGGGACAGAGTGAGGGAGGGACAGAGAGAGCTGTGTTCAAGGTCTGGGCCACTGCTCTGTGGCGTGTTAAAGTTACTTTGTTTCCAGGGTGACGAGGTGTGTGAGAGATCAGAGAACACACACACACAGAGGTGAGATCAGAGGAATCGAGAGAGCGACAGCGGCCCATAACCGCTCTTATGACTCTCCCGCTCTCTCCTCTCGCTCTCTCCTCTCGCTCTTATTCTCTCATACACACACACACACCACACACAGACACACTCACAACACACATGCACTAGAGCGATGCCGTATGTACAGTGCGTTACCATTGACGTGATCGTGATGAAGGGATGAATGGTAAGTCTACATCTCTGTTGTAATTCTTAGCCTCTTCGTATTGTTGAGACATTATAATTCATGTGTAAATGGAGGTTGCAAATGCTGTAAACATGTACTGACTATGACTCACATTTTGGTTGTTTCTTACCTAGCTAAGAGCATCTACTGAAAGGTAAATGGAAAGTGTCATTGTCCCATTGTCAGACAAACAGAGAGTCCTTCAATGAGATGCTGGTGACAACCTGCCTTGTTGTGTTCTATAGCCAAAACCAGTTCATTTGACACATACAACTTTGGATAAACAACGACAAAAGGATTTTCATAAGGACATTTTTTTGGGGGGGGGGGGGGGGGGGGGGGGGGGAATTTAATTGAGATTTAAGTTGTCTTGCAGCCGAATCGTAATTAGACGTAGTGGGAGTTAAACAGTTTCGCAGTCGAAACATCAGCATCCTTATGATTCTCCTACTCTACTGTGTTTGTCTATGATACTCTACATGTCCTCAGGGTACAGATCCCCAGGGTAGTCTAGTAAAGACATCTGATTTATTCATCATCCGAGGATTCTAACCGTAGTGGGATTTTACGGGTGTAGATGGGTGTTTATTTTACGGGTGTTTATTTTCCAGGTGTAGATGGGTGTTTATTTTAGGTGTTTATTGTACGGGTGTCCACGCCGGAGTCTCCCATGTAGTTGTTAGGCTGTCGATGCTGTTTGTTCCATTATTGCCTCGTAATATTAGTTTGAAAGTAGTATTTCCGTCTGTGTCCAATTTATGTGCCGTCTTGATTGTATTGTGTTCTCATTGTGTGCTGCGAGGCACTGGGGGTATATAATACCATGTTTTAGGTGTTGGGTAAACTCTTAAAAAATCCCTCAAAATTCACTAATTCATTTAATGGTACATTTGGTAATTTTTTTGGGGGGGGGGTAACTTGCACTATTCTCAGTCCTTATGTCGGAGCAGAAGCCTGTTGGTGGATTTAACCATCCTTATCTTCAGTGTAAGGAGGCTATTCTCCCAACGATTCACAGGTTGAAAAATGCATATTAAATTAGTTTGATAATATAAAAAATATATATATTTCGTACTTTACCCCCATATTCAGGTGGCATCTGAGAACCTGTTCAAACCTTGACCAGAGCCCCGAGACGAGAGTAAGTTCCCTTTTCACTAATCAAGGATTTTTATTTCTCTGTATAATAATAATAATAATAATAATAATTAGCAGTGACCGATCAAACAACACATTCCACTATGACTTCTGAATATTTGAACCAAAAACGTAATTACGGCAGGTATATTATATAGCCTTTACCTTCACCGTGACCTTATGACCTTTGGTTCATTAGTGATTTAGGAATTCAATCCAATCTGCACGGAGTATTTTTTTTACAAATATTTTATGCAATGAGATAAAATTAGAATTTCCAAAAGACAATATGTGTAGTTTAATTGTATCTGGCAAGCATTGGACTTGGACCGCATAAATATGAGTATATATATATGTGTATATATGTGTATATATATATATATATATATTCGCTGAAATTATAAAAGTAATGAGAAATGTACATGCAAAAAATATAGTTTTCATCTTTAGCTTTGGTCACCTGCGTATTGATTGTGTTAGTTTGGATCGTAATGGTTCTACATACAGTTCATAACATAACATAACATAACATAACATAACAAAGACGCAGAACGTAGATGAAACACAATGCGTAATGTTTATTTCCTAGTTGTTTCTGTTATAGTAGGCCTAGCTCGAGAAGAGATACACATTTGGGCAATAAAATGAAGCTATTAAAATGCCGTTATATTTTCTGTGCCTCGTCTGTGATGTAATAGATCTTTAATTTGTATTATTTTTTATTTGACCTTTATTTAACTCGGCAAGTCAGTTTAGAACAAATTATTTTTTTCAATGACGGCCTAGGAACAGTGGGTTAACTGCCTCGTTCAGGGACAGAACGACAGATTTCTTTTACCTTGTCAGCTCGGGGATTCGATCTAGCAACCGTTCGGTTACTGGGCCAACGCTCTAATCACTAGGCTACCCTGCCACCCCGAAATTAATTTAATTACGACATCATTGACATTATTAGCACAAGTGAGTTACAAGCCCCATAATTATCACATTACCGTAAAGATAATGTTGATCGCACCTCTTCTGTTATTCTCTTTCCATCGCTGTTATCAGTTATTTTCTTAGTGAAGGAAGATAAAACAAATCAAGGGAGAAAAAAAAAAAAAGTCGTGTTCAAGTCTTTCCTCCTCCTCCTCTCTCTCTTTATCTGAGGAAAGTAGAACATTTCCCCCACACTCCTCTGTATCTTTTCTTCCCTTTCGTTTGAATACTTTCACACTCTTGTTCGCCGCCTCGGCATCATCACACCGTTCGATAGATTTTATGCTCCACAGTTTGATGAAAATCAACTTTTGTTTACGAGTAAACTTTTAACGTGACTAATTGTCTGGATCACCTAGTTTCCCAGGGCCATATATATATATATATATATATCAAGCATATCAGAGTAGGAGGGCTGGGATCTAGGATCAGGTTCCCCCTTTTGTCCATGTAATCGTATTCATTGTGATTTAAAAGGATAAACTGATCCTAGATCAGCACTCCGAGAGGCTTTTCTGAATGAGTGTTAAAAGGCCAAAGGTTGGAGGACCACGGTGGTACAGTCAGTACGCCTACTGCTTCATCAAGCCTACTCATAATCCACCATGTTATCTACCTTGTTACACCTCCACTAGATGTTATGCTAATAGTGAGGTTTCAGTGTGATGTGTTCACACTGTACTGCTACACCACATTGTTAACATGTACGGTATAAACCTACACACCTCACCTACACATAGAACTACCTGAGCCCTTCTCTCTCTCTCTCTCTCTCTCTCTCTCTCTCGGTCTCTCTCTCTCTCTGTCTTTCTCTCTCTCTCTCGGTCTCTCTCTCTCTGTCTCTCTCTCTCTCTCTCGGTCTCTCTCTCTCTGTCTCTCTCTCTCTCTCTCTCTCTCTCTCTCTCTGTCTCTCTCTCTCTCTCTCTCTCTCTCTCTCTCTCTCTCAATTCAATTTCAATATAAGGGCTGTATTAACACGGGAAACACATGTTAACATTGCCAAAGCAAGTGAAAAAAATGCATAAACAAAAATGGAATTAACAATAAAAAATTCACAGGAAACATAAATATAAGTTGTATTCACTGGTTGCCCTTTTCTTGTGGCAACAGGTCACACATCTTGCTGCTGTGATGTCACACTGTGGAATTTTACCCAATAGATATGGGAGTTTAATTCTTTGTGGATCTGTGTAATCTGAGGGAAATATGTGTCTCTAATATGGTCATACATTTGACAGGAGGTTAGGAAGTGCAGCTCAGTTTCCACCTCATTTTGTGGGCAGTGAGCACATAGCCTGTCTTCTCTTGAGAGCCATGTCTGCCCACGGCGGCCTTTCCCAATAGCAAGGCTATGCTCACTGAGTCTGTACACAGCTTTCCTTACGTTTGGGTCAGTCACAGTGGTCGGGTATTCTGCCACTGTGTACTCTCTGTTTAGGGCCAAATAGCATTCTAGTTTGCTCAGTTTTTTTGTTACTTCTTTCCAATATGTCAAGTAATTATCTTTTTGTTTTCTCATGGTTTGGTTGGGTCTAATTGTGCTGATGTCCTGGGGCTCTGTAGGGTGTGTTTGTGTTTTGTGAACAGAGCCCCAGGAACAGCTTGCTTAGGGGACTCTTCTCCAGGTTAATTTCTCTGTAGGTGATGGCTTTGTTATGGAAGGCTAATTCTGCTCTGCATTATTTGGTGTTCTACGTTGTACACTGAGGATATTTTTTTTCAGAATTCTGCATGCAACGTCTCAATTTGGTGTTTGTACCATTTTGTGAATTCTTGGTGAGCTCTCGCTCTCGCTCTCTCTCTCTCTCGCTCTCTCTCTCTCTCTCTCTCCCCCTCTCTCTCTCTCGCTCTCTCTCTCTCTCTCTCTCCCCCTCTCTCTCTCTCTCTCTCTCTCTCTCTCTCTCTCTCTCTCTCTCTCTCTCTCTCTGTCTCTCTCTCTCTCTGTCTGTCTCTCTCTCTCTCTCTCTCTCTCTCTCTCTCTGTCTCTCTCTCTCTGTCTCTCTCTCTCTCTCTCTCTCTCTCTCTCTCTCGCTCTCTCTCTCTCTCTCTCTCTCACTCTCTCTCTCTCTCGCTCTCTCTCTCTCTCACTCTCTCTCTCGCTCTCTCTGTCTCTCTCTCTCTCTCTCTCTCTCTGTCTCTCTGTCTCTCTCTCTCTCTCTCTCTCTCTCTCTCTCTCTCTCTCTCTCTCTCTCTCTCTCTCTCTCTCTCTCTCTCGCTCTCGCTCTCTCGCTCTCTCGCTCTCTCTCTCTCTCTCTCTCTCTCTCTCTCTCTCTCTGGTTAGAAAGTCCTGTGTAGATCAACCAGCGACTATCAGGAAATAACACTGAGTGATTGATTTGTGCTTTTTGAGGTCGTTTTGGTTTGATGAAAGAAATGTTTTATTTATTTATTATTATTATTTTTTTAAACATTAAATGCATTATATTGGTTGAACGCTGTAACAACAGAATAAAACAATGAATTAAAGTCCCATGATGGTAGTGACTGTTACTGCTGATCACTTATGAACCATTATTTATTCACATGTAAAAATATATATTTATACAATTTTGGCAGGTAGCACGTTGAGGGTGGTGGGGTGGCAGGTAGCACATTGAGGGTGGCAGGTAGCACATTGAGGGTGGCAGGTAGCACATTGAGGGTGGCAGGTAGCACACTGAGGGTGGCAGGTAGCACATTGAGGGTGGCAGGTAGCACATTGAGGGTGGCAGGTAGCACATTGAGGGTGGCAGGTAGCACATTGAGGGTGGCAGGTAGCACATTGAGGGTGGTGGGGTGGCAGGTTAAGGCGTTGGGCCTGTATTTTTTTATTTAATCTTTATTCATACAGGTTTTGCTCATTGAGATAATATGTATTTTCCAAGAGAGAACTGGTCCAATAGCAGCAGGGGAACAACGTTTCAGACAAAACAACTTACATACGCTAACACAACATTAAACAAAACTATAAACACACATTTTTACATATATATATATTTTTTAACCTTTATTTAACCAGGCAATTCAGTTAAGAACAAAATCGTATTTTCAATGACGGCCTAGGAACAGTGGGTTAACTGCCTGTTCAGCTCGGGGGTTTGAACTTGCAACCTTCTGGTTACTAGTCCAACGCTCTAACCACTAGGCTACCCTGCCACTCCATACATACAGTACAACAATTACATATTACATTAAAAACACAAACATCTTGACTAAAAACAGCCGTCCTAAAAACAATTACACTCTTCTATGATATATACATCGATCAAGTGTTTAAACTCCACCAACGAAACTAGATCATCACATTTTAAAATGTTCAGGAGAGAATTCCAGGACCACGGAGCTGAGTAACTAAAACTATTTCTACCATGACTGTTCTAATGTTTGGTTCTGCTAGAAGCAAATCAGAATGGGACCGTAATTGATATTTATTTACTGACCTGACTAATAAAGAACAGAGATAAAATGGCATTTTACCCAATATGGCCTTATAAATCAGTGTATACCAGTGTTTAAGCCTACGCAAGGTCAATGACGACCAGCCAACAGCGCTGTAGAGATCACAATGATGTGTTAGACGTTTCTGTAGTTGAAAGATCGCCGGTTCGAATCCCCGAGCCGACTAGGTTAAAAATCTGTTGATGTGCCCTTCAGCGAGGCACTTTACCCTAATTGCTTCTGTAAATCGCTCTGCATTAGTGACTCAAATGTAAGCTCACGGGGGGGGGGGAGAACAGACTAAATGTAATTCAAATAATTTAACTGAACATTTTGGTTAATCGTATTACAATTATTATTATTATAATTGTTCAGCATTACTGATCAAATAATTATAATATTTTTTTTTACAGATTTGTCAGCTGTACAAATATGCAGTAAAATACAGTACAAAGTTAATTTGGGCCTTAAAGAACTGAAACCAGAGAGCAGTTGTCAAGACAGAGATGTAGAAAGGAGGGAAGGAAGGAAAGGTGGAGGGAAAGGAGGGAAGGAAGGAAAGGTGGAGGGAAAGGAGGGAAGGAAGGAAAGGTGGAGGGAAAGGAGGGAAGGAAGGAAAGGTGGAGGGAAAGGAGGGAAGGAAGGAAAGGTGGAGGGAAAGGAGGGAAGGAAGGAAAGGTGGAGGGAAAGGAGGGAAGGAAGGAAAGGTGGAGGGAAAGGAGGGAAGGAAGGAAAGGTGGAGGGAAAGGAGGGAAGGAAGGAAAGGTGGAGGGAAAGGAGGGAAGGAAGGAAAGGTGGAGGGAAAGGAGGGAAGGAAGGAAAGGTGGAGGGAAAGGAGGGAAGGAAGGAAAGGTGGAGGGAAAGGAGGGAAGGAAGGAAAGGTGGAGGGAAAGGAGGGAAGGGAGGAAAGGTGGAGGAAAAGGAGAGAAGGAAGGAAAGGTGGAGGGAAAGGAGGTGTGTGTGTGTGTCGACGTGTTTAACTATTCTTGTGGGGACCAGAAGTCCCCACAAGAATAGTAAATACACCAAAATTTCACCAACTGGGTGCAAGGTCAAATACTATTTCTACGGGTTTTAGGATTAAGGTTAGAATTACTTTAAGGGTTAGTGTTAAGGTTAGGTTTTTGGGGTTAAGTTTAGGGTTAAGAGCTAGGGTTAGTGTTAAGGTTAGGTTTTTGGGGTTAAGTTTAGGGATAAGAGCTAGGGTTAGTGTTAAGGTTAGGTTTTTGGGGTTAAGTTTAGGGTTAAGAGCTAGGGTTAGTGTTAAGGTCAGGTTTTTGGGGTTAAGTTTAGGGTTAAGAGCTAGGGTTAGTGTTAAGGTTAGGTTTTTGGGGTTAAGTTTAGGGTTAAGGTTAGGGAAAATAGGATTTTTAAATGAGACTGAATTGTGTCCCCCCCACAAACTGTATGAGACTGTGTGTGTGTGTGTGTGTGTGTGTGTGTGTGTGTGTGTGTGTGTGTGTGTGTGTGAGTGGGCGAGAGTAGTGTGTTTGTTGATTCGTTTAGAGGGTTCCCTTGTCCTCTCTTCCTTCCTGTCTATCCGTCTCTAGTGTGCGTGAGTGTGAGAGTGTGAGTGTTTGTGTGTGTGTTTGGGGTATCTCTGGGTGGAGATGTGTTTGTGTGTGTCTCCTTTTTGGGTAGAGACTTCCTGTCAGTAGACTTACCCAGAGATCTCTGGTAAACAACTGTATTATCATCTACACTGCGCCTACGAACACACACACACACACACACACATGCACACACGCACACACACACATATATACAGCTCTGTGACCCCTGCCCACAGACACAGACAGTGTGTGCTGCTTTCAGATTGGACAATGTGGCTGAACCTTTCTTACAATGATTTGACGAAAAGGGGAGTGAGAGAGAAAGAGTGAGAGGAGAGTGAGAGAAAGGATAAATAATGGTTAGAGGTAAAGAGAGAGAAAGAGCGAGAGGAGAGTGAGAGAAAGGAGAGATAATGGTTAGAGGTAAAGAGAGAGAAAGAGATAATGGTTAGAGGTAAAGAGAGAGAAAGAGCGAGAGGAGAGTGAGAGAAAGGAGAGATAATGGTTAGAGGTAAAGAGAGAGAAAGAGAATGGTTAGAGGTGAAGATAGAGGAGAGTGAGAGAAAGGAGAGATAATGGTTAGAGGTAAAGAGAGAGAAAGAGATCATGTTTAGAGGTAAAGAGAGAGAAAGAGAATGGTTAGAGGTGAAGATAGAGGAGAGTGTGAGAGAGAAGAGATAATGGTTAGAGGTGAAGATAGAGGAGAGTGTGAGAGAGAAGAGAGAGAGTGTGAGAGAAAAATAGATAATGGAGAGAAAGAGATAATGGTTAGAGGTAAAGATAGAGGAGAGTGAGAGAAAGGAGAGATAATGGTTAGAGGTAAAGAGAGAGAAAGGAGAGATAATGGTTAGAGGTAAAGAGAGAGAAAGGAGAGATAATGGTTAGAGGTAAAGAGAGAGAAAGAGATAATGGTTAGAGGTAAAGAGAGACAAGATATAATGGTTAGAGATAAAGAGAGGAGAGTGAGAGACAGAAGAGATAATGGTTAGACATAAGCAGAGGAGAGTGAGAGACAGAAGAGATAATTGTTAGAGGTAAAGAGAGAGAAGAGATAATGGTTAGAGATAAAGATAAAGGAGAGTGTGAGACAGATAGAGATAATGGTTAGAGATAAAGATAGAGAGTGTGAGACAGAAGAGATAATAGTTAGAGAGAAAGATAGTGTGTGAGAGAAGAGATAATGGTTAGAGATAATGATAGTGTGATAGAGAAGAGATAATGGTTAGAGATAATGATAGTGTGAGAGAGAAGAGATAATGGTTAGAGGTGAAGATAGAGGAGAGTGTGAGAGAAAGAGAATGGTTAGAGGTGAAGATAGATGAGAGTGTGAGACAGAAGACATAAAGGTTAGAGGTAAAGATAGAGGAGAGTGAGGGAAAGGAGAGATAATGGTTAGAGGTGAAGCGAGAGGAGAGATAATGGTTAGAGATAAAGAGAGGAGAGTGAGAGACAGAAGAGATAATGGTTAGACATAAAGAGAGGAGAGTGAGAGACAGAAGAGATAATGGTTAGAGGTAAAGAGAGAGAAGAGATAATGGTTAGAGATAATGATAGAGGAGAGTGTGAGAGAAGAGATAATGGTTAGAGATAAAGAGAGGAGGGTGAGAGACAGAATAAATAATGGTTAGAGATAAAGATAAAGGAGAGTGTGAGAGAGATTTAGATAATGGTTAGAGATAAAGATAGAGGAGAGTGTGAGACAGAAGAGATAATGGTTGGAGAGAAAGATAGTGTGTGAGAGAAGCGATAATGGTTAGAGATAATGATAGTGTGATAGAGAAGTGATAATGGTTAGAGATTATGATAGTGCGAGAGAGAAGAGCTAATGGTTAGAGATAATGATAGTGTGAGAGAATAGATAATGGTTTGAGATAATGATAGTGAGAGCGAGAAGAGATAATGGCTAAAGATAATGACAGTGCGAGAGAGAAGAGATAATGGTTAGAGCTAATGATAGTGTGAGAGAATAGATAATGGTTAGAGATAATGATAGAGGAGAGAGAGAATGAGGAAGAGAGAGAGAGAAGAGATAATGGTTAGAGATAATGATAGAGGAGAGAGAGAATGAGGAAGAGCGAGAGAGAGAAGAGATAATGGTTAGAGATAATGATAGAGGAGAGAGAGAGAAGGAGGGAGATCCGTAACTGTTTCCTGAGGATGTGGTTTTCACCGGGGGAGAAGGGGAGGGGTGTGGAGGGAGGGGAGGGCAGGAGTGTCTCTGTGACAAGTGTTATCAGAGTTAACTTTTTATCACCGACACCTGTGTGTGTGTGTGTGTGTGTGTGTGTGTGTGTGTGTGTGTGTGTGTGTGTGTGTGTGTGTGTGTGTGTGTGTGTGTGTGTGTGTGTGTGTATGTGTGTGTGTGTGTGTGTATGTGATAGAGAGAGAGAGAAATAAAAAAAGGTGTGTGCACATATTTTGAGACATCGTTTTTTTTGTCGGACAAACAAAGATATAAACTTATAAAGACTCAATGAAAGACAAGAAACAAGGAAGGAACATCAGAGATAATATAGCCAGCATGAAAAGTGAAGAAAGATGCCTAAAACTTAGTCAGAACGGAATCACCACTCTTTCTTGCTCTCTCTTCCTTCTCTTTCTCGTTCTCCTCTCTCTGTTCTCTCTGTTCTCTCTCTCTATTCTCTCTCTCTATTCTCTCTCCTCTTGCTGTCTCTTCCTCCTCTTTCTCTTTCTCTTCCTCCTCTCTCTCTCTGTTCTCTCTCTCTCTCTCTCTCTCTCTCTGTCTATGAGTCATACTATCTTAACCTAATTACAACAATAGAGACAGAGAGAGAGAGAGAGAGATAGAGAGAGAGAGAGAGAGAGAGAGAGAGAGAGAGAGAGAGGGAGGAAGCGAGAAGCTGTGCATTGTTGCGTTGTTGAATTGAACTGATATAATGGCCCTGTATCTACAGGGCAGTTTCTGTGTGTGATAGTCATATGGGACTATATGGTACTAAGTTTTAATGACTGAGTCAAAGTTGGGACTGGGTTTTCTCACTAGCGAAGACTGTGGTTTGTGTTTTTTCCTGCTTCTCTAGGTAAGTTTACACATGAGGCCAACAGATCGGTTGCCAGCGGTGGAAAAAGTGCTCCATTGTCATACTTGAGTAAAAGTGAAGATACCTTGAATAGAAAATGACTCAAGTGAAAGTCACCCAGTAAAATACTACTTAAGTATAAAATGTAAATGTAATTACTAAAATATATTTAAGTACCAAAAGTTAAATAATAAATAATTTCAAATTCCTGATATTAAGGACACCAGACGGCACCATTTTCATTCTTTTTCATTTACTGATAGCCGTTACTTTGCATAATTAAGTATATTTTAGCAATTACATTTACATTTTATACTTAAGTATATTTAAAACCAAATAATTTTTGACTTTTACTGCACAGTTCTGTCTGACCTGCCTATACTGATAGATAGACCTAGTGCACGGTTCTGTCTGGTGGCTGACCTGCCTATACTGATAGATAGACCTAGTGCACAGTTCTGTCTGGTGACTGACCTGCCTATACTGATAGATAGACCTAGTGCACGGTTCTGTCTGGTGGCTGACCTGCCTATACTGATAGATAGACCTAGTGCACGGTTCTGTCTGGTGTCTGACCTGCCTATACTGATAGATAGACCTAGTGCACGGTTCTGTCTGGTGTCTGACCTGCCTATACTGATAGATAGACCTAGTACACGGTTCTGTCTGTCTGGTGACTGACCTGCCTATACTGATAGATAGACCTAGTGCACGGTTCTGTCTGTCTGACTGTCTGGTGGCTGACCTGCCCATACTGATAGATAGACCTAGTGCACGGTTCTGTCTGGTGGCTGACCTGCCTATACTGATAGATAGACCTAGTGCACGGTTCTGTCTGGTGGCTGACCTGCCAATACTGATAGATAGACCTAGTGCACGGTTCTGTCTGGTGTCTGACCTGCCTATACTGATAGATAGACCTAGTACACGGTTCTGTCTGTCTGGTGACTGACCTGCCTATACTGATAGATAGACCTAGTACACGGTTCTGTCTGTCTGGCGACTGACCTGCCTATACTGATAGATAGACCTAGTGCACGGTTCTGTCTGTCTGTCTGTCTGGTAGCTGATCTGCCTATACTGATAGATAGACCTAGTGCACGGTTCTGTCTGTCTGTCTGTCTGGTAGCTGACCTGCCTATACTGATAGATAGACCTAGTGCACGGTTCTGTCTGGTAGCTGACCTGCCTATACTGATAGATAGACCTAGTGCACGGTTCTGTCTGTCTGTCTGTCTGGTAGCTGACCTGCCTATACTGATAGATAGACCTAGTACACGGTTCTGTCTGTCTGTCTGTCTGGTAGCTGACCTGCCTATACTGATAGATAGACCTAGTACACGGTTCTGTCTGTCTGTCTGGTAGCTGACCTGCCTATACTGATAGATAGACCTAGTACACGGTTCTGTCTGGTAGCTGACCTGCCTATACTGATAGATAGACCTAGTACACGGTTCTGTCTGTCTGTCTGTCTGGTAGCTGACCTGCCTATACTGATAGATAGACCTAGTACACGGTTCTGTCTGTCTGTCTGGTAGCTGACCTGCCTATACTGATAGATAGACCTAGTGCACGGTTCTGTCTGTCTGTCTGGTAGCTGACCTGCCTATACTGATAGATAGACCTAGTGCACGGTTCTGTCTGGTAGCTGACCTGCCTATACTGATAGATAGACCTAGTGCACGGTTCTGTCTGTCTGTCTGTCTGGTAGCTGACCTGCCTATACTGATAGATAGACCTAGTACACGGTTCTGTCTGTCTGTCTGGTAGCTGACCTGCCTATACTGATAGATAGACCTAGTGCACGGTTCTGTCTGTCTGTCTGGTAGCTGACCTGCCTATACTGATAGATAGACCTAGTGCACGGTTCTGTCTGGTAGCTGACCTGCCTATACTGATAGATAGACCTAGTGCACGGTTCTGTCTGTCTGTCTGTCTGGTAGCTGACCTGCCTATACTGATAGATAGACCTAGTACACGGTTCTGTCTGTCTGTCTGGTAGCTGACCTGCCTATACTGATAGATAGACCTAGTGCACGGTTCTGTCTGGTGGCTGACCTGCCTATACTGATAGATAGACCTAGTACACGGTTCTGTCTGTCTGTCTGGTAGCTGACCTGCCTATACTGATAGATAGACCTAGTGCACGGTTCTGTCTGGTAGCTGACCTGCCTATACTGATAGATAGACCTAGTGCACGGTTCTGTCTGGTAGCTGACCTGCCTATACTGATAGATAGACCTAGTGCACGGTTCTGTCTGTCTGTCTGGTAGCTGACCTGCCTATACTTTTTTTCTAGAGTTTTAAAGAACCATGTCTGCTCCGGCACCTCTTCATCTTTGCCACTAAAGGTCCTTCTATCCCGGCACAGAACACGCCCAGAGAGACCAGAGACTACCCCATGGCCGACCGAACGTCCCTCCAACCTCCTACCCCCCAGCCTTACCAGGACCCATACCTTCAGCATCACCTCCACCACCGCCCCGGCCCGGGCCACACGTCCTGCCACCACCCCTTGGAGCCCCAGACTCCCCTCGAGCAATACAGAGGGACTGGAATAGGGGCGGCACCCCTCCCTGATTCGAGCCTCTATTCTGGGGGGAGCAACGACATGTACAAGGGTGGTGGAAGAGGTGGTTATGTAGACATTCATGGATATAGCAGAGGTGATAACTGTAGTGATGTTGATGGTAGAGATGGTTGTTTTGGAGCGCAGAAAGCAAGCTACTGTAACAGGGGGGTTTTGGATGCCAGTGTAGGTCAAGGGGATGATTTCGGCAGCCATTTTGAAGGTCAGTGCCTTGGCTATGCTAGCCAAAGGGATGACGGCTGCGATGGGGATGACAGCAGCGCCAGCGGTAGTGGTGGTGATATGTACCACAGAACGGATGAGGGCTGTAACAGGGATGACGTCTTTCACAGAACAGATGAAGGCTGTAAGAGCAGTAGGGAGGATGTCTTCTACAGTAACAGTAGAGATGACGGGTGTGAGGAGAAAACGGATGACGGGTCGAACACTAGGGATGAGGCCTTTCACAGAACGGATGATATCAGGAATGACGTCTTTCCGGGAACGGATGAGGGCTGTAACAGGGATGATGTGTTCTACAGAACGGATGAGGGCTGTAGTAACAGGGATGATGTGTTCTACAGAACGGATGAGGGCTGTAGTAACAGGGATGATGTGTTCTACAGTAGAGAGTATGTGTGTGAGGAGAGGGGAGATGGTAGTGATGGTTATAGAGATAGCGGTAGCCATGATGATGGCAATAATACAACTGATTATCGCTATAATCGTACTGCTAGCTTTGGCTATAGTGTGGATAATACAGGAATGAAGAATAGTTTGAGAAGGGTTGACGATTTCGGAGGAGACTGTGATGATTTCGGGGGTAGAAGGTCGAACTTGGATCCTCTAGAGGCCCAGTTAAAGCCTGGGTCTTGGGTGAGTCCTACTCCCCCAGATCGTGGTGCTGTGGCTGGGGAGGGAAGGGAGAGGGGTGGGGGGTATCCCCAGGACTGGGCCTTTCTATACTCCCATTCCCAGGCAGCAGGTGGTGCTGGTGGTAGGGTTTACCAGCAGAAACTGGACTCCTTCTCCGAGGCATTCTCCTTCAGACGCAACGTTGCCGGCAGCAGAATTCTGAATGGGAATTCTGGAAGTGGGATTTTGGGATTGGGAGGAGGAAGCACAGAATGGATCAAAACAAGTGCCTACGATTCGCACACAGACTCTTCCACTCTTCCTTCACCTCCTACTCCTCCTCCTCCTTCGCCTCACCCCTTCCCCCTGGTCCTTAGCCCTCCTCCCACACCCCTCCCCCCCCATTCCCTCTCCCCTCCTAAACTCACCCCACCAACCTCTGTCAGGACAGTTGGACTCACCCAGTCCTCAGGGGGGGGTTGTAGTGGAACAGTCCAGTTTTACCCCTCCTCTCTCCAGCCACTCCACTCCTCCCACCCCTCGGCCGTCGTGTGGAAGCTCCCGCTCTCTCATTGGCTGCAGCAGTCAGGTGACGTGGGCGTCGTCGAGGGCAACCCCTCAAGCTCCGGCTACGTATACTGCCAGGAGGCGGTGTTTCCTGGGAGACCGGGTCACCAGGACAACGGGAATAATACAGGTAGGGTGCTGTGTGGAAGAGTGTTGCCAAATCAATATGTTCTAAAATGTGTCCAGTCTCCTCCTTACCTCCCTCCCATCTATTGTGTTGCTCCCCCCACCCCCTCTCTTCTGCTCACAGATCACTATAGTCTTCAAACTCTGGTAGAATCCTCTTTTACCTCCACCCCAGCCTTTCACTCCGCCCTCCACCCCTCCTCTCTTCCATCCCAGCCCCCCAGTGGACTCCCACAGAATGGAACAGCACCCCGAGTGGTGTATAAAGGTACTCCCTTCCCTAGTCTGCTCCAGTCTAGTAGAGGAGGAGGAGGAGGAGGGCAGAAGGGGGTGGAGTGGTTAGGGAGAGGGCTCCACTACACCCCTCTACCTATGCTGAACCCCAGACGCAGAGGAACGGGGATCCTCTCCTCCCTCATGCCCCCTTCAGTCAGGGAACGAGGGATGGGAGGGATGACTGAAGAGGAGGAGGGATATTCTATACCTCCGTGAGTATGGATGGAGAGGAATGCATTAGCTGTATTCCTTCGTTTGTTTGTTCGTTTGTTTGTTCGTTCTTTCGTTTATTCATTTGATGAATTGATTTGTTTGTTTATTCATTGAAACATTTTCCAGGTGTATCAACGTGGGTCCAGGGTTCCAGGCTGAGCTGCCATGTTGTCTAGAGAGGGAGGAAGAGTCCAGGACATGGCCAGAGGAATCAGCATCCAATGAGGAGTTGCTCTGGAAACCGTGGGAGGAGCTTGGGAAGAGTTCTGTCATCCAGGACCAAGGTATGAATTTAGGGTAAAATTGGCTTATGAATGATTTATCTATGAAGGACGTATTAAGGACTTATGAAGGGTTTATGAAGGGTTTATGAAGGGTTTATGAAGCTGTAAATAGAACTATTGTTTTAAAATCTCAGATACAAGTGAATATATGGCAGTTCAGTGATTAATTGGGAAAAAAGAAAGAACACAACTCAGCTCCTCTGTCTCTCTCTCTATTTCTCTCTCTGTCTCACTCTGTCTCTCTCTATTTCTCTCGGTTTCTCTCGGTTTCTCTCTGTCTCTCTCTTTCTCTCTCTCTCTCTCTGTTTCTCTCTGTCTCTCTGTCTCTCTCTCTCTCTCTGTTTCTCTCTCTCTCTGTTTCTCTCTCTCTGTTTCTCTCTCTCTCTGTCTCTCTCGCTCTCTGTCTCGCTCTCTGTTTCTCTCTCTATCTCTATCTCTCTCTCTCTGTCTCTCTCTCTGTCTCTCTCTCTGTTTCTCTCTCTGTCTCTCTCTGTTTCTCTCTCTGTCTCTCTCTCTGTCTCTCTGTCTACCAGTGGCGGCAATGTTGTCTGTGTGTAGTTCTAGCTGTCTACCAGGAGGGGGCAGCAACACAGAGCTGGCCCTACACTGTCTCTACCTCTGTCACGGAGATACACTGGTGAGGAGGACACACACACACACACACACACACACACACACACACACACACACACACACACACACACACACACACACACACACACACACACACAGACACACACACACACAGACACACAGATAGGCACACTCTACACTGTCTCTACCATAACACTGGTGAAGAGGGAGAGGGGAAACGATCATTAGTTTTGTTTCCTCGATCGTTCATTCCCTCATCCATATCTATTTACCCCAAATCACTTTTTCAGTAGTTTTTCAGTAATGTCTCTCTACCTCTCATCCCCCTGTCCCAGGCCACACTGGAGAAGTTGCTCTTCTCTACTCCATCATCAGCAAGAGACTACCATTATGCTGGTAACTTTTAACCTCTCACCCCTACACTCTAACCTCTCACCCCCTCACACATCACCCTTAACCTCTGACCTCTCACCCTTCACCCCTCACCCATAACCTCTGACTTCTCACCCATCACCCCTCACCCCTAACCTGACCTCTCACCCCTCACCCCTAACCTGACCTCTCACCCCTCACCCCTAACCTGACCTCTCACCCCTCACCCCTAACCTGACCTCTCACCCATAATCAGAATCACCTTTATTCGCCGAACACATTTGCCTCAAAGAAACGGTGCTGCCACAATAAACAGGATATACCACCAGACGATAAACAGGATATACAGCCAGACGATAAACAGGATATACAGCCAGACGATAAACAGGATATACCACCAGACGATAAACAGGATATACCACCAGATGATAAACAGGATATACAGCCAAACGATAAACAGGATATACAGCCAGACGATAAACAGGATATACCACCAGACGATAAACAGAATATACCACCAGACGATAAACAGGATATACAGCCAGACGATAAACAGGATATACCACCAGACGATAAACAGGATATACAGCCAGACGATAAACAGGATATACAGCCAGACAATAAACAGGATATATAGCCAGACGATAAACAGGATATACAGCCTGACGATAAACAGGATATACAGCCAGACAATAAACAGGATATACAGGCAGACGATAAACAGGATAAACAGACAGACGATAAACAGACAGACGATAAACAGGATATACAGACAGACGATAAACAGGATAAATAGACAGACGATAAACAGGATAGACAGACAGACGATAAACAGGATAAACAGGCAGACGATATACAGGATAAACAGACAACATATGTTGAAGCAGAGTTTACACAGATCCGCGTGTTATGCACACCATGTACACTGTAAGCTAAGAACTACAGGCTACACTATAAACAGTAAGCAACATTATAATTGATGTATGTAAATAACAGGATGATGTGCGGTGGGGAAAATGTGTAAATTAATAGAGTCATATGAGGATTTGCAGAGAGTGCAAAGAGCAATGTGACGTTTCTAGTGCAGGGTACCTAGTCTATGAATGAGAAGATCATCGTGGACCAGGTGGCCGGTTGTTGAGGGCGACGGTACAGGGGAAGAAGCTGTTCAGGTGGCCGGTTGTTGAGGGCGACGGTACAGGGGAAGAAGTTGCTCAGGTGGCCGGTTGTTGAGGGCGACGGTACAGGGGAAGAAGTTGTTCAGGTGGCTGGAGGTTTTGGTCTTTCCTGCATGTTTCCTTGCCCTGGGGTCATTTTGCTGGTGTTTTGCCCGAGTGACAAATGTGTGCGATTTTTCTCATTCATATGAGTAAGGCTAAGCTAAGCTAACTAACTTTGTATGTAAATTAATGAGCACAAGATGGCATCTCAGATTATTTTTTTATCTTATTATTTTTTTTCTGTTATAAATGTTTGTACAACACCAGTATGAACAACACTATATGACCAACACTAATGATATTTAATTTGTATCTAACAGTTGCATGCTAATTGCTATCCGCTAACATTAGCTAGCTCAGCGCTAGGTAGCCTACCATTTCTCCCTGCTAGTTTGCTGCTCTTAGCTTATGTTGTTGTTGGCTAGCTGTTCATGGGTTTTTGTTACATTTAATACACAGGCTGCTACTATCATTTGTTTGTACTGTTGTACAAGCTTTTGTTCATATAATGCATGGGTGTAATGTAAACTCACTAACTTTTGTGCATCGCCTTGGTCCGTACAATTGACCTTATTTTAACGCCCCAAAAACGTAATACTTCCAGATCAACTGTAATGTCAATACCATTGTATAGCACAATTTATCCCCTTTCCAACAGAATCAATTTCATGCCCTACACGCTGCCCGGTTCTGCATAATTCAAGCAGACAATGAGCCCCGTCAGGTCTTTTTAAAAATGGCGGGTGGGGAAGCGAAACTAATGCGTGATAGTGAGAAGGAGAGATGTTGTGAGGGAAAATTGCTTTTTGTCACTCGATCTGTCCAACTTATCACCTTATCGCCTCTAAAATGTAAATAAAACACTATAAAGAGTTTATATAATGTGTCATTACATACAGTGGGGAGAACAAGTTTTTGATACACTGCCGATTTTGCAGGATTTCCTACTTACAAAGCATGTAGAGTAATTTTTGTCATAGGTACACTTCAACTGTGAGAGATGGAATCTAAAACAAAAATCCAGAAAATCACATTGTATGATTTTTAAGTAATTCATTAGCATTTCATTGCATGATATAAGTATTTGATCACCTACCAACCAGTAAGAATTCCGGCTCTCACAGACCTGTTAGTTTTTCTTTAAGAAGCCCTCCTGTTCTCCACTCATTACCTGTATTAACTGCACCTGTTTGAACTCGTTACCTGTATAAAAGACACCTGTCCACACACTCAATCAAACAGACTCCAACCTCTCCACAGTGGCCAAGAACAGAGAGCTGGGTAAGGACATGAGGGCTAAAATTGTAGACCTGCACAAGGCTGGGATGGGCTACAGGACAATAGGCAAGCAGCTTGGTGAGAAGGCAACAACTGTTGGCACAATTATTAGAAAATGGAAGATGTTCAAGATGACGGTCAACCACCCTCGGTCTGGGGCTCCATGCAAGATCTCACCTCATGGGGCATCAATGATCATGAGGAAGTTGAGGGATCAGCCCAGAACTACAGGCAGGACCTGGTCAATGACCTGAAGAGAGTTGGGACCACAGTCTCAAAGAAAACCATTAGTAACACACTATGCCATCATGGATTAAAATCCTACAGCTCACGCAAGGTCCCCCTGCTCAAACCAGCGCATGTCCAGGCCCATCTGAAGTTTGCCAATGACCATCTGGATGATCCAGAGGAGGAATGGGAGAAGGTCATGTGGTCTGATGAGACAAAAATAGAGCTTTTTGGTCTAAACTCCACTCGCCGTGTTTGCAGGAAGAAGAAGGATGAGTACAACCCCAAGAACACTATCCCAACCGTGAAGCATGGAGGTGGAAACATAATTCTTTGGGGATGCTTTTCTGCAAAGGGGACAGGACGAATGCACCGTATTGAGGGGAGGATGGATGGGGCCATGTATCGCGAGATCTTGGCCAACAACCTCCTTCCCTCAGTAAGAGCATTGAAGATGGGTCGTGGCTGGGTCTTCCAGCATGACAACGACCCGAAACACACAGCCAGGGCAACTAAGGAGTGGCTCCGTAAGAAGCATCTCAAGGTCCTGGAGTGGCCTAGCCAGTCTCCAGACCTGAACTCAATAGAAAATCTTTGGAAGTCCATATTGCCCAGCGACAGCCCCGAAACCTGAAGGATCTGGAGAAGGTCTGTATGGAGGAGTGGGCCAAAATCCCTGCTGCGGTGTGCAAACCTGGTCAAGAACTACAGGAAACGTATGAACTCTGTAATTGCAAACAAAGGTTTCTCTACCAAATATTAAGTTCTGCTTTTCTGATGTATCAAATACTTATGTCATGCAATAAAATGCAAATGAATTACTTAAAAATCGTACAATGTGATTTTCTGGATTTTTGTTTTAGATTCCGTCTCTCACAGCTGAAGTGTACCTATGATAACAATTACAGACCTCTACATGCTTTGTAAGTAGGAAAACCTGCAAAATCGACAGTGTATCTAATACTTGTTCTCCCCACTGTATATCATCATGAAATGAGAATGATGATCGCATGCAATGATGACGGAAAAAATGACTAGGTATCCCCCTTACCCCCGTCACTGTCCATTTCTTGTTTTTAAAGGATGATAGAAGTGCTGAACCTGGTGGAGAGAGATTGTTAGACAGAAATAGTTGCTTTATGTGTGCTGTACGTTACGACATGACACGCCACGATGTAACGGAGCGTCCGTTTTCTCATCTTTTTTCCAATGCTATAGAGCCATTACCATGTCGATCAACGCTTGAATAGAAACTTAGTTCACAACCCCGATTTTGAAGTCAACACAGTCGCTACCGTCCCATTAGTTTTCTTTGTAGCCTCGTTTGTACGGATTGGGGTGAGGTTACGTTATATTGAGTGGTTATTTTGCACACCATCATCTTTAGTGATAAACTAGCTAACAGCTAACTAACCCAGTTCAAACCCTGATGCGTCATACTTGGGCTCCCGAGTGGCGCAGCGGTCTAAGGCACTGCATCACAGTGCTAGAGGCGTCATTACAGACCCTGGTTCGATTCCAGGCTGTTTCACAACCGGCCGTGATTGGGAGTCCCATAAGGCGGCGCACAATTGGCTCGTCGTCCGGGTTATTGTAAATAAGAAATTGTTCTTAACTGACTTAAATAAAAAGGTTAAATTAAAATAAATAAATATGCTATACATACACACCTAGTAAAACATATATATTTTTGCAAAGGCAATTAGCTAGTAGATTATTCTAGAGATTGTTGAATTGACTTGTACCATTTACACAAAAAAAATGTTTTTGTGGCATTTTCTCTGACACAGACTTATCTCCCAGCACAATGTGTCTGTGCGATGTCATCACCTGGTCTAGAGTGGCTGCTATAGGCCCTGTAGTTCCAATAATCACCTGGTCTAGAGTGTCTGTTATAGACCCTGTAGTTCCATTAATCACCTGGTCTAGAGTGGCTGCTATAGGCCCTGTAGTTCCATTAATCACCTGGTCTAGAGTGGCTGCTATAGGCCCTGTAGTTCCATTAATCACCTGGTCTAGAGTGGCTGCTATAGGCCCTGTAGTTCCATTAATCACCTGGTCTAGAGTGGCTGCTATAGGCCCTGTAGTTCCATAAGATAAGATAAGATTTTATATTAATTAAATGTCCAATCTAGTATTCTGATTCCTAATTCTGTGGTGACATGTACAGTATATGAATATGCATGACTTGATGCATTTGTTTACTATGTTCTATTGGTTCTAGATAAATGTGTTCTATTGGTTCTAGAATCTAGATAGGTGTGTTCTATTGGTTCTAGAATCTAGATAGGTGTGTTCTATTGGTTTTAGAATCTAGATAGGTGTGTTCTATTGGTTCTAGAATCTAGATAGGTGTGTTCTATTGGTTTTATAATCTAGATAGGTGTGTTCTATTGGTTTTATAATCTAGATAGGTGTGTTCTATTGGTTCTAGAATCTAGGTAGGTGTGTTCTATTGGTTCTAGAATCTAGATAGGTGTGTTCTATTGGTTTTAGAATCTAGATAGGTGTGTTCTATTTGTTCTAGAATCTAGATAGGTGTGTTCTATTTGTTCTAGAATCTAGATAGGTGTATTCTATTGGTTCTAGAATCGGAAAAACCTTGATAGTGGCGCTTGAATTGTATTTTTGAAAAAATGAAGAAACCCTGATGTGTGATTATAATGCAAATTATTAAAAGTAATTTAGTTTTTAATATACCAGTGACAGACACTAAGGCAAGCTAGCAATGCCTAGCATTAGTATTCAGTGGGGTGAATAAGCATGTAACCTTGAGTTAGCGCATGGCCATTTACTGACGTTTATGGTAAAGATGTGGGCCATTTACTGATGTTTATGGTAAAGATGTGGGCCATTTACTGACATGTATGGTAAAGATGTGGGCCATTTACTAACATGTATGGTAAAGATGTGGGCCATTTACTGACGTTTATGGTAAAGATGTGGGCCATTTACTGACATGTATGGTAACGATGTGGGCCATTTACTAACATGTATGGTAAAGATGTGGGCCATTTACTGACGTTTATGGTAAAGATGTGGGCCATTTACTGACGTTTATGGTAAAGATGTGGGCCATTTACTGACATGTATGGTAACGATGTGGGCCATTTACTGACGTTTATGGTAAAGATGTGGGCCATTTACTGACGTTTATGGTAAAGCTGTGGGCCATTTACTGACGTTTATGGGAACGATGTGGGCCATTTACTGACGTTTATGGGAACGATGTGGGCCATTTACTGACGTTTATGGTAAAGATGTGGGCCATTTACTGGCGTTTATGGGAACGATGTGGGCCATTTACTGACGTTTATGGTAAAGATGTGGGCCATTTACTGACGTTTATGGGAACGATGTGGGCCATTTACTGACGTTTATGGGAACGATGTGGGCCATTTACTGACGTTTATGGGAACGATGTGGGCCATTTAC